>NW_026061808.1:3135610-3449171 GCF_023897955.1 Schistocerca gregaria | reverse complement strand
CTATGTCGCGTGCTGTGGTATGCGGAGACACTAAAAGCACCATAGTAGAACACAGAAGAAGCTTCTAAAATGAAGTAATAGCCAGTAAGAAGTAGTACAATTCAAGTTTTAGGCGTCGATTATTCACTTTTTAGCCGGCTTTGGTGGCTTGGACATGACCTAGGACTTTAAGATTTTGCCTGAAAGTAGGACTAGCAGCCGCGTTGCACGGGAGATTGTGAAAAGGGTTCATATGTAGTAAAAACCTGAGAAATCCGTCCGTTTTCTTCATTTGTTATCGAATCGACTTAAAGCCAGATCGTCACATTGGCCGCTTTTCTCTCTGAAACGGTTACGTTTATCGTCTGCAAAGCTATCTCACGTTCTGCGGTATGCGGAGACACTAAAAGCACCATAGTAGAACACAGAAGAAACTTCTAACTTGAAGTAATAGCCGGTAAGACGTAGTACAATTCAAGTTTTAGGCGTCGATTATTCACTTTTTAATAAGTTTTGGTGGCTTGGACATGACCTAGGACCTTAAGATTTTGCATGAAAGGAGGACTAGCAGCCGCGTTGCACGGGAGAATGTGAAAAGTGTTCATATGTAGTAAAAACCTGAGAAATCCTTCCGTTTTCGTCATTTGTTATAGAATCGACTTAAAGCCAGATCGTCACATTCGCCGCTTTTCTCTCTGAGACGGTTACATTTATCGTCTGCAAAGCTATGTCGCGTGCTGCGGTATGCGGAGACCTTAAAAGCACCATAGTAGAACACAGAATAAGCTTCTAAGTTGAAGCAATGGTCAGTAAGAAGTAGTACAATTCAAGTTTTGGTTATTGATTATTGATTTTTAGCCGGCTTATGTGCCTTGGACATGAGGTCGAAACTTAAGATTTTGCATGAAAGGAGGACTAGCAGCTGCGTTGCACGGGAGAATGTGAAAAGGGTTCATATGTAGTAAAAACCTGAGAAATCCGTCCGTTTTCGTCATTTGTTATCGAATCGACTTAAAGCCAGATCGTCACTTTGGCCGCTTTTCTCTCTGAAATGGTTATTTTTATCGTCTGCAAGGCTATGTCACGTGCTGCGGTATGCGGAGACACTAAAAGCACCATAGTAGAACACAGAAGAGGCTTCTAAGTTGAAGCAATAAAAAGTAACGAGTAGTACAATTCAAGTATTAGTTGTCGATTATTCACTTTTTAGCCGGCTTTATTGGCTTGGACATGACCTAGTACCTTAAGATTTTGCATGAAAGGAGGACTTGCAGCCGCGTTGCACGGGAGAATGTGAAAAGTGTTCATATGTACTAAAAACCTGAGGAATCCGTCCGTTTTCGTCATTTGTTATCGAATCGACTTAAAGCCAGATCGTCACATTGGCCGCTTTTCTCTCTGAGACGGTTACATTTATCGTCTGCAAAGCTACGTCGCGTGCTGCGGTATGCGGAGACACAAAAAGCACCATAGTAGAACACAGAAGAAGCTTCTAAGTTGAAGTAATAGCCGGTAAGAAGTAGTACAATACAAGTTTTAGGCGTCCATTATTCACTTTTTAGCCAGTTTTGGTGGCTTGGACATGACCTGGGACCTTAAGATTTTGCATGAAAGGAGGACTAGCAACCGCGTTGCACGGGAAAATGTGAAAAGCGTTCATATGTAGTAAAAACCTGAGAAATCCGCCCGTTTTCGTCATTTGTTATCGAACCTACTTAAAGCCAGATCGTCACATTGGCCGCTCTTCTCTCTGAATCGGTTACATTTATCGTCTGCAAAGCTATGTCGCGTGCTGCGGTATGCGGAGATACTAAAAGCACCATAGTAGAACACAGAATAAGCTTCTAAGTTGAAGCAATAGCCAGTAAGAAGTAGTACAATTCAAGTTTTAGTTGTCGATTATTCACATTTTAGCCGGCTTTGGTGGCTTGGACATGGCCTAGGACCTTAATATTTTGCATGAAAGGAGGACTAGCAGCCGCGGTGCACGGGAGAATGTGAAAAGTGTTCATATGTAGTAAAAACCTGAGAAATCCGTCCGTTTTCGTCATTTGTTATCGAATCGACTTAAAGCCAGATCGTCACTATGGCCGCTTTTCTCTCTGAAATGGTTACGTTAATCGTCTGCAAAGCTATGTCACGTGCTGCGGTATGCGGAGACACTAAAAGCACCATAGTAGAACACAGAAGAAGCTTCTAAGTTGAAGCAATAAAAAGTAACAAGTAGTACAATTCAAGTATTAGTTGTCGATTATTCACTTTTTAGCCGGCTTTATTGGCTTGGACATGACCTAGTACCTAAAGATTTTGCATGAAAGGAGGACTTGCAGCCGCTTTGCACGGGAGAATGTGAAAAGTGTTCATATGTACTAAAAACCTGAGAAATCCGTCCGTTTTCGTCATTTGTTATCGAATCGACTTAAAGCCAGATCGTCACATTGGCCGCTTTTCTCTCTGAGACGGTTACATTTATCGTCTGCAAAGCTATGTCGCGTGCTGCGGTATGCGGAGACACTAAAAGCACCATAGTAGAACACAGAAGAAGCTTCTAAGTTGAAGTAATAGCCAGTAAGAAGTAGTACAATTCAAGTTTTAGGCGTCGATTATTCACTTTTTAGCCAGTTTTGGTGGCTTGGACATGACCTAGGACCTTAAGATTTTGCATGAAAGGAGGACAGGTAGCCGCGTTGCACGGGAGAATGTGAAAGGTGTTCATATGTAGTAAAAACCTGAGAAATCCGTCCGTTTTCGTCATTTGTTATCGAATCGACTTAAAGCCAGTTCGTCACATTGGCCGCTTTTCTCTCTGAGACGGTTACATTTATCGTCTGCAAAGCTATGTCGCGTGCTGCGGTATGCGGAGACACTAAAAGCAATATAGTAGAACATTAGAAGAAGCTTCTGTGTTGAAGTAATAGCCAGTAAGAAGTAGTACAATTCAAGTTTTAGGCGTCGATTATTCACTTTTTAGCCGGCTTTGGTGGCTTGGACATGACCTAGGACCTTAAGATTTTGCATGAAAGGAGGACTAGCAGCCGCGTTGCACGGGAGAATGTGAAAAGTGTTCATATGTAGTAAAAACCTGAGAAATCCTTCCGTTTTCGTCATTTGTTATAGAATCGACTTAAAGCCAGATCGTCACATTCGCCGCTTTTCTCTCTGAGACGGTTACATTTATCGTCTGCAAAGCTATGTCGCGTGCTGCGGTATGCGGAGACCTTAAAAGCACCATAGTAGAACACAGAATAAGCTTCTAAGTTGAAGCAATGGTCAGTAAGAAGTAGTACAATTCAAGTTTTGGTTATCGATTATTGATTTTTAGCCGGCTTAGGTGCTTTGGACATGAGGTCGAAACTTAAGATTTTGCATGAAAGGAGGACTAGCAGCTGCATTGCACGGGAGAATGTGAAAAGGGTTCATTTGTAGTAAAAACCTGAGAAATCCGTCCGTTTTCGTCATTTGTTATCGAATCGACTTAAAGCCAGATCTTCACATTGGCCGCTTTTCTCTCTGAAACGGTTACGTTTATCGGCTGCAAAGCTATGTCACGTGCTGCGGTATGCGGAGACACTAAAAGCACGATAGTAGAACACAGAAGAAGCTTCTAAGTTGAAGCAATGAAAAGTAACAAGTAGTACAATTCAAGTATTAGTTGTCGATTATTCACTTTTTAGCCGGCTTTATTGGCTTGGACATGACCTAGTACCTTAAGATTTTGCATGAAAGGAGGACTTGCAGCCGCGTTGCACGGGAGAATGTGAAAAGTGTTCATATGTACTAAAAACCTGAGAAATCCGTCCGTTTTCGTCATTTGTTATCGAATCGACTTTAAGCCAGATCGTCACATTGGCCGCTTTTCTCTCTGAGACGGTTACATTTATCGTCTGCAAAGCTACGTCGCGTGCTGCGGTATGCGGAGACACTAAAAGCACCATAGTAGAACACAGAAGAAGCTTCTAAGTTGAAGTAATAGCCGGTAAGAAGTAGTACAATACAAGTTTTAGGCGTCGATTATTCACTTTTTAGCCAGATTTGGTGGCTTGGACATGACCTAGGACCTTAAGATTTTGCATGAAAGGAGGATTAGTAGAAGCGTTGCACGGGAGAATGTGAGAGGTGTTCATATGTAGTAAAAACCTGAGAAATCCGTCCGTTTTCGTCATTTGTTATCGAATCGACTTAAAGCCAGATCGTCACATTGGCCGCTTTTCTCTCTGAGACGTTTACATTTATCGTCTGCAAAGCTATGTCGCGTGCTGCGGTATGCGGAGACACTAAAAGCACCATAGTAGAACACAGAAGAAGCTTCTATGTTGAAGTAATAGCCAGTAAGAAGTAGTACAATTCAAGTTTTAGGCGTCGATTATTCACTTTTTAGCCGTCTTTGGTGGCTTGGACATAACCTAGGACCTTAAGATTTTGCATGAAAGGAGGACTAGCAGCCGCGTTGCACGGGAGAATGTGAAAAGTGTTCATATGTAGTAAAAACCTGAGAAATCCTTCCGTTTTCGTCATTTGTTATAGAATCGACTTAAAGCCAGATCGTCACATTCGCCGCTTTTCTCTCTGAGACGGTTACATTTATCGTCTGCAAAGCTATGTCGCGAGCAGCGGTATGCGAAGACACTAAAAGCACCATAGTAGAACACAGAATAAGCTTCTAAGTTGAAGCAATGGCCAGTAAGAAGTAGTACAATTCAAGTTTTGGCTATCTATTATTGATTTTTAGCCGGCTTTGGTGCCTTGGACATGAGGTGGAACCTTAAGATTTTGCTTGAAAGGAGGACTAGCAGTCGCGTTGCACGGGAGAATGTGAAAAGGGTTCGTATGTAGTAAAAACCTCAGAAATCCGTACGTTTTCGTCATTTGTTATCGAATCGACTTAAAGCCAGATCGCCACATTGGCCGCTTTTCTCTCTGAGACGGTTACATTTATCGTCTGCAAAGCTATGTCGCGTGCTGCGGTATGCGGAGACACTAAAAGCACCATAGTAGAACACAGAAGAAGCTTCTAAGTTGAAGCAATAAAAAGTAACAAGTAGTACAATTCAATATTAGTTGTCGATTATTCACTTTTTAGGCGGCTTTATTGGCTTGGACATAACCTAGTACCTTACGATTTTGCATGAAAGGAGGACTAGCAGCCGCGTTCCACGGGAGAATGTTAAAAGTGTTCATATGTTGTAAAAACCTGAGAAATCCGTCCGTTTTCGTCATTTGTTATCGAATCGACTTAAAGCCAGATCGTCACATTGACGCTTTTCTCTCTGAGACGGTTACATTTATCGTCTGCAAAGCTATGTCGCGTGCTGCGGTATGCGGAGACACTAAAAGCACTATAGTAGAACACAGAAGAAGCTTCTAGGTTGAAGTAATAGCCAGTAAGAAGTAGTACAATTCAAGTT
Organism: Schistocerca gregaria; assembly: GCF_023897955.1. Taxonomy (NCBI): domain Eukaryota; kingdom Metazoa; phylum Arthropoda; class Insecta; order Orthoptera; family Acrididae; genus Schistocerca; species Schistocerca gregaria. The sequence goes on along the minus strand of NW_026061808.1, from coordinate 3,443,787 downwards.
TTAGGCGTCGATTATTCACTTTTTAGAAAGTTTTGGTGGCTTGGACATGACCTAGGACCTTAAGATTTTGCATGATAGGAGGACTGGTAGCCGCGTTGCACGGGAGAATGTGAAAGGTGTTCATATGTAGTAAAAACCTGAGAAATCCGTCCGTTTTCGTCATATGTTATCGAATCGACTTAAAGCCAGATCGTCACATTGGCCGCTTTTCTCTCTGAGACGGTTACATTTATCGTCTGCAAAGCTAAGTCGCGTGCTGCGGTATGCGGAGACACTAAAAGCACCATAGTAGAACACAGAAGAAGCTTCTAAGTTGAAGTAATAGCCAGTAAGAAGTAGTACAATTCAAGTTTTAGTTGTCGATTATTCACTTTTTAGCCGGCTTTGGTGGCTTGGACATGACCTAGGACCTTAAGGTATTGCATGAAAGGAGGACTAGCAGCCGCGTTGCATGGGAGAATGTGAAAAGTGTTCATATGTAGTAAAAACCTGAGAAATCCGTCCGTTTTCGTCATTTGTTATCGAATCGACTTAAAGCCAGATCGTCAAATTGGCCGCTTTTCTCTCTGAGACGGTTACATTTATCGTCTGCAAAGCTATGTCGCGTGCTGCGGTATGCGGAAACACTAAAAGCACCATAGTAGAACACAGAAGAAGCTTCAATGTTAAAGTAATAGCCAGTAAGACGTAGTACAATTGAAGTTTTAGTTGTCGATTATTCACTTTTTAGACGGCTTTGGTGGCTTGGACATGACCTAGGACCTTACGATATTGCATGAAAGGAGGACTAGCAGCCGCGTTTGCATGGGAGAATGTGAAAAGTGTTCATATGTAGTAAAAACCTGAGAAATACGTCCGTTTTCGTCATTTGTTATCGAATCGACTTAAAGCCAGATCGTCACATTGGCCGCTTTTCTCTCTGAGACGGTTACATTTATCGTCTGCAAAGCTATGTCGCTTGCTGCGGTATGCGGAGACACTAAAAGCACCATAGTAGAACACAGAAGAAGCTTCTAAAATGAAGTAATGGCCAGTAAGAAGTAGTACAATTCAAGTTTTAGTTGTCGATTATTCACTTTTTAGCTGGCTTTGGTGGCTATGACATGACCTAGGACCATAAGATTTTGCATGAAAGGAGGACTAGCAGCCGCGTTGCAAGGGAGTATGTGAAATATGTTCATATGTAATAAAAACCTGAGAAATCCGTCCGTTTTCGTCATTTGTAATCGAATCGACTTAAAGCCATATCGTCACACTGGCCGCGTTTCTCTATGAGACGGTTACATTTATCGTCTGCAAAGCTATGTCGCGTGCTGCGGTATGCGGAGACACTAAAAGTACCATAGTAGAACACAGAAGAAGGTTCTAAGTTGAAGCAATAGCCAGTAAGAGTAGTACAATTCAAGTTTTAGTTGTCGATTATTCACTTTTTAGCCGGCTTTGGTGGCTTGGACATGACCTAGGACCTTAAGATTTTGCATGAAAGGAGGACTAGCAGCCGCGTTGCATGGGAGAATGTAAAAAGTGTTCATATGTAGTAAAAACCTGAGAAATCCGTCCGTTTTCGTCATTTGTTATCGAATCGACTTAAAGCCAGATCGTCACATTGGCAGCTTTTCTCTCTGAGACGGTTACATTTATCGTCTGCAAAGCTAAGTCGCGTGCTGCGGTATGCGGAGACACTAAAAGCACCATAGTAGAACACAGAAGAAGCTTCGAAGTTGAAGTAATAGCCAGTAAGAAGTAGTACAATTCAAGTTTTAGTTGTCGATTATTCACTTTTTTGCCGGCTTTGGTGGCTTGGATATGACCTAGGACCTTAAGGTATTGCATGAAAGGAGGACTAGCAGCCGCGTTGCATGGGAGAATGTGAAAAGTGTTCATATGTAGTAAAAACCTGAGAAATCCGTCTGTTTTCGTCATTTGTTATCGAATCGACTTAAAGCCAGATCGTCAAATTGACCGCTTTTCTCTCTCAGACGGTTACATTTATCGTCTGCAAAGCTATGTCGCGTGCTGCGGTATGCGGAAACACTAAAAGCACCATACTAGAACACAGAAGAAGCTACTATGTTGAAGTAATAGCCAGTAAGAAGTAGTACAATTGAAGTTTTAGTTGTCGATTATTCACTTTTTAGCCGGCTTTGGTGGCTTGGACATGACCTAGGACCTTAAGATATTGCATGAAAGGAGGACTAGCAGCCGCGTTGCATGGGAGAATGTGAAAAGTGTTCATATGTAGTAAAAACCTGAGAAATACGTCCGTTTTCGTCATTTGTTATCGAATCGACTTAAAGCCAGATCGTCACATTGGCCGCTTTTCTCTCTGAGACTGTTACATTTACCGCCTGCAAAGCTATGTCGCGTGCTGCGGTATGCGGAGACACTAAAAGCACCATAGTAGAACACAGAAGAAGCTTCTAAGTTAAGTAATGGCCAGTAAGAAGTAGTACAATTCAAGTTTTAGTTGTCGATTATTCACTTTTTAGCCGGCTTTGGTGGCTATGACATGACCTAGGACCATAAGATTTTGCATGAAAGGAGGACTAGCAGCCGCGTTGCAAGGGAGTATGTGAAATGTGTTCATATGTAATAAAAACCTGAGAAATCCGTCCGTTTTCGTCATTTGTTATCGAATCGACTTAAAGCCATATCGTCACACTGGCCGCGTTTCTCTATGAGACGGTTACATTTATCGTCTGCAAAGCTATGTCGCGTGCTGCGGTATGCGGAGACACTAAAAGTACCATAGTAGAACACAGAAGAAGGTTCTAAGTTGAAGCAATAGCCAGTAAGAAGTAGTACAATTCAAGTTTTAGATGTCGATTATTCACTTTTTAGCCAGCTTTGGTGGCTTGGACATGACCTAGGACCTTAAGATTTTGCATGAAAGGAGGACTAGCAGCCGCGTTGCATGGGAGAATGTAAAAAAAGTTCATATGTAGTAAAAACCTGAGAAATCCGTCCGTTTTCGTCATTTGTTATCCAATCGTCTTAAAGCCAGATCGTCATATTGGCCGCTTTTCTCTCTGAGACGGTTACATTTATCGTCTGCAAAGCTATGTCGCGTGCTGCGTTATGCGGAGACACTAAAAGCACCATAGTAGAACACAGAAGAAGCTTCTAAGTTGAAGTAATAGATAGTAAGAAGTAGTACAATTCAAGTTTTAGTTGTCGATTATTGACTTTTTAGTCGGCTTTGGTGGCTTGGAAATGACCTAGGACCTTAAGATTTAGCATGAATGGAGGACTAGCAGCCGCGTTGCATGGGAGAATGTAAAAAGTGTTCATATGTAGTAAAAACCTGAGAAATCCGTCCGTTTTCGTCATTTGTTATCGAATCGACTTAAAGCCAGATCGTCAAATTGGCCGCTTTTCTCTCTCAGACGGTTACATTTATCGTCTGCAAAGCTATGTCGCGTGCTGCGGTATGCGGAAACACTAAAAGCACCATACTAGAACACAGAAGAAGCTTCTATGTTGAAGTAATAGCCAGTAAGAAGTAGTACAATTGAAGTTTTAGTTGTCGATTATTCACTTTTTAGCCGGCTTTGGTGGCTTGGACATGACCTAGGACCTTAAGATATTGCATGAAAGGAGGACTAGCAGCCGCGTTGCATGGGAGAATGTGAAAAGTGTTCATATGTAGTAAAAACCTGAGAAATACGTCCGTTTTCGTCATTTGTTATCGAATCGACTTAAAGCCAGATCGTCACATTGGCCGCTTTTCTCTCTGAGACGGTTACATTTATCGCCTGCAAAGCTATGTCGCGTGCTGCGGTATGCGGAGACACTAAAAGCACCATAGTAGAACACAGAAGAAGCTTCTAAGTTAAGTAATGGCCAATAAGAAGTAGTACAATTCAAGTTTTAGTTGTCGATTATTCACTTTTTAGCCGGCTTTGGTGGCTATGACATGACCTAGGACCATAAGATTTTGCATGAAAGGAGGACTAGCAGCCGCGTTGCAAGGGAGTATGTGAAATGTGTTCATATGTAATAAAAACCTGAGAAATCCGTCCGTTTTCGTCATTTGTTATCGAATCGACTTAAAGCCATATCGTCACGCTGGCCGCGTTTCTCTATGAGACGGTTACATTTATCGTCTGCAAAGCTATGTCGCGTGCTGCGGTATGCGGAGACACTAAAAGTACCATAGTAGAACACAGAAGAAGGTTCTAAGTTGAAGCAATAGCCAGTAAGAAGTAGTACAATTCAAGTTTTAGATGTCGATTATTCACTTTTTAGCCAGCTTTGGTGGCTTGGACATGACCTAGGACCTTAAGATTTTGCATGAAAGGAGGACTAGCAGCCGCGTTGCATGGGAGAATGTAAAAAGTGTTCATATGTAGTAAAAACCTGAGAAATCCGTCCGTTTTCGTCATTTGTTATCCAATCGACTTAAAGCCAGATCGTCATATTGGCCGCTTTTCTCTCTGAGACGGTTACATTTATCGTCTGCAAAGATATGTCGCGTGCTGCGTTATGCGGAGACACTAAAAGCACCATAGTAGAACACAGAAGAAGCTTCTAAGTTGAAGTAATAGCCAGTAAGAAGTAGTACAATTCAAGTTTTAGTTGTCGATTATTGACTTTTTAGTCGGCTTTGGTGGCTTGGAAATGACCTAGGATCTTAAGATTTAGCATGAAAGGAGGACTAGCAGCCGCGTTGCATGGGAGAATGTAAAAAGTGTTCATATGTAGTAAAAACCTGAGAAATCCGTCCGTTTTCGTCATTTGTTATCGAATCGACTTAAAGCCAGATCGTCACATTGGCAGCTTTTCTCTCTGAGACGGTTACATTTATCGTCTGCAAAGCTATTTCGCGTGCTGCGGTATGCGGAGACACTAAAAGCACCATAGTAGAACACAGAAGAAGCTTCTAAGTTGAAGTAATAGCCAGTAAGAAGTAGTACAATTCAAGTTTTAGTTGTCGATTATTCACTTTTTAGCCGGCTTTGGTGGCTTGGACATGACCTAGGACCTTAAGGTATTGCATGAAAGGAGGACTAGCAGCCGCGTTAAATGGGAGAATGTGAAAAGTGTTCATATGTAGTAAAAACCTGAGAAATTCGTCCGTTTTCGTCATTTGTTATCGAATCGACTTAAAGCCAGATCGTCAAATTGGCCGCTTTTCTCTCTGAGACGGTTACATTTATCGTCTGCAAAGCTATGTCGCGTGCTGCGGTATGCGGAGACACTAAAAGCACCATAGTAGAACACAGAAGAAGCTTCTAAGTTGAAGTAATGGCCAGTAAGAAGTAGTACAATTCAAGTTTTAGTTGTCGATTATTCACTTTTTAGCCGGCTTTGGTGGCTATGACATGACCTAGGACCATAAGATTTTGCATGAAAGGAGGACTAGCAGCCGCGTTGCAAGGGAGTATGTGAAATGTGTTCATATGTAATAAAAACCTGAGAAATCCGTCCGTTTTCGTCATTTGTAATCGAATCGACTTAAAGCCAGATCGTCATATTGGCCGCTTTTCTCTCTGTGACGGTTACATTTATCGTCTGCAAAGCTATGTCGCGTGCTGCGGTATGCGGAGACACTAAAAGCACCATAGTAGAACACAGAAGAAGCTTCTAAGTTGAAGTAATAGCCAGTAAGACGTAGTACAATTCAAGTTTTAGTTATCGATTATTCACTTTTTAGCCGCCTTTGGTGGCTTGGACATGACCTAGGACCATAAGATTTTGCATGAAAGGTGGACTAGCAGCCGCGTTGCAAGGGAGTATGTGAAATGTGTTCATATGTAATAAAAACCTGAGAAATCCGTCTGTTTTCGTCATTTGTAATCGAATCGACTTAAAGCCAGATCGTCATATTGGCCGCTTTTCTCTCTGTGACGGTTACATTTATCGTCTGCAAAGCTATGTCGCGTGCTGCGGTATGCGGAGACACTAAAAGCACCATAGTAGAACACAGAAGAAGCTTCTAAGTTGAAGTAATAGCCAGTAAGACGTAGTACAATTCAAGTTTTAGTTATCGATTATTCACTTTTTAGCCGCCTTTGGTGGCTTGGACATGACCTAGGACCTTAAGATTTTGCATGAAAGGAGGACTAGCAGCCGCGTTGCATGGGACAATGTGAAAAGTGTTCATATGTAGTAAAAACCTGAGAAATTCGTCCGTTTTCGTCATTTGTTATCGAATCGACTTAAAGCCAGATCGTCAAATTGGCCGCTTTTCTCTCTGAGACGGTTATATTTATCTTCTGCACAGGTATGTCGCGTGCTGCGGTATGCGGAGACACTAAAAGCACCATAGTAGAACACAGAAGAAGATTCTAAGTTGAAGTAATAGCCAGTAAGAAGTAGTACAATTCAAGTTTTAGTTGTCGATTATTCACTTTTTAGCCGACTTTGTTGGCTTCTACATGACCTAGGACCTTAAGATTTTGCATGAAAGGAGGTCTAGCAGCCGCTATGCATGGGAGAATGTGAAGAATGTTCATCTGTACTAAAATCCTGAGAAATCCGTCCGTTTTCGTCATTTGTTATCGAATCGACTTAAAGCCAGATCGTCACATTGGCCGCTTTTCTCTATGAGACTGTTACATTTATCGTCTGCTAAGCTATGTAGCGTTCTGCCGTCTGCAGAGACCCTAAAAGCACCATAGGAGAACACAGAAGAAGCTTCTAAGTTGAAGTAATAGCCAGTAAGAAGTAGTACAATTGAAGTTTTATTTGTCGATTATTCACTTTTTAGCCGGCTTTGGTGGCTTGGACATGACCTAGGACATTAAGATTTTGCATGAAAGGAGGACTAGCAGCCGCGTTGCACTGGAGAATGTGAAAAGTGTTCATATGTGGTCAAAACCTGAGAAATCCGTCCGTTTTCGTCATTTGTTATCGATTCGACTTAAAGCCAGATCGTCACATTGGCCGCTCTTCTCTCTGAGACGGTTACATTTATCGTCTGCAAAGCTCTGTCGCTTGCTGCGGTATGCGGAGGCACTAAAAGCACCATAGTAGAACACAGAAGAAGCTTCTAAGTTGAAGCAATAGCCATAAGAAGCAGTACAATTCAAGTTTTGGTTATCGATTATTGATTTTTAGCAGCTTTGGTACCTTGGACAAGAAGTGGAACCTTAAGATTTTGCATGAAAGGAGGACTAGCAGCCGCGTTGCACGGGAGAATGTGAAAAGGGTTCATATGTACTAAAAACCTGAGAAATCCGTCCGTTTTCGTCATTTGTTATCGAATCGACTTAAAGCCAGATCGTTAAATTGGCCGCTTTTCTCTCTGAGACGGTTACATTTATCGTCTGCAAAGCTATGTCGCGTGCTGCGGTATGCGGAGACACTAAAAGCACCATAGTAGAACACAGAAGAAGCTTCTAAGTTGAAGCAATAACCAGTACGAAGTAGTACAATTCAAGTTTTAGTTGTCGATTATTCACTTTTTAGCCGGGTTTATTGGCTTGGACATGACCTAGTACCTTAAGATTTTGCTTGAAAGGAGGACTTGCAGCCGCGTTGCACGGGAGAATGTGAAAAGTGTTCATATCTACTAAAAACCTGAGAAATCCGTCCGTTTTCGTCATTTGTTATCGAATCGACTTAAAGCCAGATCGTCAAATTGGCCGCTTTTTTTCTCTGAGACGGTTACATTTATCGTCTGCAAAGCTATGTCGCGTGCTGCGGTATGCGGAGACACTAAAAGCACCATAGTAGAAGACAGAAGAAGCTTCTAAGTTGAAGTAATAGCCAGTAAGAAATAATACAATTCAAGTTTTAGTTATCGATTATTCACTATTTAGCCGGCTTTGGTGGCTTTACATGACCTAGGACCTTAAGATTTTGCATGAAAGGAGGTCTAACAGCCGCGTTGCATGGGAGAATGTGAAAAGTGTTCATATGTAGTAATAACCACAGAAATCCGTCCGTTTTCGTCATTTGTTATCGAATCGACTTAAAGCCAGATCGTTAAATTGGCCGCTTTTCTCTCTCAGAAGGTTACATTTATCGTCTGCAAAGGTATGTCGCGTGCTGCGGTATGCGGAGACACTAAAAGCACCATAGTAGAACACAGAAGAAGCTTCTAAGTTGAAGTAATAGCCAGTAAGAAGTAGTAGAATTCAAGTTTTAGTTGTCGATTATTCACTTTTTGGCCGACTTTGTTGGCTTCTACATGACCTAGGACCTTAAGATTTTGCATGAAAGGAGGTCTAGCAGCCGCTATGCATGGGAGAATGTGAAGAGTGTTCATATGTACTAAAATCCTGAGAAATCCGTCCGTTTTCGTCATTTGTTATCGAATCGACTTAAAGCCAGATCGTCACATTTGCCGCTTTTCTCTATGAGACTGTTACATTTATCGTCTGCAAAGCTATGTAGCGTGCTGCCGTCTGCGGAGACCCTAAAAGCACCATAGGAGAACACAGAAGAAGCTTCTAAGTTGAAGTAATAGCCAGTAAGAAGTAGTACAATTGAAGTTTTAATTGTCGATTATTCACTTTTTAGCCGGCTTTGGTGGCTTGGACATGACCTAGGACATTAAGATTTTGCATGAAAGGAGGACTAGCAGCCGCGCTGCACTGGAGAATGTGAAAAGTGTTCATATATGGTAAAAACCTGAGAAATCCGTCCGTTTTCGTCATTTGTTATCGATTCGACTTAAAGCCAGATCGTCACATTGGCCGCTCTTCTCTCTGAGACGGTTACATTTATCGTCTGCAAAGCTATGTAGCGTGCTGCGGTGTGCGGAGACACTAAAAGCACCATAGTAGAACACAGAAGAAGCTTCTAAGTAGAAGTAATAAAAAGTAAGAAGTAATACAATTCAAGTTTAAGTGTCGATTATTCATATTTTAGCCGGCTTTGGCGGCTTGTACACGACCTAGCACCTTACGATTTTGCATGAAAGGAGGACTAGCAGCCGCGTTGCACGGGAGAATGTGAAAAGTGTTCATATGTAGTAAAAACCTGAGAAATCCGTCCGTTTTCGTCATTTGTTATCGAATCGACTTAAAGCCAGATCCTCAAATTGGCCGCTTTTTTTCTCTGAGACGGTTACATTTATCGTCTGCAAAGCTATGTCGCGTGCTGCGGTAAGCGGAGACACTAAAAGCACCATAGTAGAAGACAGAAGAAGCTTCTAAGTTGAAGTAAGAGCCAGTAAGAAATAATACAATTCAAGTTTTAGTTATCGATAATTTACTATTTAGCCGGCTTTGGTGGCTTTTACATGACCTAGGACCTTAAGATTTTGCATGAAAGGAGGTCTAACAGCCGCGTTGCATGGGAGAATGTGAAAAGTGTTCATATGTAGTAAAAACCACAGAAATCCGTCCGTTTTCGTCATTTGTTATCGAATCGACTTAAAGCCAGATCGTTAAATTGGCCGCTTTTCTCTCTCAGAAAGTTACATTTATTGACCGCAAAGCTATGTCGCGTGCTGCGGTATGCGGAGACACTTAAAGCACCATAGAAGAACACAGAAGAAGCTTCTATGTTGAAGTAATAGCCAGTAAGAAGTAGTACAATTCAAGTTTTAGCTGTCGATTATTCACTTTTTAGCCGGCTATGGTGGCTTGGACATGACCTAGGACCTTAAGATTTTGCATTAAAGGAGTACTTGTAGCCGCGTTGCACGGGAGAATGTGAAATGTGTTCATATGTAGTAAAAACCTGATAAACCCGTCCGTTTTCGTCATTTGTTATCGAATCGACTTAAAGCTAGATCGTCACATTGGCCGCCCTTCTCTCTGAAACGGTTACATTTATCGTCTACAAAGCTATGTCGCGTGCTGCGGTATGCGGAAACACTAAAAGCACCATAGTAGAACACAGAAGAAGCTTCTATGTTGAAGTAATAGCCAGTAAGACGCTGTACAATTGAAGTTTTAGTTGTCGATTATTCACTCTTTAGCCGGCTTTGGTGGCTTGGACATGACCTAGGACATTAAGATTTTCCATGAAAGGAGGACTAGCAGCCGCGTTGCACTGGAGAATGTGAAAAGCGTTCATATGTGGTCAAAACCTGAGAAATCAGTCCGTTTTCGTCATTTGTTATCGATTCGACTTAAAGCCAGATCGTCACATTGGCCGCTCTTCTCTCTGAGACGGTTACATTTATCGTCTGCAAAGCTATGTCGCGTGCTGCGGTATGCGGAGGCACTAAAAGCACCATAGTAGAACACAGAAGAAGCTTCTAAGTTGAAGCAATAGCCATAAGAAGCAGTACAATTCAAGTTTTGGTTATCGATTTTTGATTTTTAGCAGCTTTGGTACCTTGGACAAGAAGTGGAACCTTAAGATTTTGCATGAAAGGAGGACTAGCAGCCGCGTTGCACGGGAGAATGTGAAAAGGGTTCATATGTACTAAAAACCTGAGAAATCCGTCCGTTTTCGTCATTTGTTATCGAATCGACTTAAAGCCAGATCGTCACATTGGCCGCTTTTCTCTCTGAGACGGTTACATTTATCGTCTGCAAAGCTATGTCGCGTGCTGCGGTATGCGGAGACACTAAAAGCACCATAGTAGAACACAGAAGAAGCTTCTAAGTTGAAGCAATAACCAGTACGAAGTAGTACAATTCAAGTTTTAGTTGTCGATTATTCACTTTTTAGCCGGCTTTATTGGCTTGGACATGACCTAGTACCTTAAGATTTTGCCTGAAAGGAGGACTTGCAGCCGCGTTGCACGGGAGAATGTGAAAAGTGTTCATATGTACTAAAAACCTGAGAAATCCGTCCGTTTTCGTCATTTGTTATCGAATCGACTTAAAGCCAGATCGTTAAATTGGCCGCTTTTCTCTCTCAGAAGGTTACATTTATTGTCTGCAAAGGTATGTCGCGTGCTGCGGTATGCGGAGACACTTAAAGCACCATAGAAGAACACAGAAGAAGCTTCTAAGTTGAAGTAATAGCCAGTAAGAAGTAGTACAATTCAAGTTTTAGTTGTCGATTATTCAATTTTTAGCCGGCTTTGGTGGCTTGGACATGACCTAGGACATTAAGATATTGCATGAAAGGAGGACTAGCATCCGCGTTGCATGGGAGAATGTGAAAAGTGTTCATATGTAGTAAAAACCTGAGAAATCCGTCCGTTTTCGTCATTTGTTATCGAATCGACTTAAAGCCAGATCGTCACATTGGCCGCTCTTCCCTCTGAAACGGTTACATTTATCGTCTACAAAGCTATGTCGCGTGCTGCGGTATGCGGAAAAACTAAAAGCACCATAGTAGAACACAGAAGGTGCTTCTATGTTGAACTAATAGCCAGAAAGAAGTATTACAATTGAAGTTTTAGTTGTCGATTATTCACTTTTTAGCCGCTTTTGGTGGCTTGGACATGACCTAGGACCTTAAGATTTTGCATGAAAGGAGGACTAGCAGCCGCGTTGCATGGGAGAATGTGAAAAGTGTTCATATGTAGTAAAAACCTGAGATATCCGTCCGTTTTCGTCATTTGTTATCGAATCGGCTTAAAGCCAGATCGTCTCATTGGCCGCTTTTCTCTCTGAGACGGTTAAATTTATCGTCTGCAAAGGTATGTCGCGTGCTGCGGTATGAGGAGACACTAAAAGCACCATAGTAGAACACAGAAGAAGCTTCTAAGTTGAAGTAATAGCCAGTAAGAAGTAGTAGAATTCAAGTTTTAGTTTTCGATTATTCACTTTTTGGCCGACTTTGTTGGCTTCTACATGACCTAGGACCTTAAGATTTTGCATGAAAGGAGGTCTAGCAGCCGCTATGCATGGGAGAATGTGAAGAGTGTTCATATGTACTAAAATCCTGAGAAATCCGTCCGTTTTCGTCATTTGTTATCGAATCGACTTAAAGCCAGATCGTCACATTTGCCGCTTTTCTCTATGAGACTGTTACATTTATCGTCTGCAAAGCTATGTAGCGTGCTGCCGTCTGCGGAGACCCTAAAAGCACCATAGGAGAACACAGAAGAAGCTTCTAAGTTGAAGTAATAGCCAGTAAGAAGTAGTACAATTGAAGTTTTAATTGTCGATTATTCACTTTTTAGCCGGCTTTGGTGGCTTGGACATGACCTAGGACATTAAGATTTTGCATGAAAGGAGGACTAGCAGCCGCGCTGCACTGGAGAATGTGAAAAGTGTTCATATATGGTAAAAACCTGAGAAATCCGTCCGTTTTCGTCATTTGTTATCGATTCGACTTAAAGCCAGAACGTCACATTGGCCGCTCTTCTCTCTGAGACGGTTACATTTATCGTCTGCAAAGCTATGTAGCGTGCTGCGGTGTGCGGAGACACTAAAAGCACCATAGTAGAACACAGAAGAAGCTTCTAAGTAGAAGTAATAAAAAGTAAGAAGTAATACAATTCAAGTTTAAGTGTCGATTATTCATATTTTAGCCGGCTTTGGCGGCTTGTACACGACCTAGCACCTTACGATTTTGCATGAAAGGAGGACTAGCAGCCGCGTTGCACGGGAGAATGTGAAAAGTGTTCATATGTAGTAAAAACCTGAGAAATCCGTCCGTTTTCGTCATTTGTTATCGAATCGACTTAAAGCCAGATCGTCAAATTGGCCGCTTTTTTTCTCTGAGACGGTTACATTTATCGTCTGCAAAGCTATGTCGCGTGCTGCGGTAAGCGGAGACACTAAAAGCACCATAGTAGAAGACAGAAGAAGCTTCTAAGTTGAAGTAATAGCCAGTAAGAAATAATACAATTCAAGTTTTAGTTATCGATAATTTACTATTTAGCCGGCTTTGGTGGCTTTTACATGACCTAGGACCTTAAGATTTTGCATGAAAGGAGGTCTAACAGCCGCGTTGCATGGGAGAATGTGAAAACTGTTCATATGTAGTAAAAACCACAGAAATCCGTTCGTTTTCGTCATTTGTTATCGAATCGACTTAAAGCCAGATCTTTAAATTGGCCGCTTTTCTCTCTCAGAAAGTTACATTTATTGACCGCAAAGCTATGTCGCGTGCTGCGGTATGCGGAGACACTTAAAGCACCATAGAAGAACACAGAAGAAGCTTCTAAGTTGAAGTAATAGCCAGTAAGAAGTAGTACAATTCAAGTTTTAGCTGTCGATTATTCACTTTTTAGCCGGCTATGGTGGCTTGGACATGACCTAGGACCCTAAGATTTTGCATTAAAGGAGTACTTGTAGCCGCGTTGCACGGGAGAATGTGAAATGTGTTCATATGTAGTAAAAACCTGATAAACCCGTCCGTTTTCGTCATTTGTTATCGAATCGACTTAAAGCTAGATCGTCACATTGGCCGCCCTTCTCTCTGAAACGGTTACATTTATCGCCTACAAAGCTATGTCGCGTGCTGCGGTATGCGGAAACACTAAAAGCACCATAGTAGAACACAGAAGAAGCTTCTATGTTGAAGTAATAGCCAGTAAGACGCTGTACAATTGAAGTTTTAGTTGTCGATTATTCACTCTTTAGCCGGCTTTGGTGGCTTGGACATGACCTAGGACCTTACGATTTTGCATGAAAGGAGGTCTAGCAGCCACGTTGCATGGGAGAATGTGAAAAGTGTTCATATGAAGTAAAAACCTGAGAAATCCGTCCGTTTTCGTCATTTGTTATCGAATCGACTTAAAGCAAGATCGTCACATTGGCCGCTTTTCTCTCTGAGACGGTTACATTTATCGTCTGCAAAGCTATGTTGCGTGCTGCGGTGTGCGGAGAGACTAAAAGCACCATAGTAGAACACAGAAGAAGCTTCTAAGTTGAAGTAATAGCCAGTAAGACGTAGTACAATTCAAGTTTTAGTTACCGATTATTCACTTTCTAGCCGGCTTTGGTGGCTTTTACATGACCTAGGACCTTACGATTTTGCATGAAAGGAGGTCTAGCAGCCACGTTGCATGGGAGAATGTGAAAAGTGTTCATATGAAGTAAAAACCTGAGAAATCCGTCCGTTTTCGTCATTTGTTATCGAATCGACTTGAAGCCAGATCGTCACATTGGCCGCTCTTCTTTCTGAGACGGTTACATTTATCGTCTGCAAAGCTATGTCGCGTGCTGCGGTGTGCGGAGACACTAAAAGCACCATAGTAGAACACACAAGAAGCTTCTAAGTAGAAGTAATAAAAAGTAAGAAGTAATACAATTCAAGTTTTAGTTGTCGATTATTCACATTTTAGCCGGCTTTGGCGGCTTGGACATGACCTAGCACCTTACGATTTTGCATGAAAGGAGGACTAGCAGCCGCGTTGCGCGGGAGAATGTGAAAAGTGTTCATATGTAGTAAAAACCTGAGAAATCCGTCCGTTTTCGTCATTTGTTATCGAATCGACTTAAAGCTAGATCGTCACATTGGCCGCCCTTCTCTCTGAAACGGTTACATTTATCGTCTACAAAGCTATGTCGCGTGCTGCGGTATGCGGAAACACTAAAAGTACCATAGTAGAACACAGAAGAAGCTTCTATGTTGAAGTAATAGCCAGTAAGACGCTGTACAATTGAAGTTTTAGCTGTCGATTATTCACTCTTTAGCCGGCTTTGGTGGCTTGGACATGACCTAGGACCTTACGATTTTGCATGAAAGGAGGTCTAGCAGCCACGTTGCATGGGAGAATGTGAAAAGTGTTCATATGAAGTAAAAACCTGAGAAATCCGTCCGTTTTCGTCATTTGTTATCGAATCGACTTAAAGCAAGATCGTCACATTGGCCGCTTTTCTCTCTGAGACGGTTACATTTATCGTCTGCAAAGCTATGTCGCGTGCTGCGGTGTGCGGAGACACTAAAAGCACCATAGTAGAAGACAGAAGAAGCTTCTAAGTTGAAGTAATAGCCAGTAAGAAGTAGTACAATTCAAGTTTTAGTTGTCGATTATTCACTCTTTAGCAGGCTTTGGTTGCTTGGACATGACCTAGGACCTTAAGATTTTGCATGAAAGGAGGACTAGCAGCCGCGTTCCATGGGATACTGTGAAAAGTGTTCATATGTAGTGTAAACCTTAGAAATCCGTCCGTTTTCGTCATTTGTTATCGAATCGACTTGAAGCCAGATCGTCACATTGGCCGCTTTTCTCTCTGAGACGGTTACATTTATCGTCTGCAAAGCTATGTCGCGTGCTGCGGTGTGCGGAGACACTAAAAGCACCATAGTAGAACACAGAAGAAGCTTCTAAGTTGAAGAAATAGCCAGTAAGAAGTAGTAGAATTCAAGTTTTAGTTGTCGATTATTCACTTTTTAGCCGACTTTGTTGGCTTCTACATGACCTAGGACCTTAAGATTTTGCATGAAAGGAGGTCTAGCAGCCGCTTTGCATGGGAGAATGTGAAGAGTGTTCATATGTATTAAAATCCTGAGAAATCCGTCCGTTTTCGTCATTTGTTATCGAATCGACTAAAAGCCAGATCGTCACATTGGCCGCTTTTCTCTATGAGACTGTTACATTTATCGTCTGCAAAGCTATGTAGCGTGCTGCCGTCTGCGGAGACCCTAAAATCACCATAGGAGAACACAGAAGAAGCTTCTAAGTTGAAGTCATAGCCAGTAAGAAGTAGTACAATTGAAGTTTTAATTGTCGATTATTCACTTTTTAGCCGGCTTTGGTGGCTTGGACATGACCTAGGACATTAAGATTTTGCATGAAAGGAGGACTAGCAGCCGCGCTGCACTGGAGAATGTGAAAAGTGTTCATATGTGGTAAAAACCTGAGAAATCCGTCCGTTTTCGTCATTTGTTATCGAATCGACTTAAAGCCAGATCGTCACATTGGCCGCTCTTCTCTTTGAGACGGTTACATTTATGGTCTGCAAAGCTATGTCGCGTGCTGCGGTGTGCGGAGACACTAAAAGCACCATAGTAGAACACAGAAGAAGCTTCTAAGTAGAAGTAATAAAAAGTAAGAAGTAATACAATTCAAGTTTTAGTTGTCGATTATTCACATTTTAGCCGGCTTTGGCGGCTTGGACATGACCTAGCACCTTACGATTTTGCATGAAAGGAGGACTAGCAGCCGCGTTGCACGGGAGAATGTGAAAAGTGTTCATATGTAGTAAAAACCTGAGAAATCCGTCCGTTTTCGTCATTTGTTATCGAATCGACTTAAAGCCAGATCGTCAAATTGGCCGCTTTTTTTCTCTGAGACGGTTACATTTATCGTCTGCAAAGCTATGTCGCGTGCTGCGGTATGCGGAGACACTAAAAGCACCATAGTAGAAGACAGAAGAAGCTTCTAAGTTGAAGTAATAGCCAGTAAGAAATAATACAATTCAAGTTTTAGTTATCGATTATTCACTATTTAGCCGGCTTTGGTGGCTTTTACATGACCTAGGACCTTAAGATTTTGCATGAATGGAGGTCTAACAGCCGCGTTGCATGGGAGAATGTGAAAAGTGTTCATATGTAGTAAAAACCACAGAAATCCATCCGTTTTCGTCATTTGTTATCGAATCGACTTAAAGCCAGATCGTTAAATTGGCCGCTTTTCACTCTCAGAAAGTTACATTTATTGTCTGCAAAGCTATGTCGCGTGCTGCGTTATGTGGAGACACTTAAAGCACCATAGAAGAACACAGAAGAAGCTTCTAAGTTGAAGTAATAGCCAGTAAGAAGTAGTACAATTCAAGTTTTAGCTGTCGATTATTCACTTTTTAGCCGGCTATGGTGGCTTGGACATGACCTAGGACCTTAAGATTTTGCATGAAAGGAGTACTTGCAGCCGCGTTGCACGGGAGAATGTGAAATGTGTTCATATGTAGTAAAAACCTGATAAATACGTCCGTTTTCGTCATTTGTTATCGAATCGACTTAAAGCTAGATCGTCACATTGGCCGCCCTTCTCTCTGAAACGGTTACATTTATCGTCTACAGAGTTATGTCGCGTGCTGCGGCATGCGGAAACACTAAAAGCACCATAGTAGAACACAGAAGAAGCTTCTAAGTAGAAGTAATAAAAAGTAAGAAGTAATACAATTCAAGTTTTAGTTGTGGATTATTCACATTTTAGCCTGCTTTGGCGGCTTGGACATGACCTAGCACCTTACGATTTTGCATGAAAGGAGGACTAGCAGCCGCGTTGCACGGGAGAATGTGAAAAGTGTTCATATGTAGTAAAAACCTGAGAAATCCGTCCGTTTTCGTCATTTGTTATCGAATCGACTTAAAGCCAGATCGTCACATTGGCCGCTCTTCTCTCTGAAACGGTTACATTTATCGTCTACAGAGCTATGTCGCGTGCTGCGGTATGCGGAAACACTAAAAGCACCATAGTAGAGCACAGAAGAAGCATCTAAGTTGAAGTAATAGCCAGTAAGAAGTAGTACAATTGAAGTTTTAGTTGTCGATTATTCACTTTTTAGCTGGCTTAGGTGGCTTGGACATGACCTAGGACCTTAAGATTTTGCATGAAAGGAGGACTAGCAGCCGCGTTGCATGGGAGAATGTGAAAAGTGTTCATATGTAGTAAAAACCTGAGGAATCCGTCCGTTTTCGTCATTTGTTATCGGATCGACTTAAAGCCAGATCGTCAAATTGGCCGCTTTTTTTCTCTGAGACGGTTACATTTATCGTCTGCAAAGCTATGTCGCGTGCTGCGGTATGCGGAGACACTAAAAGCACCATAGTAGAACACAGGAGAAGTTTCTAAGTTGAAGTAATAGCCAGTAAGACGTAGTACAATTCAAGTTTTAGTTATCGATTATTCACTTTTCAGCCGGCTTTAGTGGCTTTTACATGACCTAGGACCTTACGATTTTGCATGAAAGGAGGTCTAGCAGCCACGTTGCATGGGAGAATGTGAGAAGTGTTCATATGAAGTAAAAACCTGAGAAATCCGTCCGTTTTCGTCATTTGTTATCGAATCGACTTGAAGCCAGATCGTCACATTGGCCGCTTTTCTCTCTGAGACGGTTACATTTATCGTCTGCAAAGGTATGTCGCGTGCTGCGGTATGCGGAGACACTAAAAGCACCATAGTAGAACACAGAAGAAGCTTCTAAGTTGAAGTAATAGCCAGTAAGACGTAGTACAATTCAAGTTTTAGTTATCGATTATTCACTTTCTAGCCGGCTTTGGTGGCTTTTACATGACCTAGGATCTTACGATTTTGCATGAAAGGAGGACTAGCAGCCACGTTGCATGGGAGAATGTGAAAAGTGTTCATATGAATTAAAAACCTGAGAAATCCGTCCGTTTTCGTCATTTGTTATCGAATCGACTTGAAGCCAGATCGTCACATTGGCCGCTTTTCTCTCTGAGACGGTTACATTTATCGTCTGCAAAGGTATGTCGCGTGCTGCGGTGTGCGGAGACACTAAAAGCTCCATAGTAGAACACAGAAGAAGCTTCTAAGTTGAAGAAATAGCCAGTAAGAAGTAGTAGAATTCAAGTTTTAGTCGTCGATTATTCACTTTTTAGCCGACTTTGTTGGCTTCTACATGACCTAGGACCTTAAGATTTTGCATGAAAGGAGTACTTGCAGCCGCGTTGCACGGGAGAATGTGAAATATGTTCATATGTAGTAAAAACCTGAGAAATCCGTCCTTTTTCGTCATTTGTTATCGAATCGACTTGAAGCCAGATCGTCACATTGGCCGCTTTTCTCTCTGAGACGGTTACATTTATCGTCTGCAAAGGTATGTCGCGTGCTGCGGTAAGCGGAGACACTAAAAGCACCATAGTAGAACACAGAAGAAGCTTCTAAGTTGAAGTAATAGCCAGTAAGACGTAGTACAATTCAAGTTTTAGTTATCGATTATTCACTTTCTAGCCGGCTTTGGTGGCTTTTACATGACCTAGGATCTTACGATTTTGCATGAAAGGAGGACTAGCAGCCACGTTGCATGGGAGAATGTGAAAAGTGTTCATATGAATTAAAAACCTGAGAAATCCGTCCGTTTTCGTCATTTGTTATCGAATCGACTTGAAGCCAGATCGTCACATTGGCCGCTTTTCTCTCTGAGACGGTTTCATTTATCGTCTGCAAAGGTATGTCGCGTGCTGCGGTGTGCGGAGACACTAAAAGCTCCATAGTAGAACACAGAAGAAGCTTCTAAGTTGAAGAAATAGCCAGTAAGAAGTAGTAGAATTCAAGTTTTAGTCGTCGATTATTCACTTTTTAGCCGACTTTGTTGGCTTCTACATGACCTAGGACCTTAAGATTTTGCATGAAAGGAGGTCTAGCAGCCGCTTTGCATGGGAGAATGTGAAGAGTGTTCATATGTACTAAAATCCTGAGAAATCCGTCCGTTTTCGTCATTTGTTATCGAATCGACTAAAAGCCAGATCGTCACATTGGCCGCGCTTCTCTCTGAGACTATTACATTTATCGTCTGCAAAGCTATGTCGCGTGCTGCGGTGTGCGGAGACACTAAAAGCACCATAGTAGAACACAGAAGAAGCTTCTAAGTAGAAGTAATAAAAAGTAAGAAGTAATACAATTCAAGTTTTAGTTGTCGATTATTCACATTTTAGCCGGCTTTGGCGGCTTGGACATGACCTAGCACCTTACGATTTTGCATGAAAGGAGGACTAGCAGCCGCGTTGCACGGGAGAATGTGAAAAGTGTTCATATGTAGTAAAAACCTGAGAAATCCGTCCGTTTTCGTCATTTGTTATCGAATCGACTTAAAGCCAGATCGTCACATTGGCCGCTCTTCTCTCTGAAACGGTTACATTTATCGTCTACAGAGCTATGTCGCGTGCTGCGGTATGCGGTAACACTAAAAGCACCATAGTAGAGCACAGAAGAAGCATCTAAGTTGAAGTAATAGCCAGTAAGAAGTAGTACAATTCAAGTTTTAGTTGTCGATTATTCACTTTTTAGCCGGCTTTGGTGGCTTGGACATGACCTAGGACCTTAAGATTTTGCATGAAAGGAGGACTAGCAGCCGCGTTGCATGGGAGAATGTGAAAAGTGTTCATATGTAGTAAAAACCTGAGAAATCCGTCCGTTTTCGTCATTTGTTATCGAATCGACTTAAAGCCAGATCGTCAAATTGGCCGCTTTTTTTCTCTGAGACGGTTACATTTATCGTCTGCAAAGCTATGTCGCGTGCTGCGGTATGCGGAGACACTAAAAGCACCATAGTAGAAGACAGAAGAAGCTTCTAAGTTGAAGTAATAGCCAGTAAGAAATAATACAATTCAAGTTTTAGTTATCGATTATTCACTATTTAGCCGGCTTTGGTGGCTTTTACATGACCTATCACCTTAAGATTTTGCATGAAAGGAGGTCTAACAGCCGCGTTGCATGGGAGAATGTGAAAAGTGTTCATATGTAGTAAAAACCTGAGAAATCCGTCCGTTTTCGTCATTTGTTATCGAATCGACTTAAAGCCAGATCGTTAAATTGGCCGCTTTTCTCTCTGAGACGGTTACATTTATTGTCTGCAAAGCTATGTCGCGTGCTGCGGTATGCGGAGACACTAAAAGCACCATAGAAGAACACAAAAGAAGCTTCTAAGTTGAAGTAATAGCCAGTAAGAAGTAGTACAATTCAAGTTTTAGTTGTCGATAAATCACATTTTAGCCGGCTTTTGTGGCTTGGACATGACCTAGGACATTAAGATTTTGCATGAAAGGAGGACTAGCAGCCGCGCTGCACTGGAGAATGTGAAAAGTGTTCATATGTGGTAAAAACCTGAGAAATCCGTCCGTTTTCGTCATTTGTTATCGAATCGACTTAAAGCCAGATCGTCAAATTGGCCGCTTTTTTTCTCTGAGACGGTTACATTTATCGTCTACAAAGCTATGTCGCGTGCTGCGGTATGCGGAAACACTAAAAGCACCATAGTAGAACACAGAAGAAGCTTCTATGTTGAAGTAATCGCCAGTAAGACGCTGTACAATTGAAGTTTTAGTCGTCGATTATTCACTTTTTAGCCGACTTTGTTGGCTTCTACATGACCTAGGACCTTAAGATTTTGCATGAAAGGAGGTCTAGCAGCCGCTTTGCATGGGAGAATGTGAAGAGTGTTCATATGTACTAAAATCCTGAGAAATCCGTCCGTTTTCGTCATTTGTTATCGAATCGACTAAAAGCCAGATCGTCACATTGGCCGCTCTTCTTTTTGAAACGGTTACATTTATCGTCTACAGAGGTATGTCGCGTGCTGCGGTATGCGGAAACACTAAAAGCACCATAGTAGAGCACAGAAGAAGCATCTAAGTTGAAGTAATAGCCAGTAAGAAGTAGTACAATTGAAGTTTTAGTTGTCGATTATTCACTTTTTAGCTGGCTTTGGTGGCTTGGACATGACCTAGGACCTTAAGATTTTGCATGAAAGGAGTACTTGCAGCCGCGTTGCATGGGAGAATGTGAAAAGTGTTCATATGTAGTAAAAACCTTCGAAATCCGTCCGTTTTCGTCATTTGTTATCGAATCGACTTAAAGCCAGATCGTCAAATTGGCCGCTTTTTTTTTCTGAGACGATCACATTTATCGTCTGCAAAGCTATGTCGCGTGCTGCGGTATGCGGAGACACTAAAAGCACCGTAGAAGAACACAAAAGAAGCTTCTAAGTTGAAGTAATAGCCAGTAAGATGTAGTACAATTCAAGTTTTAGTTGTCGATTAATCACATTTTAGCCGGCTTTTGTGGCTTGGACATCACCTAGGACGTTAATATTTTGCATGAAAGGAGGACTGGCAGCCGCGTTGCACGGGAGAATGTGAAAAGAGTTCATATGTGTTAAAAACGTGAGAAATCCGTCCGTTTTCGTCATTTGTTATCGAATGGACTTAAAGCCAGATCGTCACTTTGGTCGCTTTTCGCTCTGAGACGGTTACATTTATCGTCTGCAAAGCTATGTCACGTGCTGCGGTATGCGGAAACACTAAAAGCACCATAGTAGAACACAGAAGAAGCTTCTATGTTGAAGTAATAGCCAGTAAGTAGTAGTACAATTGAAGTTTTAGTTGTCGATTATTCACTTCCTAGCCGGCTTTGGTGGCTTGGACATGACCTATGACCTTAAGATTTTGCATGAAAGGAGGACTAGCAGCCGCGTTGCATGGGAGAATGTGAAAAGTGTTCATATGTAGTAAAAACCTGAGAAATCCGTCCGTTTTCGTCATTTGTTATCTAATCGACTGAAAGCCAGATCGTCACATTGGCCGCTTTTCTCTCTGAGACGGTTACATTTATCGTCTGCAAAGCTATGTCGCGTGCTGCGGTATGCGGACACACTAAAAGCACCTTAGTAGAACACAGAAGAAGCTTCTAAGTTGAAGTAATAGCCAGTAAGAAGTAATACAATTCAAATTTTAGTTGTCGATTATTCACATTTTAGCCGGCTTTGGTGGCTTGGACATGACCTAGGACCTTAAGATTTTGCATGAAAGGAGGACTAGCAGCCGCGTTGCATGGGAGAATGTGAAAAGTGTTCATATGTAGTAAAAACCTGAGAAATGCGTCCGTTTTCGTCATTTGTTATCGAATCGACTTAAAGCCAGATCGTCACTTTTTCCGCTCTACTCTCTGAAACGGTTACATTTATCGTCTGCAAAGCTATGTCGCGTGCTGCGGTGTGCGGAGACACTAAAAGCACCATAGTAGAACACAGAAGAAGCTTCTAAGTTGAAGTAATCGTTAGTAAGAAGTAGTACAATTCAAGTTTTAGTTATCGATTATTCACTTTTCAGCCGGCTTTGGTGGCTTGGACTTGACCTAGGACCTTAAGATTTTGCATGAAAGGAGGTCTAGCAGCCGCGTTGCATGGGAGAATGTGAAAAGTGTTCATATGTAGTAAAAACCTGAGAAACCCGTCCGTTTTCGTCATTTGTTATCGAATCGACTTAAAGCCAGATCGTCACATTGGCCGCTTTTCTCTCTGAGACGGTTACATTTATCGTCTGCAAAGCTACGTCGCGTGCTGCGGTGTGCGGAGACTCTAAAAGCACCATAGTAGAACACAGAAGAAGCTTCCAAGTTGAAGTAATAGCCAGTAAGAAGTAGTACAATTCAAGTTTTAGTTGTCGATTATTCACATTTTAGCCGGCTTTGGTGGCTTGGACATGACCTAGCACCTTAAGATTTTGCATGAAAGGAGGACTAGCAGCCGCGTTGCACGGGAGAATGTGAAAAGTGTTCATATGTAGTAAAAACCTGAGAAATCCGTCCGTTTTCGTCATTTGTTATCGAATCGACTTAAAGCCAGATCGTCACATTGGCCGCTCTTCTCTCTGAAACGCTTACATTTATCGTCTACAAAGCCATGTCGCGTGCTGCGGTATGCGGAAACACTAAATGCACCATAGTAGAACAGAGAAGAAGCTCCTATGTTGAAGTAATAGCCAGTAAGAAGTAGTACAATTGAAGTTTTAGTTGTCGATTATTCACTTTTTAGCCGGCTTTGGTGGCTTGGACATGACCTAGGTCCTCAAGATTTTGCATGAAAGGAGGACTAGCAGCCGCGTTGCATGGGAGAATGTGAAAAGTGTTCATATGTAGTAAAAACCTGAGAAATCCGTCCGTTTTCGTCATTTGTTATCGAATCGACTTAAAGCCAGATCGTCACATTGGCCGGTTTTCTCTCTGAGACGGTTACATTTATCGTCTGCAAAGTTATGTCGCGTGCTGCGGTATGCGGAGACACTAAAAGCACCATAGTAGAACACAGAAGAAGCTTCTAAGTTGAAGAAATAGCCAGTAAGAAGTGGTACAATTGAAGTTTTAGTTGCCGATTATTCACTTTTTAGCTGGCTTTGGTGGCTTGGACACGACCTAGGACCTTAAGATTTTGCATGAAAGGAGGACTAGCAGCCGCGTTGCATGGGAGAATGTGAAAAGTGTTCATATGTAGTAAAAACCTGAGAAATGCGTCCGTTTTCGTCATTTGTTATCGAATCGACTTAAAGCCAGATCGTCACATTGGCCGCTTTTCTCTCTGAGACGGTTACATTTATCGTCTGCAAAGCTATGTCGCGTGCTGCGGTATGCGGAGACACTGAAAGCTTTCAGCAGCAAATTGATTAAGAATGTAGGGAAGTCTGCAAAGAGAAAGAAAGTCTTGTTGCTAGGTAGTTCGCATGCTAGGGGTGTGGGCCAACTTCTGCAGGATGAATTAGGGTTGGATTACCAGGTCACAAGTTTTTTCAAACCTAGTGCTGAACTTGGGCAGGTTACAGAGGATTTAGGTTCACTATGTAAAGGTTTTACTAAGGAAGACACCGTGGTTATTGTGGGTGGGCCGGGCAACAGTATTGACAGAGATCCGGGGTACAGCATAGAGTGTGACCTGGCAAATATTGCATCGGCATCGAATCATACCAGTGTTGGGTTTGTGTCGGTTCTGGAGCGCCACGACCGACCTCATTTGACCTCTTCTGTCAGGAGAGTTAATTTGGAGTTGGAACGGCTACTTGGATCTGATGCGGGGTCACACATTGGTGTGGTTCGTGTTGATTCACTCTGTAGGTGGGACTATACTAGACATGGCCTACACCTCAACAGGAAAGGGAAGGGTAAACTGGCTGGGCTGATAGCAGGAAATTTAAAGGGGGGAGGAACTACATCTCATGGTGGAAACTCTTTTTTAGTGTAAGATCAGTGTCCAGTGGGAAACTCAGCCATGCAAGTACTAAAGATGTCAAAAAAGTTCAAGATAGTTGCAAAAGTAAAATGAAAAATGTTAGTATATTTCATCAAAATATTGGGGGATTGAACAATAAAATTGATGAGCTTCTGCTTTGTTTAGAAGATATAGAAACTGAGAATGTAATAGATGTACTATGCCTGTCTGAGCATCACATTGTCACTGATATGCAAAAGGTTAGCATCAATGGGTACAAATTAGCTGCACATGTAAGCAGAGATAATATGATGAGAGGAGGAGTTGCCATATATGTCAAAAGCTTCCACAGTGCAAAAAATTTAGAAACTAAAAAATTTTGTGTAGAGCAACATATGGAAGCATGTGCCACTGAACTTAAACTAAAGGATGGCACTTTCATAATTGTAACAGTGTATAGGTCCCCCTCAGGGAATTTCCAGCTATTTCTGGAAAACTTGGATGCTTTGTTGTGCTATCTGTCAGACAGGGGGAAGCAAATTATCATTTGTGGGGATTTCAATGTTGATTCCCTGAAAGAGTGTAATAGGAAGAATGACCTTTTAGTATTACTCAGTTCTTTCAATTTGAGCTCCGTCATTGATTTTCCTACTCGGATAACAAAGAACAGCAGTACATTGATAGATAACTTTTTTATAGACCAAGATAAGTTTAAGGACATAAATGCTTATCCTGTTGAGAATGGTCTTTCAGATCATAGTGCACAGCTTGTTACAGTACATGACATAGCTCCATGCAGTATAATAAATCAGACTTTCAAAGCAGTGCGTTCAATTAACAATATAAATATTGCAAACTTTAGGGAAAGCCTACAGCAGCTAGACTGGGATGAAGTGTATAAGGAACCCGATGCAAACTTGAAATATAACTTATTTCACAATACATTTTTAAGGGTATTTGAAAATTGTTTTCCCAAGAAAATAGTTAAACATAATTCCAAGAAAACATATAAAAAACCTTGGCTAACTAAAGGAATAAGAATATCTTGCAACCGCAAAAGAGAACTGTATCTAACAGCAAGATGGAGTACTGACCCCGAAATTGTTCAATATTATAAAAACTATTGTGCGGTACTAAGAAAAGTTATTAAAAAGTCCAGAAGCATGTGTATCATGTCTGAGATCAGTAACTCTGATAATAAAATTAAAGCAATTTGGAATATTATTGAAAGGGAAACAGGACAACCAAGAGCACAGGAAGACTTTAGTGCAATAAAATTGAATGACAAGTGCACTAACAAACAATCAGAAATTGAAAATATTTTGAATAATCATTTTTTAAATGTTGTGGAGAAAATAGGATCTAGATCTTCACTAGAAGAGGCAAGGCTATTAATAGAAGAGGCCATACCTGCACAGTTTGAAACAGCTGTAATTCCACCAACCTCTCCCTCTGAAATCAGTAAAATAATAAACTCACTGAAAAGTAAAAGCTCTTACGGAATTGATGGCATTTCCAGCAAAGTACTTAAAGCTTGTTCCCCACAGATAAGTAGAATTCTCAGCCACGTATGTAATAGCTCTTTGGAGCAGGGTGTTTTCCCTGATAGACTGAAATATGCCATTGTAAAACCATTGCATAAAAAGGGGGATATGTCGGATGTCAACAACTACCGCCCAATCTCTCTTCTGACAGCTCTATCAAAAATTTTTGAGAAAGTAATGTATTCAAGAGTAGCCTCCCATATTTGTAAAAATAAAGTACTAACAAAATGTCAATTTGGTTTTCAGAAAGGCTTTTCAACAGAAAATGCTATATATGCTTTCACTGATCAAATATTAAATGCTCTGAATAACCGGACATCACCCATTGGTATTTTTTGTGATCTCTCAAAGGCCTTTGATTGTGTAAATCATGGAATTCTTTTAGATAAGCTAAATCATTATGGTTTGAGTGGGGCAGTGCACAAATGGTTTAATTCATACTTAACTGGAAGAATGCAGAAAGTTGAAATAAGTGGTTCGTGTAATGTTAAAACAGCTGATTCCTCAAACTGGGGTGCTATCAAGCACGGGGTCCCACAGGGTTCGGTCTTAGGTCCTTTACTGTTCTTGATATACATTAATGACTTACCATTCCACATTGATGAAGATGCAAAGTTAGTTCTTTTTGCTGATGATACAAGTATAGTAATAACATCCAAAAACCAAGAACTAAGTGATGTAATTGTAAATGATGTTTTTCACAAAATTATTAAGTGGTTCTCAGCAAACGGA
Source organism: Schistocerca gregaria (assembly GCF_023897955.1). Classification (NCBI taxonomy): domain Eukaryota; kingdom Metazoa; phylum Arthropoda; class Insecta; order Orthoptera; family Acrididae; genus Schistocerca; species Schistocerca gregaria. The sequence continues at coordinate 3,417,092 of NW_026061808.1, read as the reverse complement.
CTCTCTTTAAATTTTGATAAAACACAGTATATACAGTTCCGTACAGTAAATGGCAAAACTCCAGTAATAAATATAGAATTTGAACAGAAGTCTGTAGCTAAGGTAGAATTTTCAAAATTTTTAGGTGTGTCCATTGATGAGAGGTTAAACTGGAAGCAACACATTGATGGTCTGCTGAAACGTCTGAGTTCAGCTACGTATGCTATTAGGGTTATTGCAAATTTTGGTGATAAGAATCTCAGTAAATTAGCTTACTATGCCTACTTTCATTCACTGCTTTCGTATGGCATCATATTCTGGGGTAATTCATCGTTGAGTAGAAAAGTATTCATTGCACAAAAACGTGTAATCAGAATAATTGCTGGAGCCCACCCACGGTCATCCTGCAGACATCTATTTAAGGATCTAGGGATCCTCACAGTAACCTCACAGTATATATATTCCCTTATGAAATTTGTTGATAATAATCCAACCCAATTCAAAAGTAATAGCAGTGTGCATACCTATAACACCAGGAGAAAGGATGATCTTCACTATGCAGGGTTAAATCTGACTTTGGCACAGAAAGGGGTAAATTATGCTGCCACAAAAGTCTTTGGGCACCTACCAAACAGCATCAAAAGCCTGATAGATAGCCAACTAACATTTAAAAATAAATTAAAAGAATTTCTAGATGACAACTCCTTCTACTCATTGGCTGAATTTTTAGATATAAAGTAAGTAAAAAAAAAAAACACTTAATCATTAGTGTCATGCAATATTTTGGGTAATGTAATTTCTTGTACAGACATCTTTTATTAACCTGACACGTTCCACATCATTACGAAGTGTCGTATTCATGATCTATGGAACAAGTATTAATCTAATCTAATCTAATCTAATCCATAGTAGAACACAGAAGAAGCTTCTAAGTTGAAGTAATAGCCAGTAAGAGGTAGTACAATTCAAGTTTTAGTTGTCGATTATTCACTTTTTAGCCGGCTTTGGTGGCTTGGACATGACCTAGGACGTTAAGATTTTGCATGAAAGGAGGACTGGCAGCCGCGTTGCACGGGAGAATGTGAAATGTGTTCATATGTAGTAAAAACCTGAGAAATCCGTCCGTTTTCGTCATTTGTTATCGAATCGCCTTAAAGCCAGATCGTCACATTGGCCGCTCTACACTCTGAGACGGTTACATTTAAAGTCTGCAAAGCTACGTCGCGTGCTGCGGTGTGCGGAGACTCTAAAAGCACCATAGTAGAACACAGAAGAAGCTTCTAAGTTGAAGTAATAGCCAGTAAGAAATAGTACAATTTAAGTTTTAGATGTCGATTATTCACATTTTAGCCGGCTTTGGTGGCATGGACATGACCTAGGACCTTAAGATTTTGCATGAAAGGAGGACTAGCAGCCGCGTTGCATGGAGAATGTGAAAAGTGTTCATATGTAGTAAAAACGTGAGAAATCCGTCAGTTTTCGTCATTTGTTAACGAATCGTCTTAAAGCCAGATCGTCACATTGGCCGCTTTTCTCTCTGAGACGGTTACATTTATCGTCTGCAAAGCTATGTCGCGTGCTGCGGTGTGCGGAGACACTAAAAGCACCATAGTGGAACACAGAAGAAGCTTCTAAGTTGAAGTAATAGCCAGTAAGAAGTAGTAGAATTCAAGTTTTAGTTGTCGATTATTCACTTTTTAGCCGGCTTTGGTGGCTTTTACATGACATAGGACCTTACGAATTTGCATGAAAGGAGTACTTGCAGCCGCGTTGCACGGGAGAATGTGAAATGTGTTCATATGCAGTAAAAACCTGAGAAATCCGTCCGTTTTCGTCATTTGTTATCGAATCGACTTAAAGCCAGATCGTCACATTGGCCGCTTTTCTCTCTGAGAAGGTTACATTTATTGTCTGCAAAGCAATGTCGCGTGCTGCGGTATGCGGAGACACTAAAAGCGCCATAGTAGAACAAAGAAGAAGTTTCTAAGTTGAAGTAATAGCCAGTAATAAGTAGTACAATTCAAGTTTTAGTTGTCGATTATTCACTTTTTAGCCGGCTTTGGTGGCTTGGACATGACCTAGGACCTTACGTATTTGCATGAAAGGAGTACTTGCAGCCGCGTTGCACGGGAGAATGTGAAATGTGTTCATATGTAGTAAAAACCTGAGATATCCGTCCGTTTTCGTCATTTGTTATCGAATCGACTTAAAGCCAGATCGTCACATTGGCCGCTTTTCTCTCTGAGACGGTTACATTTATCGTCTGCAAAGCTATGTCGCGTGCTGCGGTATGCGGAGACACTGAAAGTACCATAGTAGAACACAGAAGAAGCTTCTAAGTTGAAGTAATTGCCAGTAAGAAGTTATACGATTCAAGTTTTAGTAGTCGATTATTCACTTTTTAGCCGGCTTTGGTGGCTTGGACATGACCTAGGACCTTAAGATTTTGCATGAAAGGAGGACTAGCAGCCGCGTTGCACGGGAGAATGTGAAAAGTGTTCATATGTAGTAAAAACCTGTGAAATCCATCCGTTTTCGTCATTTGTTATCGAATCGATTTAAAGCCAGATCGTCACAGTGGCCGCTCTTCTCTCTGAAACGGTTACATTTATCGTCTGCAAAGCTATGTCGCGTGCTGCGGTGTGCGGAGACACTAAAAGCACCATAGTAGAACACAGAAGAAGCTTCTAAGTTGAAGTAATAGTTAGTAAGAAGTAGTACAATTCAAGTTTTAGTTATCGATTATTCACTTTTCAGCCGGCTTTAGTGGCTTGGACTTGACCTAGGACCTTAAGATTTTGCATGAAAGGAGGTCTAGCAGCCGCGTTGCATGGGAGAATGTGAAAAGTGTTCATATGTAGTAAAAACCTGAGAAACCCGTCCGTTTTCTTCATTTGTTATCGATTCGACTTAAAGCCAGATCGTCACATTGGCCGCTTTTCTCTCTGAGACGGTTACATTTATCGTCTGCAAAGCTACGTCGCGTGCTGCGGTGTGCGGAGACTCTAAAAGCACCATAGTAGAACACAGAAGAAGCTTCCAAGTTGAAGAAATAGCCAGTAAGAAGTAATACAATTCAAGTTTTAGTTGTCGATTATTCACATTTTAGCCGGCTTTGGTGGCTTGGACATGACCTAGCACCTTAAGATTTTGCATGAAAGGAGGACTAGCAGCCGCGTTGCACGGGAGAATGTGAAAAGTGTTCATATGTAGTAAAAAACTGAGAAATCCGTCCGTTTTCGTCATTTGTTATCGAATCGATTTACAGCCAGATCGTCACATTGGCCGCTCTTCTCTCTGAAACGCTTACATTTATCCTCTACAAAGCCATGTCGCGTGCTGCGGTATGCGGAAACACTAAAAGCACCATAGTAGAACAGAGAAGAAGCTCCTATGTTGAAGTAATAGCCAATAAGAAGTAGTACAATTGAAGTTTTAGTTGTCGATTATTCACTTTTTAGCCGGCTTTGGTGGCTTGACATGACCTAGGTCCTAAAGATTTAGCATGAAAGGAGGGGTAGCAGCCGCGTTGCATGGGAGAATGTGAAAGGTGTTCATATGTAGTAAAAACATGAGAAATGCGTCCGTTTACGTCATTTGTTATCGAATCGACTTAAAGCCAGATCGTCACATTGGCCGGTTTTCTCTCCGAGACTGTTACATTTATCGTCTGCAAAGTTATGTTGCGTGCTGCGGTATGCGGAGACACTAAAAGCACCATAGTAGAACACAGAAGAAGCTTCTAAGTTGAAGTAATAGTCAGTAAGAAGTAGTACAATTCAAGTTTTAGTTGTCGATTATTCACTTTTTAGCCGGCTTTGGTGGCTTGGACATGACCTAGGACCTTAAGAATTTGCATGAAAGGAGTACTTGCAGCCGCGTTGCACGGGAGTATGTGAAATGTGTTCATATGTAGTAAAAACCTGAGAAATCCGTCCGTTTTCGTCATTTGTTATCGAATCGACTTAAAGCCAGATCGTCACATTGGCCGCTTTTCTCTCTGAGACGGTTACATTTATCGTCTGCAAAGCTACGTCACGTGCTGCGGTGTGCGGAGACTCTAAAAGCACCATAGTAGAACACAGAAGAAGCTTCCAAGTTGAAGTAATAGCCAGTAAGAAGTAGTACAATTCAAGTTTTAGTTGTCGATTATTCACATTTTAGCCGGCTTTGGTGGCTTGGACATGACCTAGCACCTTAAGATTTTGCATGAAAGGAGGACTAGCAGCCGCGTTGCACGGGAGAATGTGAAAAGTGTTCATATGTAGTAAAAACCTGAGAAATCCGTCCGTTTTCGTCATTTGTTATCGAATCGATTTAAAGCCAGATCGTCACAATGGCCGCTCTTCTCTCTGAAACGCTTACATTTATCGTCTACAAAGCCATGTCGCGTGCTGCGGTATGCGGAAACACTAAAAGCACCATAGTAGAACAGAGAAGAAGCTCCTATGTTGAAGTAATAGCCAGTAAGAAGTAGTACAATTGAAGTTTTAGTTGTCGATTATTCACTTTTTAGCCGGCTTTGGTGGCTTGGACATGACCTAGGTCCTCAAGATTTAGCATGAAAGGAGGACTAGCAGCCGCGTGGCATGGGAGAATGTGAAAAGTGTTCATATGTAGTAAAAACCTGAGAAATCCGTCCGTTTTCGTCATTTGTTATCGAATCGACTTAAAGCCAGAATGTCACATTGGCCGGTTTTCTCTCTGAGACGGTTACATTTATCGTCTGCAAAGTTATGTCGCGTGCTGCGGTATGCGGAGACACTAAAAGCACCATAGTAGAACACAGAAGAAGCTTTTAAGTTGAAGTAATAGCCAGTAAGAAGTAGTACAATTCAAGTTTTAGTTATGGATTATTCACATTTTAGCCGGCTTTGGTGGCTTTTACATGACCTAGGACCTTAAGATTTTGCATGAAAGGAGGACTAGCAGCCGCGTTGCACGGGAGAATGTGAAAAGTGTTCATATGTAGTAAAAACCTGAGAAATCCGTCCGTTTTCGTCATTTGTTATCAAATTGACTTAAAGCCAGATCGTCACATTGGCCGCTCTTCTCTCTGAGACGGTTACATTTATCGTCTGCAAAGCTATGTCGCGTGCTGTGGTAAGCGGAGACACTAAAAGCAACATAGTAGAACACAGAAGAACCTTCTAAGTTGAAGTAATAGTTAGTAAGAAGTAATACAATTCAAGTTTTAGTTGTCGATTATTTACATTTTAGCCGTCTCTGGTGACTTGGACATGACCTAGGACCTTAAGATTTTGCATGAAAGGAGGACTAGCAGCCGCGTTGCATGGGAGAATGTGAAAAGTGTTCATATGTAGTAAAAACCTGAGAAATGCGTCCGTTTTCGTCATTTGTTATCGAATCGACTTAAAGCAAGATCGTCACATTGGCCGCTTTTCTCTCTGAGACGGTTACATTTATCGTCTGCAAAGCTATGTTGCGTGCTGCGGTATGCGGAGACACTAAAAGCACCATAGTAGAACACAGAAGAAGCTTCTAAGTTGAAGTAATAGTCAGTAAGAAGTAGTACAATTCAAGTTTTAGTTGTCGATTATTCACTTTTTAGCCGGCTTTGGTGGCTTGGACATGACCTAGGACCTTAAGAATTTGCATGAAAGGAGTACTTGCAGCCGCGTTGCACGGGAGTATGTGAAATGTGTTCATATGTAGTAAAAACCTGAGAAATCCGTCCGTTTTCGTCACTTGTTATCGAATCGACTTAAAGCCAGATCGTCACATTGGCCGCTCTACTCTCTGAAACGGTTACATTTATCGTCTGCAAAGCTATGTCGCGTGCTGCAGTATGCGGAAACAATAAAAGCACCATAGTAGAACACAGAAGAAGCTTCTAAGTTGAAGTAATAGCCAGTAAGAAGTAGTACAATTCAACTTTTAGTTGTCGATTATTCACTTTTTAGATGACTTTGGTGGCTTGGACATGACCTAGGACCTTAAGATTTTGCATGAAAGGAGGACTGGCAGCCGCGATGCACGGGAGAATGTGAAAAGTGTTCATATGTAGTAAAAACCTGAGAAACCCGTCCGTTTTCGTCATTTGTTATCGAATCGACTTAAAGCCAGATCGTCACATTGGCCGCTTTTCTCTCTGAGAAGGTTACATTTATTGTCTGCATAGCTATGTCGCGTGCTGCGGTATGCGGAGACACTAAAAGCACAATAGTAGAACACAGAAGAAGCTTCTAAGTTGAAGTAATAGCCAGTAAGAAGTAGTACAATTCAAGTTTTAGTTGTCGATTATTCACTTTTTAGCCAGCTTTGGTGGCTTGGACATGACCTAGGACGTTAAGATTTTGCATGAAAGGAGGACTAGCAGCCGCGTTGCACGGGAGAATGTGAAAAGTGTTCATATGTAGTAAAAACCTGAGAAATCCGTCAGTTTTCGTCATTTGTTATCGAATCGACTTAAAGCCAGATCGTCACATAACCGCTCTTCTCTCTGAAACGGTTACACTTATCGTTTGCAAAGCAATGTCGGGTGCTAGGGTATGCCGAAACACTAAAAGCACCATAGTAGAACACAGAAGAAGCTTCTAAGTTAAAGTAATAGCCAATAAGAAGTAGTACAATTCAAGTTTTAGTTGTCGATTATTCACTTTTTGGCCGGCTTTGGTGGCTTGGACATGACATAGGACCTTAAGATTTTGCATGAAAAGAGGTCTAGCAGCCGCGTTGCACGGGAGAATGTGAAAAGTGTTCATATGTAGTAAAAACCTGAGAAATCCGTCCGTTTTCGTCATTTGTTATCGAATCGACTTAAAGCTAGATCGACACATTGGCCGCTTTTCTCTCTGAGACGGTTACATTTATCGTCTGCAAAGGTATGTCGCGTGCTGCGGTATGCGGAGACACTAAAAGCACCATAGTAGAATACAGAAGAAGCTTTTAAGTTGAAGTAGAAGAAAGTAAGAAGTAGCACAATTGAAGTTTTAGTTGTCGTTTATTCACTTTTTAGCCGGCTTTGGTGGCCTGGACATGACCTAGGACCTTAAGATTTTGCATGTAAGGAGGACTAGCAGCCGAGTTGCATGGCAGAATGTGAAAAGTGTTCATATGTAGTAAAAACCTCAGAAATCCGTCCGTTTTCGTCATTTGTTATCGAATCGACTTAAAGCCAGATCGTCACATTGGCCGCCTTTCTCTCTGACAAGGTTACATTTATTGTCTGCAAAGCTATGTCGCGTGCTGCAGTATGCGAAGACACTAAAAGCACCATAGAAGAACACAGATGATGCTTCTAAGTTGAAGTAATAGCCAGTAAGAAGTAGTACAATTAAAGTTTTAGTTGTCGATTATTCACTTTTTAGCCGGCTTTGGTGGCTTGGACATCTCCTAGGACGTTAAGATTATGCATGAAAGGAGGACTGGCAGCCGCGTTGCACGGGAGAATGTGAAAAGTGTTCATATGTGGTAAAAACCTGAGAAATGCTTGCGTTTTCGTCATTTGTTATCGAATCGACTTAAAGCCAGATCGTCACATTGGCCGCTTTTCTCTCTGAGACGGTTACATTTATCGTCTGCAAAGCTATGTTGTGTGCTGCGGTATGCGGAGACACTAAAAGCACCATAGTAGAACACAGAAGAAGCTTCTAAGTTGAAGTAATAGCCAGTAAGAAGTAGTACAATTGAAGTTTTAGTTGTCGATTATTCAATTTTTAGCCGGCTTTGGTGGCTTGGACATGAGGTGCAACCATAAGATTTTGCATGAAAGGAAGACTAGCAGCCATGTTGCACGGGAGAATGTGAAAAGTGTTCATATGTAGTAAAAACCTGAGAACTCCGTCCGTTTTCGTCATTTTTTATCGAATCGACTTAAAGCCAGATCGTCACATTGGCTGCGTTTCTCTCTGAGACTGTTACATTTATCGTCTGCAAAGCTATGTCGCGTGCTGCGGTCTGCGGAGACACTAAAAGCACCATAGGAGAACACAGAAGAAGCTTCTAAGTTGAAGTAATAGCCAGTAAGAAGTAGTACAATTGAAGTTTTAGTTGTCGATTATTCACTTTTTAGCCGGCTTTGGTGGCTTGGACATGACCTGGGACCTTAAGATTTTACATGAAAGGAGGACTGGCAGCCGCGTTGCACGGGAGAATATGAAAAGTGTTCATATGTGGTAAAAACCTGATAAATCCGTCCGTTTTCGTCATTTGTTATCGAATCGACTTAAAGGCAGATCGTCACACTGGCCCCTTTTCTCTCTGAGACGGTTACATTTATCGTCTGCAACGCTATGTCGCGTGCTGCGGTATGCGGAGACACTAAAAGCACCATAGTAGAACACAGAAGAAGCTTCTAAGTTGAAGTAATAGCCAGTAAGAAGTAATACAATTCAAGTTTTAGTTGTCGATTATTCACATTTTAGCAGGCTTTGGTTGCTTGGACATGACCTAGGACCTTAACATTTTGCATGAAAGGAGGACTAGCAGCCGCGTTGCATGGGAGAATGTGAAAAGTGTTCATATGTAGTAAAAACCTGAGAAATCCGTCCGTTTTCGTTATTTGTTATCGAATCGACTTAAAGCCATATCGTCACATTGGCCGCTTTTCTCTCTGAATCGGTTACATTTATCGTCTACAAAGCTATGTCGCGTGCTGCGTTATGCGGAAACACTAAAAGCACCATAATAGAACACAGAAGAAGCTTCTATGTTGAAGTAATAGATAGTAAGAAGTAGTACAATTGAAGTTTTAGTTGTCGATTATTCACTTTTTAGCCGGCTTTGGTGGCTTGGATATGAGGTGGTACCATAAGATTTTGGATGAAAGGAAGATTAGCAGCCACGTTGCACGGGAGAATGTGAAAAGTGGTCATATGTAGTAAAAACCTGAGAAATGCGTCCGTTTTCGTCATTTGTTATCGAATCGACTTAAAGCCAGATCGTCACATTGGCTGCTTTTCTCTCTGAGACTGTTACATTTATCGTCTGCAAAGCTATGTCGCGTGGTGCGGTCTGCGGAGACACTAAAAGCACCATAGGAGAACACAGAAGAAGCTTCTAAGTTGAAATAATAGCCAGTAAGAAGTAGTACAATTGAAGTTTTAGTTGTCGATTATTCACTTTTTAGCCGGCTTTGCTGGCTTGGACATGACCTAGGACCATACGATTTTGCATGAAAGGAGGACTAGTTGCCGCGTTGCATGGGAGAAAGTGAAAAGAGTTCATATGTAGTAAAAACCTGAGAAATCCGTCAGTTTTCGTCATTTGTTATCGAATCGACTTAAAGCCAGTTCGTCACATTGGCCGCTTTTCTCTCTGAGACGGTTACATTTATCGTCTGCAAAGCTATGTCCCGTACTGCGGTATGCGGAGACACTAAAAGCACCATAGTAGAACACAGGAGAAGCTTCTAAGTTGAAGTAATAGCCAGTAAGAAGTAGTACAATTCAAGTTTTAGTTGTCGATTATTCACTTTTTAGCCGGCTTTGGTGGCTTGGACATGACCTAGGACCATAAGATTTTGCATGAAAGAGGACTAGCAGCCGCGTTGCACGGGAGAATGTGAAAAGTGTTCATATGTAGTAAAAACCTGAGAAATCCGTCCGTTTTCGTCATTTGTTATCGAATCGACTTAAAGCCAGATCGTCACAGTGGCCCCTCTTCTCTCTGAAACGGTTACATTTATCGTCTGCAAAGCTATGTCGCGTGCTGCAGTATGCGGAAACCCTAAAAGCACCATAGTAGAACACAGAAGAAGCTTCTAAGTTGAAGTAATAGCCAGTAAGAAGTATTTCAATTCAAATTTAGTTGTCGATTATTCACTTTTTAGCCGGCTTTGGTGGCTTGGACATGACCTAGGACATTAAGATTTTGCATGAAAGGAGGACTAGCAGCCGCGTTGCACGGGAGAATGTGAAAAGTGTTCATATGTAGTAAAAACCTGAGAAATCCGTCCGTTTTCGTCATTTGTTATCTAATCGACTTAAAGCCAGATCGTCACATTGGCCCCTCTTCTCTCTGAAACGGTTACATTTATCGTCTGCAAAGCTATGTCGCGTGCTGCGGTATGCGGAAACACTAAAAGCACCATAGTAGAACACAGAAGAAGCTTCTATGTTGAAGTAATAGCCAGTAAGAAGTAGTACAACTAAAGTTTTAGTTGTCGATTATTCACTTTTTAGCCGGCTTTGGTGGCTTTTACATGACCTAGGACCTTAAGATTTTGCATGAAAGGAGGTCTAGCAGCCGCGTTGCACGGGAGAATGCGAAAAGTGTTCATATGTAGTAAAAACCTGAGAAATCCGTCCGTTTTCGTCATTTGTTATCGAATCGACTTAAAGCCAGAGCGTCACATTGGCCGCTTTTCTCTCTGAGACTGTTACATTTATCGTCTGCAAAGCTATGTCACGTGCTGCGGTCTGCGGAGACACTAAAAGCACCATAGGAGAACACAGAAGAAGCTTCTAAGTTGAAGTAATAGAAAGTAAGAAGTAGTACAATTGAAGTTTTAGTTGTCGATTATTCACTTTTTAGCCGGCTTTGGTGGCTTGGACATGACCTAGGACCTTAAGATTTTGCATGAAAGGAGGACTAGCAGCCGCGTTGCATGGCAGAATGTGAAAAGAGTTCGTATGTGGTAAAAACCTGAGAAATGCGTCCGTTTTCGTCATTTGCTATCGAATTGACTTAAAGCCAGATCGTCACATTGGCCGCTTTTCTCTCTGAGACGGTTACATTTATCGTCTACAAAGCTATGTCGCGTGCTGCGGTATGCGGAGACACTAAAAGCACCATAGTAGAACACAGAAGAAGCTTCTAAGTTGAAGTAATAGCCAGTAAGAAGTAGTACAATTGAAGGTTTAGTTGTCGATTATTCACTTTTTAGCCGGCTTTGGTGGCTTGGACATGACCTAGGACCTTAACATTTTGCATGAAAGGAGGACTAGCAGCCGCGTTGCACGGGAGAATGTGAAAAGTGTTCATATGTAGTAAAAACCTGAGAAATCCGTCCGTTTTCGTCATTTGTTATCGAATCGACTTAAAGCCAGATCGTCACATTGGCCGCTCTTCTCTCTGAAACGGTTACATTTATCGTCTACAAAGCTATGTCGCGTGCTGCGTTATGCGGAAACACTAAAAGCACCATAGTAGAACACTGAAGAAGCTTCTATGTTGAAGTAATAGCCAGTAAGTAGTAGTACAATTGAAGTTTTAGTTGTCGATTATTCACTTTTTAGCCGGCTTTGGTGGCTTGGACGTGAGGTGGAACCATAAAATTTTGCGTGAAAGGAAGACTAGCAGCCACGTTGCACCGGAGAATGTGAAAAGTGTTCATATGTAGTAAAAACCTGAGAAATCCATCGTTTTCGTCATTTGTATTCAAATCGTCTTAAAGCCAGATCGTCACATTGGCTGCTTTTCTCTCTGAGACGTTTACATTTATCGTCTGCAAATCTATGTCGCCTGCTGCGGTATGCGGAGACACTAATAGCACCATAGTAGAACACTGAAGAAGCTTCTAAGATGAAGCAATAGCCAGTAAGAAGTAGTACAATTGAAGTTTTAGTTGTCGATTATTCACTTTTTAGCCGGCTTTGGTGGCTTGGACATGACCTAGGACCATATGATTTTGCATGAAAGGAGGACTAGCAGCCGCGTTGCACGGGAGAATGTGAAAAGTGTTCATATGTGGTAAAAACCTGATAAATCCGTCCGTTTTCGTCGTTTGTTATCGAATCGACTTAAAGCCAGATCGTCACATTGGCCGCTTTTCTCTCTGAGACGGTTACATTTATCGTCTGCAACGCTATGTCGCGTGCTGCGGTATGCGGAGACACTAAAAGCACCATAGTAGGACACAGAAGAAGCTTCTAAGTTGAAGTAATAGCCAGTAAGAAGTAATACAATTCAAGTTTTAGTTGTCGATTATTCACATTTTAGCCGGCTTTGGTGGCTTGGACATGACCTAGGACCTTAAGATTTTGCATGAAAGGAGGACTAGCAGACGCGTTGCACGGGAGAATGTGAAAAGTGTTCATATGTAGTAAAAACCTGAGAAATCCGTCCGTTTTCGTCATTTGTTATCGAATCGACTTAAAGCCATATCGTCACATTGGCCGCTTTTCTCTCTGAAACGGTTACATTGATCGTCTACAAAGCTATGTCGCGTGCTGCGTTATGCGGAAACACTAAAAGCACCATAATAGAACACAGAAGAAGCTTCTACGTTAAAGTAATAGATAGTAAGAAGTACTACAATTGAAGTTTTAGTTGTTGATTATTCACTTTTTAGCCCGCTTTGGTGGCTTGGATATGAGGTGGAACCATAAGATTTTGGATGAAAGGAAGACTAGCAGCCACGTTGAACGGGAGAATGTGAAAAGTGGTCATATGTAGTAAAAACCTGAGAAATGCGTCCGTTTTCGTCATTTGTTATCGAATCGACTTAAAGCCAGATCGTCACATTGGCCGCTTTTCTCTCTGAGACGGTTACATTTATCGTCTGCAAAGCTATGTCACGTGGTGCGGTCTGCGGAGACACTAAAAGCACCATAGGAGACCACAGAAGAAGCTTCTAAGTTGAAGTAATAGAAAGTAAGAAGTAGTACAATTGATGTTTTAGTTGTCGATTATTCACTTTTTAGCCGGCTTTGGTGGCTTGGACATGACCTAGGACCTTAAGATTTTGCATGAAAGGAGGACTAGCAGCCGCGTTGCACGGGAGAATGTGAAAAGTGTTCATATGTAGTAAAAACCTGAGAAATCCGTCCGTTTTCGTCATTTGTTATCGAATCGACTTAAAGCCAGATCGTCACATTGGCCGCTCTTCTCTCTGAAACGGTTACATTTATCGTCTACAAAGCTATGTCGCGTGCTGCGTTATGCGGAAACACTAAAAGCACCATAGTAGAACACTGAAGAAGCTTCTATGTTGAAGTAATAGCCAGTAAGTAGTAGTACAATTGAAGTTTTAGTTGTCGATTATTCACTTTTTAGCCGGCTTTGGTGGCTTGGACATGACCTAGGACCATACGATTTTGCATGAAAGGAGGACTAACAGCCGCGTTGCGCGGGAGAATGTGAAAAGTGTTCATATGTAGTAAAAACCTGAGAAATCCGTCCGTTTTCGTCATTTGTTATCGAATCGTCTTAAAGCCAGATCGTCACATTGGCCGCTTTTCTCTCTGAGACATTTACATTTATCGTCTGCAAAGCTATGTCGCGTGCTGCGGTATGCGGAGACACTAAAAGCACCATAGTAGAACACTGAAGAAGCTTCGAAGTTGAAGCAATAGCCAGAAAGAAGTAGTACAATTGAAGTTTTAGTTGTCGATTATTCACTTTTTAGCCGGCTTTAGTGGCTTGGACATGACCTAGGACCATAAGATTTTGCATGAAAGGAGGACTAGTTGCCGCGTTGCATGGGAGAATGTGAAAAGAGTTCATATGTAGTAAAAACCTGAGAAATCCGTCCGTTTTCGTCATTCGTTATCGAATCGACTTAAAGCCAGTTCGTCACATTGGCCGCTTTTCTCTCTGAGACGGTTACATTTATCGTCTGCAAAGCTATGTCGCGTGCTGCGGTATGCGGAGACACTAAAAGCACCATAGTAGAACACAGAAGAAGCTTCTAAGTTGAAGTAATAGCCAGTAAGAAGTAGTACAATTCAAGTTTTAGTTGTCGATTATTCACTTTTTAGCCGGCTTTGGTGGCTTGGACATGACCTAGGACCATAAGATTTTGCATGAAAGAGGACTAGCAGCCGCGTTGCACGGGAGAATGTGAAAAGCGTTCATATGTAGTAAAAACCTGAGAAATCCGTCCGTTTTCGTCATTTGTTATCGAATCGACTTAAATCCAGATCGTCACATTGGCCGCTTTTCTCTCTGAGACTGTTACATTTATCGTCTGCAAAGCTATGTCACGTGCTGCGGTCTGCGGAGACACTAAAAGCACCATAGGAGAACACAGAAGAAGCTTCTAAGTTGAAGTAATAGAAAGTAAGAAGTAGTACAATTAAAGTTTTAGTTGTCGATTATTCACTTTTTAGCTGGCTTTGGTGGCTTCGACATGACCTAGGACCTTAACATTTTGCATGAAAGGAGGACTAGCAGCCGCGTTGCACGGGAGAATGTGAAAAGTGTTCATATGTAGTAAAAACCTGAGAAATCCGTCCGTTTTCGTTATTTGTTATCGAATCGACTTAAAGCCAGATCGTCACATTGGCCGCTCTTCTCTCTGAAACGGTTACATTTATCGTCTACAAAGCTATGTCGCGTGCTGCGTTATGCGGAAACACTAAAAGCACCATAGTAGAACACTGAAGAAGCTTCTATGTTGAAGTAATAGCCAGTAAGTAGTAGTACAATTGAAGTTTTAGTTGTCGATTATTCACTTTTTAGCCGGCTTTGGTGGCTTGGACATGACCTAGGACCATACGATTTTGCATGAAAGGAGGACTAACAGCCGCGTTGCACGGGAGAATGTGAAAAGTGTTCATATGTAGTAAAAACCTGAGAAATCCGTCCGTTTTCGTCATTTGTTATCGAATCGACTTAAAGCCAGTTCGTCACATTGGCCGCTTTTCTCTCTGAGACTGTTACATTTATCGTCTGCAAAGCTATGTCACGTGCTGCGGTCTGCGGAGACACTAAAAGCACCATAGGAGAACACAGAAGAAGCTTCTAAGTTGAAGTAATAGAAAGTAAGAAGTAGTACAATTGAAGTTTTAGTTGTCGATTATTCACTTTTTAGCCGGCTTTGGTGGCTTGGACATGACCTAGAACCTTAACATTTTGCATGAAAGGAGGACTAGCAGCCGCGTTGCACGGGAGAATGTGAAAAGTGTTCATATGTAGTAAAAACCTGAGAAATCCGTCCGTTTTCGTCATTTGTTATCGAATCGACTTAAAGCCAGATCGTCACATTGGCCGCTCTTCTCTCTGAAACGGTTACATTTATCGTCTACAAAGCTATGTCGCGTGCTGCGTTATGCGGAAACACTAAAAGCACCATAGTAGAACAATGAAGAAGCTTCTATGTTGAAGTAATAGCCAGTAAGTAGTAGTACAATTGAAGTTTTAGTTGTCGATTATTCACTTTTCGTCATTTGTTATCGAATCGACTTAAAGCCAGATCGTCACATTGGCCGCTCTTCTCTCTGAAACGGTTACATTTATCGTCTACAAAGCTATGTCGCGTGCTGCGTTATGCGGAAACACTAAAAGCACCATAGTAGAACAATGAAGAAGCTTCTATGTTGAAGTAATAGCCAGTAAGTAGTAGTACAATTGAAGTTTTAGTTGTCGATTATTCACTTTTTAGCCGGCTTTGGTGGCTTGGACATGACCTAGGACCATACGATTTTGCATGAAAGGAGGACTAACAGCCGCGTTGCACGGGAGAATGTGAAAAGTGTTCATATGTAGTAAAAACCTGAGAAATCCGTCCGTTTTCGTCATTTGTTATCGAATCGACTTAAAGCCAGATCGTCACATTGGCCGCTTTTCTCTCTGGGACGGTTACATTTATCGTCTGCAAAGCTATGTCGCGTGCTGCGGTATGCGGAGACACTAAAAGCACCATAGTAGAACACAGAAGAAACTTCAAAGTTGAAGTAATAGCCAGTGAGAAGTAGTACAATTCAAGTTTTAGTTGTCGATTATTCACTTTTTAGCCGGCTTTGGTGGATTGGATATGACCTAGGACCATAAGATTTTGCATGAAAGGAGGACTAGCAGACGCGTTGCACGGGAGAATGTGAAAAGTGTTCATATGTAGTAAAAACCTGAGAAATCCGTCCGTTTTCGTCATTTGTTATCGAATCGACTTAAAGCCACATAGTCACAATGGCCGCTCTACTCTCTGAAACGGTTACATTTATCGTCTGCAAAGCTTTGTCACGTGCTGCAGTATGCGGAAACACTAAAAGCACCATAATAGAACACAGAAGAAGCTTCTACGTTGAAGTAATAGATAGTAAGAAGTAGTACAATTGAAGTTTTAGTTGTTGATTATTCACTTTTTAGCCGGCTTTGGTGGCTTGGATATGAGGTGGAACCATAAGATTTTGGATGAAAGGAAGACTAGCAGCCACGTTGAACGGGAGAATGTGAAAAGTGGTCATATGTAGTAAAAACCTGAGAAATGCGTCCGTTTTCGTCATTTGTTATCGAATCGACTTAAAGCCAGATCGTCACATTGGCCGCTCTTCTCTCTGAAACGGTTACATTTATCGTCTACAAAGCTATGTCGCGTGCTGCGTTATGCGGAAACACTAAAAGCACCATAGTAGAACACTGAAGAAGCTTCTATGTTGAAGTAATAGCCAGTAAGTAGTAGTACAATTGAAGTTTTAGTTGTCGATTATTCACTTTTTAGCCGGCTTTGGTGGCTTGGACATGACCTAGGACCATACGATTTTGCATGAAAGGAGGACTAACAGCCGCGTTGCACATGAGAATGTGAAAAGTGTTCATATGTAGTAAAAACCTGAGAAATCCGTCCGTTTTCGTCATTTGTTATCGAATCGACTTAAAGCCAGATCGTCACATTGGCCGCTTTTCTCTCTTAGACTGTTACATTTATCGTCTGCAAAGCTATGTCACGTGCTGCGGTCTGCGGAGACACTAAAAGCACCATAGGAGAACACAGAAGAAGCTTCTAAGATGAAGTAATAGAAAGTAAGAAGTAGTACAATAGAAGTTTTAGTTGTCGATTATTCACTTTTTAGCCGGCTTTGGTGGCTTGGACATGACCTAGGACCTTAACGTTTTGCATGAAAGGAGGACTAGCAGCCGCGTTGCACGGGAGAATGTGAAAAGTGTTCATATGTGGTAAAAACCTGAGAAATCCGTCCGTTTTCGTCATTTGTTATCGAATCGACTTAAAGCCAGATCGTCACATTGGCCGCTCTTCTCTCTGAAACGGTTACATTTATCGTCTACAAAGCTATGTCGCGTGCTGCGTTATGCGGAAACACTAAAAGCACCATAGTAGAACAATGAAGAAGCTTCTATGTTGAAGTAATAGCCAGTAAGAAGTAGTACAATTGAAGTTTTAGTTGTCGATTATTCACTTTTTAGCCGGCTTTGGTGGCTTGGACATGACCTAGGACCATACGATTTTGCATGAAAGGAGGACTAACAGCCGCGTTGCACGGGAGAATGTGAAAAGTGTTCATATGTAGTAAAAACCTGAGAAATCCGTCCGTTTTCGTCATTTGTTATCGAATCGACTTAAAGCCAGATCGTCACATTGGCCGCTTTTCTCTCTGCGACGGTTACATTTATCGTCTGCATAGCTATGTCGCGTGCTGCGGTATGCGGAGACACTAAAAGCACCATAGTAGAACACAGAAGAAACTTCAAAGTTGAAGTAATAGCCAGTAAGAAGTAGTACAATTCAAGTTTTAGTTGTCGATTATTCACTTTTTAGCCGGCTTTGGTGGATTGGATATGACCTAGGACCATAAGATTTTGCATGAAAGGAGGACTAGCAGACGCGTTGCACGGGAGAATGTGAAAAGTGTTCATATGTAGTAAAAACCTGAGAAATCCGTCCGTTTTCGTCATTTGTTATCGAATCGACTTAAAGCCACATAGTCACATTGGCCGCTCTACTCTCTGAAACGGTTACATTTATCGTCTGCAAAGCTATGTCACGTGCTGCAGTATGCGGAAACACTAAAAGCACCATAGTAGAAGACAGAAGAAGTTTCTAAGTTGAAGTAATAGCCAGTAAGAAGAATTTCAATTCAAATTTAGTTGTCGATTATTCACTATTTAGCCGGCTTTGGTGGCTTGGACGTGACCTAGGACCTTAAGATTTTGCATGAAAGGAGGATAACAGCCGCGTTGCACGGGAGAATGTGAAAAGTGTTCATATGTAGTAAAAACCTGAGAAATCCGTCCGTTTTCGTCATTTGTTATCGAATCGTCTTAAAGCCAGATCGTCACATTGGCCGCTTTTCTCTCTGAGACTGTTACATTTATCGTCTGCAAAGCTATGTCGCGTGCTGCGGTATGCGGAGACACTAAAAGCACTATAGTAGAACACTGAAGAAGCTTCTAAGTTGAAGCAATAGCAAGGATGAAGTAGTACAAATGAAGTTTTAGTTGTCGATTATTCACTTTTTAGCCGGCTTTGGTGGCTTGGACATGACCTAGGACCATACGATTTTGCATGAAAGGAGGACTAACAGCCGCGTTGCACGGGAGAATGTGAAAAGTGTTCATATGTATTAAAAACCTGAGAAATCCGTCCGTTTTCGTCATTTGTTATCGAATCGTCTTAAAGCCAGATCGTCACATTGGCCGCTTTTCTCTCTGAGACGGTTACATTTATCGTCTGCAAAGCTATGTCGCGTGCTGCGGTATGCGGAGACACTAGAAGCACCATAGTAGAACACTGAAGAAGCTTCTAAGTTGAAGCAATAGCCAGTAAGAAGTAGTACAATTGAAGTTTTAGTTGTCGAATATTCACTTTTTAGCCGGCTTTGTTGGCTTGGACATGACCTAGGACCATAAGATTTTGCATGTAAGGAGGACTAAAAGCCGCGTTGCACGGGAGAATGTGAAAAGTGTTCATATGTAGTAAAAACCTGAGAAATCCGTCCGTTTTCGTCATTTGTTATCGAATCGACTTAAAGCCAGATCGTCACATTGGCCGCTTTTCTCTCTGAGACGGTTACATTTATCGTCTGCAAATCTATGTCGCGTGCTGCCGTATGCGGAGACACTAAAAGCACCATAGTAGAACACTGAAGAAGCTTCTAAGTTGAAGCAATAGCCAGTAAGAAGTAGTACAATTGAAGTTTTAGTTGTCGATTATTTACTTTTTAGCCGGCTTTGGTGGCTTGGACATGACCTAGGACCATAAGATTTTGCATGAAAGGAGGACTAACAGCCGCGTTGCACGGGAGAATGTGAAAAGTGTTCATATGTAGTAAAAACCTGAGAAATCCGTCCGTTTTCGTCATTTGTTATCGAATCGTCTTAAAGCCAGATCGTCACATTGGCCGCTTTTCTCTCTGAGACTGTTACATTTATCGTCTGCAAAGCTATGTCGCGTGCTGCGGTATGCGGAGACACTAAAAGCACCATAGTAGAACACTGAAGAAGCTTCTAAGTTGAAGCAATAGCCAGTAAGAAGTAGTACAATTCAAGTTTTAGTTGTCGATTATTCACTTTTTAGCCGGCTTTGGTGGCTTGGACATGACCTAGGACCATACGATTTTGCATGAAAGGAGGACTAACAGCCGCGTTGCACGGGAGAATGTGAAAAGTGTTCATATGTATTAAAAACCTGAGAAATCCGTCCGTTTTCGTCATTTGTTATCGAATCGTCTTAAAGCCAGATCGTCACATTGGCCGCTTTTCTCTCTGAGACGGTTACATTTATCGTCTGCAAAGCTATGTCGCGTGCTGCGGTATGCGGAGACACTAAAAGCACCATAGTAGAACACTGAAGAAGCTTCTAAGTTGAAGCAATAGCCAGTAAGAAGTAGTACAATTGAAGTTTTAGTTGTCGAATATTCACTTTTTAGCCGGCTTTGTTGGCTTGGACATGACCTAGGACCATAAGATTTTGCATTAAAGGAGGACTAAAAGCCGCGTTGCACGGGAGAATGTGAAAAGTGTTCATATGTAGTAAAAACCTGAGAAATCCGTCCGTTTTCGTCATTTGTTATCGAATCGACTTAAAGCCAGATCGTCACATTGGACGATTTTCTCTCTGAGACGGTTACATTTATCGTCTGCAAAGCTATGTCGCGTGCTGCGGTATGCGGAGACACTAAAAGCACCATAGTAGAACACAGAAGAAACTTCAAAGTTGAAGTAATAGCCAGTAAGAAGTAGTACAATTCAAGTTTTAGTTGTCGATTATTCACTTTTTAGCCGGCTTTGGTGGCTTGGACATGACCTAGGACCATAAGATTTTGCATGAAAGGAGGACTAGCAGCCGCGTTGCACGGGAGAATGTGAAAAGTGTTCATATGTAGTAAAAACCTGAGAAATCCGTCCGTTTTCGTCATTTGTTATCGAATCGACTTAAAGCCAGATCGTCACATTGGCCGCTCTACTCTCTGAAACGGTTACATTTATCGTCTGCAAAGCTATGTCGCGTGCTGCAGTATGCGGAAACACTAAAAGCACCATAGTAGAACACTGAAGAAGCTTCTAAGTTGAAGCAATAGCCAGTAAGAAGTAGTACAATTGAAGTTTTAGTTGTCGATGATTCACTTTTTAGCCGGCTTTGGTGGCTTGGACATGACCTAGGACCTTAAGATTTTGCATGAAAGGAGGACTAGCAGCCGCGTTGCACGGGAGAATGTGAAAAGTGTTCATATGTAGTAAAAACCTGAGAAATCCGTCCGTTTTCGTCATTTGTTATCGAATCGACTTAAAGCCAGATCGTCACATTGGCCGCTCTTCTCTCTGAAACGGTTACATTTATCGTCTACAAAGCTATGTCGCGTGCTGCGGTATGCGGAGACACTAAAAGCACCATTGTAGAACACAGAAGAAACTTCAAAGTTGAAATAATAGCCAGTAAGAAGTAGTACAATTGAAGTTTTAGTTGTCGATTATTCACTTTTTAGCCGGCTTTGGTGGCTTGGACATGACCTAGGACCATAAGATTTTGCATGAAAGGAGGACTAGCAGACGCGTTGCACGGGAGAATGTGAAAAGTGTTCATATGTAGTAAAAACCTGAGAAATCCGTCCGTTTTCGTCATTTGTTATCGAATCGACTTAAAGCCACATAGTCACATTGGCCGCTTTTCTCTCTGAGACTGTTACATTTATCGTCTGCAAAGCTATGTCGCGTGCTGCGGTATGCGGAGACACTAAAAGCACCATAGTAGAACACTGAAGAAGCTTCTAAGTTGAAGCAATAGCCAGTAAGAAGTAGTACAATTCA
The DNA here is from genome assembly GCF_023897955.1 of Schistocerca gregaria. NCBI lineage: Eukaryota > Metazoa > Arthropoda > Insecta > Orthoptera > Acrididae > Schistocerca > Schistocerca gregaria. The sequence continues at coordinate 3,396,224 of NW_026061808.1, read as the reverse complement.
AGTTTTAGTTGTCGATTATTCACTTTTTAGCCGGCTTTGGTGGCTTGGACATGACCTAGGACCATACGATTTTGCATGAAAGGAGGACTAACAGCCGCGTTGCACGGGAGAATGTGAAAAGTGTTCATATGTATTAAAAACCTGAGAAATCCGTCCGTTTTCGTCATTTGTTATCGAATCGTCTTAAAGCCAGATCGTCACATTGGCCGCTTTTCTCTCTGAGACGGTTACATTTATCGTCTGCAAAGCTATGTCGCGTGCTGCGGTATGCGGAGACACTAAAAGCACCATAGTAGAACACTGAAGAAGCTTCTAAGTTGAAGCAATAGCCAGTAAGAAGTAGTACAATTGAAGTTTTAGTTGTCGAATATTCACTTTTTAGCCGGCTTTGTTGGCTTGGACATGACCTAGGACCATAAGATTTTGCATGAAAGGAGGACTAAAAGCCGCGTTGCACGGGAGAATGTGAAAAGTGTTCATATGTAGTAAAAACCTGAGAAATCCGTCCGTTTTCGTCATTTGTTATCGAATCGACTTAAAGCCAGATCGTCACATTGGCCGATTTTCTCTCTGAGACGGTTACATTTATCGTCTGCAAAGCTATGTCGCGTGCTGCGGTATGCGGAGACACTAAAAGCACCATAGTAGAACACAGAAGAAACTTCAAAGTTGAAGTAATAGCCAGTAAGAAGTAGTACAATTCAAGTTTTAGTTGTCGATTATTCACTTTTTAGCCGGCTTTGGTGGCTTGGACATGACCTAGGACCATAAGATTTTGCATGAAAGGAGGACTAGCAGACGCGTTGCACGGGAGAATGTGAAAAGTGTTCATATGTAGTAAAAACCTGAGAAATCCGTCCGTTTTCGTCATTTGTTATCGAATCGACTTAAAGCCAGATCGTCACATTGGCCGCTCTACTCTCTGAAACGGTTACATTTATCGTCTGCAAAGCTATGTCGCGTGCTGCAGTATGCGGAAACACTAAAAGCACCATAGTAGAACACTGAAGAAGCTTCTAAGTTGAAGCAATAGCCAGTAAGAAGTAGTACAATTGAAGTTTTAGTTGTCGATGATTCACTTTTTAGCCGGCTTTGGTGGCTTGGACATGACCTAGGACCTTAAGATTTTGCATGAAAGGAGGACTAGCAGCCGCGTTGCACGGGAGAATGTGAAAAGTGTTCATATGTAGTAAAAACCTGAGAAATCCGTCCGTTTTCGTCATTTGTTATCGAATCGACTTAAAGCCAGATCGTCACATTGGCCGCTCTTCTCTCTGAAACGGTTACATTTATCGTCTACAAAGCTATGTCGCGTGCTGCGGTATGCGGAGACACTAAAAGCACCATAGTAGAACACAGAAGAAACTTCAAAGATGAAGTAATAGCCAGTAAGAAGTAGTACAAATGAAGTTATAGTTGTCGATTATTCACTTTTTAGCCGGCTTTGGTGGCTTGGACATGACCTAGGACCTTAAGATTTTGCATGAAAGGAGGACTAGCAGCCGCGTTGCACGGGAGAATGTGAAAAGTGTTCATATGTAGTAAAAACCTGAGAAATCCGTCCGTTTTCGTCATTTGTTATCGAATCGACTTAAAGCCACATAGTCACATTGGCCGCTCTACTCTCTGAAACGGTTACATTTATCGTCTGCAAAGCTATGTCGCGTGCTGCAGTATGCGGAAACACTAAAAGCACCATAGTAGAACACAGAAGAAGCTTCTAAGTTGAAGTAATAGCCAGTAAGAAGTAGTACAATTCAAGTTTTAGTTGTCGATTATTCACTTTTTAGCCGGCTTTGGTGGCTTGGACATGACCTGGGACCATAAGATTTTACATGAAAGGAGGACTGGCAGCCGCGTTGCACGGGAGAATGTGAAAAGTGTTCATATGTGGTAAAAACCTGATAAATCCGTCCGTTTTCGTCATTTGTTATCGAATTGACTTAAAGCCAGATCGTCACATTGGCCGCTTTTCTCTCTGAGACGGTTACATTTATCGTCTGCAAAGCTATGTCGCGTGCTGCGGTATGCGGAGACGCAAAAAGCAACATAGTAGAACACAGAAGAAGCTTCTAAGTTGAAGTAATAGCCAGTAAGAAGTAGTACAATTGAAGTTTTAGTTGTCGATTATTCACTTTTTAGCCGGCTTTGGTGGCTTGTACATGACCTAGGACCTTAACATTTTGCATGAAAGGAGGACTAGCAGCCGCGTTGCACGGGAGAATGTGAAAAGTGTTCATATGTAGTAAAAACCTGAGAAATCCGTCCGTTTTCGTCATTTGTTATCGAATCGACTTAAAGCCAGATCGTCACATTGGCCGCTCTTCTCTCTGAAACGGTTACATTTATCGTCTACAAAGCTATGTCGCGTGCTGCGTTATGCGGAAACACTAAAAGCACCATAGTAGAACACTGAAGAAGCTTCTATGCTGAAGTAATAGCCAGTAAGTAGTAGTACAATTGAAGTTTTAGTTGTCGATTATTCACTTTTTAGCCGGCTTTGGTGGCTTGGACATGAGGTGGAACCATAAAATTTTGCATGAAAGGAAGACTAGCAGCCACGTTGCACCGGAGAATGTGAAAAGTGTTCATATGTAGTAAAAACCTGAGAAATCCGTCCGTTTTCGTCATTTGTTATCGAATAGTCTTAAAGCCAGATCGTCACATTGGCTGCTTTTCTCTCTGAGACGGTTACATTTATCGTCTGGAAATCTATGTCGCCTGCTGCCGTATGCGGAGACACTAAAAGCACCATAGTAGAACACTGAAGAAGCTTCTAAGTTGAAGCAATAGCCAGTAAGAAGTAGTACAATTGAAGTTTTAGTTGTCGATTATTTACTTTTTAGCCGGCTTTGGTGGCTTGGACATGACCTAGGACCATAAGATTTTGCATGAAAGGAGGACTAACAGCCGCGTTGCACGGGAGAATGTGAAAAGTGTTCATATGTAGTAAAAACCTGAGAAATCCGTCCGTTTTCGTCATTTGTTATCGAATCGTCTTAAAGCCAGATCGTCACATTGGCCGCTTTTCTCTCTGAGACTGTTACATTTATCGTCTGCAAAGCTATGTCGCGTGCTGCGGTATGCGGAGACACTAAAAGCACCATAGTAGAACACTGAAGAAGCTTCTAAGTTGAAGCAATAGCCAGTAAGAAGTAGTACAATTGAAGTTTTAGTTGTCGATTATTTACTTTTTAGCCGGCTTTGGTGGCTTGGACATGACCTAGGACCATACGATTTTGCATGAAAGGAGAACTAACAGCCGCGTTGCACGGGAGAATGTGAAAAGTGTTCATATGTATTAAAAACCTGAGAAATCCGTCCGTTTTCGTCATTTGTTATCGAATCGTCTTAAAGCCAGATCGTCACATTGGCCGCTTTTCTCTCTTAGACGGTTACATTTATCGTCTGCAAAGCTATGTCGCGTGCTGCGGTATGCGGAGACACTAAAAGCACCATAGTAGAACACTGAAGAAGCTTCTAAGTTGAAGCAATAGCCAGTAAGAAGTAGTACAATTGAATTTTTAGTTGTCGAATATTCACTTTTTAGCCGGCTTTGTTGGCTTGGACATGACCTAGGACCATAAGATTTTGCATGAAAGGAGGACTAAAAGCCGCGTTGCACGGGAGAATGTGAAAAGTGTTCATATGTAGTAAAAACCTGAGAAATCCGTCCGTTTTCGTCATTTGTTATCGAATCGACTTAAAGCCAGATCGTCACATTGGCCGCTTTTCTCTCTGAGACGGTTACATTTATCGTCTGCAAAGCTATGTCGCGTGCTGCGGTATGCGGAGACACTAAAAGCACCATAGTAGAACACAGAAGAAACTTCAAAGTTGAAGTAATAGCCAGTAAGAAGTAGTACAATTGAAGTTTTAGTTGTCGATTATTCACTTTTTAGCCGGCTTTGGTGGCTTGGACATGACCTAGGACCATAAGATTTTGCATGAAAGGAGGACTAGCAGACGCGTTGCACGGGAGAATGTGAAAAGTGTTCATATGTAGTAAAAACCTGAGAAATCCGTCCGTTTTCGTCATTTGTTATCGAATCGACTTAAAGGCAGATCGTCACATTGACCGCTTTTCTCTCTGAGACGGTTACATTTATCGTCTGCAACGCTATGTCGCGTGCTGCGGTATGCGGAGACACTAAAAGCACCATAGTAGAACACAGAAGAAGCTTCTAAGTTGAAGTAATAGCCAGTAAGAAGTAATACAATTAAAGTTTTAGTTGTCGACTATTCACTTTTTAGCCGGCTTTGGTGGCTTTTACATGACCTAGGACCTTAAGATTTTGCATGAGAGGAGGTCTAGCAGCCGCGTTGCACGGGAGAATGTGAAAAGTGTTCATATGTAGTAAAAACCTGAGAAATCCGTCCGTTTTCGTCATTTGTTATCGAATCGACTTAAAGCCAGATCGTCACATTGGCCGCTTTTCTCTCTGAGACTGTTACATTTATCGTCTGCAAAGCTATGTCACGTGCTGCGGTCTGCGGAGACACTAAAAGCACCATAGGAGAACACAGAAGAAGCTTCTAAGTTGAAGTAATGGAAAGTAAGAAGTAGTACAATTGAAGTTTTAGTTGTCGATTATTCACTTTTTAGCCGTCTTTGGTGGCTTGGACATGACCTAGGACCTTAAGATTTTGCATGAAAGGAGGACTAGCAGCCGCGTTGCATGGCAGAATGTGAAAAGTGTTCATATGTGGTAAAAACCTGAGAAATGCGTCCGTTTTCGTCATTTGTTATCGAATTGACTTAAAGCCAGATCGTCACATTGGCCGCTTTTCTCTCTGAGACGGTTACATTTATCGTCTGCAAAGCTATGTCGCGTGCTGCGGTATGCGGAGACGCAAAAAGCACAATAGTAGAACACAGAAGAAGCTTCTAAGTTGAAGTAATAGCCAGTAAGAAGTAGTACAATTGAAGTTTTAGTTGTCGATTGTTCACTTTTTAGCCGGCTTTGGTGGCTTGGAGATGACCTAGGACCTTAACATTTTGCATGAAAGGAGGACTAGCAGCCGCGTTGCACGGGAGAATGTGAAAAGTGTTCATATGTAGTAAAAACCTGAGAAATCCGTCCGTTTTCGTCATTTGTTATCGAATCGACTTAAAGCCAGATCGTCACATTGGCCGCTCTTCTCTCTGAAACGGTTACATTTATCGTCTACAAAGCTATGTCGCGTGCTGCGTTATGCGGAAACACTAAAAGCACCATAGTAGAACACTGAAGAAGCTTCTATGTTGAAGTAATAGCCAGTAAGTAGTAGTACAATTGAAGTTTTAGTTGTCGATTATTCACTTTTTAGCCGGCTTTGGTGGCTTGGACATGAGGTGGAACCATAAAATTTTGCATGAAAGGAAGAATAACAGCCGCGTTGCACGGGAGAATGTGAAAAGTGTTCATATGTAGTAAAAACCTGAGAAATCCGTCCGTTTTCGTCATTTGTTATCGATTCGACTTAAAGCCAGATCGTCACATTTGCCGCTCTTCTCTCTGAAACGGTTACATTTATCGTCTGCAAATCTATGTCGCCTGCTGCGGTATGCGGAGACACTAAAAGCACCATAGTAGAACACTGAAGAAGCTTCTAAGTTGAAGCAATAGCCAGTAAGAAGTAGTACAATTGAAGTTTTAGTTGTCGATTATTCACTTTTTAACCGGCTTTGGTGGCTTGGACATGACCTAGGACCATAAGATTTTGCATGAAAGGAGGACTAACAGCCGCGTTGCACGGGAGAATGTGAAAAGTGTTCATATGTAGTAAAAACCTGAGAAATCCGTCCGTTTACGTCATTTGTTATCGAATCGTCTTAAAGCCAGATCGTCACATTGGCCGCTTTTCTCTCTGAGACTGTTACATTTATCGTCTGCAAAGCTATGTCGCGTGCTGCGGTATGCGGAGACACTAAAAGCACCATAGTAGAACACAGAAGAAGCTTCTAAGTTGAAGTAATAGCCAGTAAGAAGTAGTACAATTGAAGTTTTAGTTGTCGATTATTCACTTTTTAGCCGGCTTTGGTGGCTTGGACATGACCTAGGACCATACGATTTTGCATGAAAGGAGGACTAACAGCCGCGTTGCACGGGAGAATGTGAAAAGTGTTCATATGTATTAAAAACCTGAGAAATCCGTCCGTTTTCGTCATTTGTTATCGAATCGTCTTAAAGCCAGATCGTCACATTGGCCGCTTTTCTCTCTGAGACGGTTACATTTATCGTCTGCAAAGCTATGTCGCGTGCTGCGGTATGCGGAGACACTAAAAGCACCATAGTAGAACACTGAAGAAGCTTCTAAGTTGAAGCAATAGCCAGTAAGAAGTAGTACAAATGAAGTTTTAGTTGTCGATTATTCACTTTTTAGCCGGCTTTGATGGCTTGGACATGAGGTGGGACCATAAAATTTTGCATGAAAGGAAGACTAGCAGCCACGTTGCACCGGAGAATGTGAAAAGTGTTCATATGTAGTGAAAATCTGAGAAATCCGTCCGTTTTCGTCATTTGTTATCGAATAGTCTTAAAGCCAGATCGTCACATTGGCTGCTTTTCTCTCTGAGACGGTTACATTTATCGTCTGCAAATCTATGTCGCGTGCTGCCGTATGCGGAGACACTAAAAGCACCATAGTAGAACACTGAAGAAGCTTCTAAGTTGAAGCAATAGCCAGTAAGAAGTAGTACAATTGAAGTTTTAGTTGTCGATTATTTACTTTTTAGCCGGCTTTGGTGGCTTGGACATGACCTAGGACCATAAGATTTTGCATGAAAGGAGGACTAACAGCCGCGTTGCACGGGAGAATGTGAAAAGTGTTCATATGTAGTAAAAACCTGAGAAATCCGTCCGTTTTCGTCATTTGTTATCGAATCGTCTTAAAGCCAGATCGTCACATTGGCCGCTTTTCTCTCTGAGACTGTTACATTTATCGTCTGCAAAGCTATGTCGCGTGCTGCGGTATGCGGAGACACTAAAAGCACCATAGTAGAACACTGAAGAAGCTTCTAAGTTGAAGCAATAGCCAGTAAGAAGTAGTACAATTCAAGTTTTAGTTGTCGATTATTCACTTTTTAGCCGGCTTTGGTGGCTTGGACATGACCTAGGACCATACGATTTTGCATGAAAGGAGGACTAACAGCCGCGTTGCACGGGAGAATGTGAAAAGTGTTCATATGTATTAAAAACCTGAGAAATCCGTCCGTTTTCGTCATTTGTTATCGAATCGACTTAAAGCCAGATCGTCACATTGGCCGCTCTACTCTCTGAAACGGTTACATTTATCGTCTGCAAAGCTATGTCGCGTGCTGCAGTATGCGGAAACACTAAAAGCACCATAGTAGAACACAGAAGAAGCTTCTAAGTTGATGTAATAGCCAGTAAGAAGTAGTACAATTGAAGTTTTAGTTGTCGATGATTCACTTTTTAGCCGGCTTTGGTGGCTTGGACATGACCTAGGACCTTAAGATTTTGCATGAAAGGAGGACTAGCAGCCGCGTTGCACGGAGAAATGTGAAAAGTGTTCATATGTAGTAAAAACCTGAGAAATCCGTCCGTTTTCGTCATTTGTTATCGAATCGACTTAAAGCCAGATCGTCACATTGGCCGCTCTTCTCTCTGAAACGGTTACATTTATCGTCTACAAAGCTATGTCGCGTGCTGCGGTATGCGGAGACACTAAAAGCACCATAGTAGAACACAGAAGAAACTTCAAAGATGAAGTAATAGCCAGTAAGAAGTAGTACAAATGAAGTTATAGTTGTCGATTATTCACTTTTTAGCCGGCTTTGGTGGCTTGGACATGAGGTGGAACCATAAAATTTTGCATGAAAGGAAGACTAGCAGCCACGTTGCACCGGAGAATGTGAAAAGTGTTCATATGTAGTAAAAACCTGAGAAATCCGTCCGTTTTCGTCATTTGTTATCGAATAGTCTTAAAGCCAGATCGTCACATTGGCCGCTTTTCTCTCTGAGACGGTTACATTTATCGTCTGCAAAAACACGCGATCTAGTGTGGTATGCGGAGACACTAAAAGCACCATAGTAGAACACTGAAGAAGCTTCTAAGTTGAAGCAATAGCCAGTAAGAAGTAGTACAATTGAAGTTTTAGTTGTCGATTATTCACTTTTTAGCCGGCTTTGGTGGCTTGGACATGACCTAGGACCATACGATTTTGCATGAAAGGAGGACTACCAGCCGCGTTGCACGGGAGAATGTGAAAAGTGTTCATATGTATTAAAAACCTGAGAAATCCGTCCGTTTTCGTCATTTGTTATCGAATCGTCTTAAAGCCAGATCGTCACATTGGCCGCTTTTCTCTCTGAGACGGTTACATTTATCGTCTGCAAAGCTATGTCGCGTGCTGCGGTATGCGGAGACACTAAAAGCACCATAGTAGAACACTGAAGAAGCTTCTAAGTTGAAGCAATAGCCAGTAAGAAGTAGTACAATTGAAGTTTTAGTTGTCGAATATTCACTTTTTAGCCGGCTTTGTTGGCTTGGACATGACCTAGGACCATACGATTTTGCATGAAAGGAGGACTAAAAGCCGCGTTGCACGGGAGAATGTGAAAAGTGTTCATATGTAGTAAAAACCTGAGAAATCCGTCCGTTTTCGTCATTTGTTATCGAATCGACTTAAAGCCAGATCGTCACATTGGCCGCTTTTCTCTCTGAGACGGTTACATTTATCGTCTGCAAAGCTATGTCGCGTGCTGCGGTATGCGGAGACACTAAAAGCACCATAGTAGAACACAGAAGAAACTTCAAAGTTGAAATAATAGCCAGTAAGAAGTAGTACAATTGAAGTTTTACTTGTCGATTATTCACTTTTTAGCCGGCTTTGGTGGCTTGGACATGACCTAGGACCATAAGATTTTGCATGAAAGGAGGACTAGCAGACGCGTTGCACGGGAGAATGTGAAAAGTGTTCATATGTAGTAAAAACCTGAGAAATCCGTCCGTTTTCGTCATTTGTTATCGAATCGACTTAAAGCCACATAGTCACATTGGCCGCTCTACTCTCTGAAACGGTTACATTTATCGTCTGCAAAGCTATGTCGCGTGCTGCAGTATGCGGAAACACTAAAAGCACCATAGTAGAACACAGAAGAAGCTTCTAAGTTGAAGTAATAGCCAGTAAGAAGTAGTACAATTCAAGTTTTAGTTGTCGATTATTCACTTTTTAGCCGGCTTTGGTGGCTTGGACATGACCTGGGACCATAAGATTTTACATGAAAGGAGGACTGGCAGCCGCGTTGCACGGGAGAATGTGAAAAGTGTTCATATGTAGTAAAAACCTGAGAAATCCGTCCGTTTTCGTCATTTGTTATCGAATCGACTTAAAGCCACATAGTCACATTGGCCGCTCTACTCTCTGAAACGGTTACATTTATCGTCTGCAACGCTATGTCGCGTGCTGCGGTATGCGGAGACACTAAAAGCACCATAGTAGAACACAGAAGAAGCTTCTAAGTTGAAGTAATAGCCAGTAAGAAGTAATACAATTCTAGTTTTAGTTGTCGATTATTCACATTTTAGCCGGCTTTGGTGGCTTGGACATGACCTAGGACCTTAAGATTTTGCATGAAAGGAGGACTAGCAGACGCGTTGCACGGGAGAATGTGAAAAGTGTTCATATGTAGTAAAAACCTGAGAAATCCGTCCGTTTTCGTCATTTGTTATCGAATCGACTTAAAGCCAGATCGTCACATTGGCCGCTCTTCTCTCTGAAACGGTTACATTTATCGTCTACAAAGCTATGTCGCGTGCTGCGGTATGCGGAAACACTAAAAGCACCATAGTAGAACACAGAAGAAGCTTCTATGTTGAAGTAATAGAAAGTAAGAAGTAGTACAATTAAAGTTTTAGTTGTCGATTATTCACTTTTTAGCCTGCTTTGGTGGCTTTTACATGACCTAGGACCTTAAGATTTTGCATGAAAGGAGGTCTAGCAGCCGCGTTGCACGGGAGAATGTGAAAAGTGTTCATATGTAGTAAAAACCTGAGAAATCCGTCCGTTTTCGTCATTTGTTATCGAATCGACTTAAAGCCAGATCGTCACATTGGCCGCTTTTCTCTCTGAGACTGTTTCATTTATCGTCTGCAAAGCTATGTCACGTGCTGCGGTCTGCGGAGACACTAAAAGCACCATAGGAGAACACAGAAGAAGCTTCTAAGTTGAAGTAATAGAAAGTAAGAAGTAGTACAATTGAAGTTTTAGTTGTCGATTATTCACTTTTTAGCCGTCTTTGGTGGCTTGGACATGACCTAAAACCTTAAGATCTTGCATGAAAGGGGGACTAGCAGCCGCGTTGCATGGCAGAATGTGAAAAGTGTTCATATGTGGTAAAAACCTGAGAAATGCGTCCGTTTTCGTCATTTGTTATCGAATTGACTTAAAGCCAGATCGTCACATTGGCCGCTTTTCTCTCTGAGACGGTTACATTTATCGTCTGCAAAGCTATGTCGCGTGCTGCGGTATGCGGAGACACTAAAAGCACCATAGTAGAACACAGAAGAAGCTTCTAAGTTGAAGTAATAGCCAGTAAGAAGTAGTACAATTGAAGTTTTAGTTGTCGATTATTCACTTTTTAGCCGGCTTTGGTGGCTTGTACATGACCTAGGACCTTAACATTTTGCATGAAAGGAGGACTAGCAGCCGCGTTGCACGGGAGAATGTGAAATGTGTTCATATGTAGTAAAAACCTGAGAAATCCGTCCGTTTTCGTCATTTGTTATCGAATAGTCTTAAAGCCAGATCGTCACATTGGCTGCTTTTCTCTCTGAGACGGTTACATTTATCGTCTGGAAATCTATGTCGCGTGCTGCCGTATGCGGAGACACTAAAAGCACCATAGTAGAACACTGAAGAAGCTTCTAAGTTGAAGCAATAGCCAGTAAGAAGTAGTACAATTGAAGTTTTAGTTGTCGATTATTTACTTTTTAGCCGGCTTTGGTGGCTTGGACATGACCTAGGACCATAAGATTTTGCATGAAAGGAGGACTAACAGCCGCGTTGCACGGGAGAATGTGAAAAGTGTTCATATGTAGTAAAAACCTGAGAAATCCGTCCGTTTTCGTCATTTGTTATCGAATCGTCTTAAAGCCAGATCGTCACATTGGCCGCTTTTCTCTCTGAGACTGTTACATTTATCGTCTGCAAAGCTATGTCGCGTGCTGCGGTATGCGGAGACACTAAAAGCACCATAGTAGAACACTGAAGAAGCTTCTAAGTTGAAGCAATAGCCAGTAAGAAGTAGTACAATTGAAGTTTTAGTTGTCGATTATTCACTTTTTAGCCGGCTTTGGTGGCTTGGACATGACCTAGGACCATACGATTTTGCATGAAAGGAGAACTAACAGCCGCGTTGCACGGGAGAATGTGAAAAGTGTTCATATGTATTAAAAACCTGAGAAATCCGTCCGTTTTCGTCATTTGTTATCGAATCGTCTTAAAGCCAGATCGTCACATTGGCCGCTTTTCTCTCTTAGACGGTTACATTTAGCGTCTGCAAAGCTATGTCGCGTGCTGCGGTATGCGGAGACACTAAAAGCACCATAGTAGAACACTGAAGAAGCTTCTAAGTTGAAGCAATAGCCAGTAAGAAGTAGTACAATTGAATTTTTAGTTGTCGAATATTCACTTTTTAGCCGGCTTTGTTGGCTTGGACATGACCTAGGACCATAAGATTTTGCATGAAAGGAGGACAAAAAGCCGCGTTGCACGGGAGAATGTGAAAAGTGTTCATATGTAGTAAAAACCTGAGAAATCCGTCCGTTTTCGTCATTTGTTATCGAATCGACTTAAAGCCAGATCGTCACATTGACCGCTTTTCAATCTGAGACGGTTACATTTATCGTCTGCAACGCTACGTCGCGTGCTGCGGTATGCGGAGACACTAAAAGCACCATAGTAGAACACAGAAGAAGCTTCTAAGTTGAAGTAATAGCCAGTAAGAAGTAATACAATTAAAGTTTTAGTTGTCGATTATTCACTTTTTAGCCGGCTTTGGTGGCTTTTACATGACCTAGGACCTTAAGATTTTGCATGAGAGGAGGTCTAGCAGCCGCGTTGCACGGGAGAATGTGAAAAGTGTTCATATGTAGTAAAAACCTGAGAAATCCGTCCGTTTTCGTCATTTGTTATCGAATCGACTTAAAGCCAGATCGTCACATTGGCCGCTTTTCTCTCTGAGACTGTTACATTTATCGTCTGCAAAGCTATGTCACGTGCTGCGGTCTGCGGAGACACTAAAAGCACCATAGGAGAACACAGAAGAAGCTTCTAAGTTGAAGTAATGGAAAGTAAGAAGTAGTACAATTGAAGTTTTAGTTGTCGATTATTCACTTTTTAGCCGTCTTTGGTGGCTTGGACATGACCTAGGACCTTAAGATTTTGCATGAAAGGAGGACTAGCAGCCGCGTTGCATGGCAGAATGTGAAAAGTGTTCATATGTGGTAAAAACCTGAGAAATGCGTCCGTTTTCGTCATTTGTTATCGAATTGACTTAAAGCCAGATCGTCACATTGGCCGCTTTTCTCTCTGAGACGGTTACATTTATCGTCTGCAAAGCTATGTCGCGTGCTGCGGTATGCGGAGACGCAAAAAGCACAATAGTAGAACACAGAAGAAGCTTCTAAGTTGAAGTAATAGCCAGTAAGAAGTAGTACAATTGAAGTTTTAGTTGTCGATTATTCACTTTTTAGCCGGCTTTGGTGGCTTGGACATGACCTAGGACCTTAACATTTTGCATGAAAGGAGGACTAGCAGCCGCGTTGCACGGGAGAATGTGAAAAGTGTTCATATGTAGTAAAAACCTGAGAAATCCGTCCGTTTTCGTCATTTGTTATCGAATCGACTTAAAGCCAGATCGCCACATTGGCCGCTCTTCTCTCTGAAACGGTTACATTTATCGTCTACAAAGCTATGTCGCGTGCTGCGTTATGCGGAAACACTAAAAGCACCATAGTAGAACACTGAAGAAGCTTCTATGTTGAAGTAATAGCCAGTAAGTAGTAGTACAATTGAAGTTTTAGTTGTCGATTATTCACTTTTTAGCCGGCTTTGGTGGCTTGGACATGAGGTGGAACCATAAAATTTTGCATGAAAGGAAGAATAACAGCCGCGTTGCACGGGAGAATGTGAAAAGTGTTCATATGTAGTAAAAACCTGAGAAATCCGTCCGTTTTCGTCATTTGTTATCGATTCGACTTAAAGCCAGATCGTCACATTTGCCGCTCTTCTCTCTGAAACGGTTACATTTATCGTCTGCAAATCTATGTCGCCTGCTGCGGTATGCGGAGACACTAAAAGCACCATAGTAGAACACTGAAGAAGCTTCTAAGTTGAAGCAATAGCCAGTAAGAAGTAGTACAATTGAAGTTTTAGTTGTCGATTATTCACTTTTTAACCGGCTTTGGCGGCTTGGACATGACCTAGGACCATAAGATTTTGCATGAAAGGAGGACTAACAGCCGCGTTGCACGGGAGAATGTGAAAAGTGTTCATATGTAGTAAAAACCTGAGAAATCCGTCCGTTTACGTCATTTGTTATCGAATCGTCTTAAAGCCAGATCGTCACATTGGCCGCTTTTCTCTCTGAGACTGTTACATTTATCGTCTGCAAAGCTATGTCGCGTGCTGCGGTATGCGGAGACACTAAAAGCACCATAGTAGAACACTGAAGAAGCTTCTAAGTTGAAGCAATAGCCAGTAAGAAGTAGTACAATTGAAGTTTTAGTTGTCGATTATTCACTTTTTAGCCGGCTTTGGTGGCTTGGAATGACCTAGGACCATACGATTTTGCATGAAAGGAGGACTAACAGCCGCGTTGCACGGGAGAATGTGAAAAGTGTTCATATGTAGTAAAAACCTGAGAAATCCGTCCGTTTTCGTCATTTGTTATCGAATCGACTTAAAGCCAGATCGTCACATTGACCGCTTTTCAATCTGAGACGGTTACATTTATCGTCTGCAACGCTACGTCGCGTGCTGCGGTATGCGGAGACACTAAAAGCACCATAGTAGAACACAGAAGAAGCTTCTAAGTTGAAGTAATAGCCAGTAAGAAGTAATACAATTAAAGTTTTAGTTGTCGATTATTCACTTTTTAGCCGGCTTTGGTGGCTTTTACATGACCTAGGACCTTAAGATTTTGCATGAGAGGAGGTCTAGCAGCCGCGTTGCACGGGAGAATGTGAAAAGTGTTCATATGTAGTAAAAACCTGAGAAATCCGTCCGTTTTCGTCATTTGTTATCGAATCGACTTAAAGCCAGATCGTCACATTGGCCGCTTTTCTCTCTGAGACTGTTACATTTATCGTCTGCAAAGCTATGTCACGTGCTGCGGTCTGCGGAGACACTAAAAGCACCATAGGAGAACACAGAAGAAGCTTCTAAGTTGAAGTAATGGAAAGTAAGAAGTAGTACAATTGAAGTTTTAGTTGTCGATTATTCACTTTTTAGCCGTCTTTGGTGGCTTGGACATGACCTAGGACCTTAAGATTTTGCATGAAAGGAGGACTAGCAGCCGCGTTGCATGGCAGAATGTGAAAAGTGTTCATATGTGGTAAAAACCTGAGAAATGCGTCCGTTTTCGTCATTTGTTATCGAATTGACTTAAAGCCAGATCGTCACATTGGCCGCTTTTCTCTCTGAGACGGTTACATTTATCGTCTGCAAAGCTATGTCGCGTGCTGCGGTATGCGGAGACGCAAAAAGCACAATAGTAGAACACAGAAGAAGCTTCTAAGTTGAAGTAATAGCCAGTAAGAAGTAGTACAATTGAAGTTTTAGTTGTCGATTATTCACTTTTTAGCCGGCTTTGGTGGCTTGGACATGACCTAGGACCTTAACATTTTGCATGAAAGGAGGACTAGCAGCCGCGTTGCACGGGAGAATGTGAAAAGTGTTCATATGTAGTAAAAACCTGAGAAATCCGTCCGTTTTCGTCATTTGTTATCGAATCGACTTAAAGCCAGATCGCCACATTGGCCGCTCTTCTCTCTGAAACGGTTACATTTATCGTCTACAAAGCTATGTCGCGTGCTGCGTTATGCGGAAACACTAAAAGCACCATAGTAGAACACTGAAGAAGCTTCTATGTTGAAGTAATAGCCAGTAAGTAGTAGTACAATTGAAGTTTTAGTTGTCGATTATTCACTTTTTAGCCGGCTTTGGTGGCTTGGAATGACCTAGGACCATACGATTTTGCATGAAAGGAGGACTAACAGCCGCGTTGCACGGGAGAATGTGAAAAGTGTTCATATGTATTAAAAACCTGAGAAATCCGTCCGTTTTCGTCATTTGTTATCGAATCGTCTTAAAGCCAGATCGTCACATTGGCTGCTTTTCTCTCTGAGACGGTTACATTTATCGTCTGCAAAGCTATGTCGCGTGCTGCGGTATGCGGAGACACTAAAAGCACCATAGTAGAACACTGAAGAAGCTTCTAAGTTGAAGCAATAGCCAGTAAGAAGTAGTACAATTGAAGTTTTAGTTGTCGAATATTCACTTTTTAGCCGGCTTTGTTGGATTGAACATGACCTAGGACCATAAGATTTTGCATGAAAGTAGGACTAAAGCCGCGTTGCACGGGAGAATGTGAAAAGTGTTCATATGTAGTAAAAACCTGAGAAATCCGTCCGTTTTCGTCATTTGTTATCGAATCGACTTAAAGCCAGATCGTCACATTGGCTGCTTTTCTCTCTGAGACGGTTACATTTATCGTCTGCAAAGCTATGTCGCGTGCTGCGGTATGCGGAGACACTAAAAGCACCATAGTAGAACACAGAAGAAACTTCAAAGTTGAAGTAATAGCCAGTAAGAAGTAGTATAATTGAAGTTTTAGTTGTCGATTATTCACTTTTTAGTTGGCTTAGGTGGCTTGGACATGACCTAGGACCATAAGATTTTGCATGAAAGGAGGACTAGCAGCCGCGTTGCACGGCAGAATGTGAAAAGTGTTCATATGTAGTAAAAACCCTGAGAAATCCGTCCGTTTTCGTCATTTGTTATCGAATCGACTTAAAGCCACATAGCCACATTGGCCGCTCTACTCTCTGAAACGGTTACATTTATCGTCTGCAAAGCTATGTCGCGTGCTGCAGTATGCGGAAACACTAAAAGCACCATAGTAGAACACAGAAGAAGCTTCTAAGTTGAAGTAATAGCCAGTAAGAAGTAGTACAATTGAAGTTTTAGTTGTCGATGATTCACTTTTTAGCCGTCTTTGGTGGCTTGGACATGACCTGGGACCATAAGATTTTACATGAAAGGAGGACTGGCAGCCGCGTTGCACGGGAGAATGTGAAAAGTGCTCATATGTGGTAAAAACCTGATAAATCCGTCCGTTTTCGTCATCTGTTATCGAATCGACTTAAAGGCAGATCGTCACATTGGCCGCTTTTCTCTCTGAGACGGTTACATTTATCGTCTGCAACGCTATGTCGCGTGCTGCGGTATGCGGAGACACTAAAAGCACCATAGTAGAACACAGAAGAAGCTTCTAAGTTGAAGTAATAGCCAGTAAGAAGTAATACAATTCTAGTTTTAGTTGTCGATTATTCACATTTTAGCCGGCTTTGGTGGCTTGGACATGACCTAGGACCTTAAGATTTTGCATGAAAGGAGGACTAGCAGCCGCGTTGCACGGGAGATTGTGAAAAGTGTTCATATGTAGTAAAAACCTGAGAAATCCGTCCGTTTTCGTCATTTGTTATCGAATCGACTTAAAGCCAGATCGTCACATTGGCCGCTCTTCTCTCTGAAACGGTTACATTTATCGTCTACAAAGCTATGTCGCGTGCTGCGGTATGCGGAGACACTAAAAGCACCATAGTAGAACACAGAAGAAACTTCAAAGATGAAGTAATAGCCAGTAAGAAGTAGTACAAATGAAGTTTTAGTTGTCGATTATTCACTTTTTAGCCGGGTTTGGTGGCTTGGACATGAGGTGGAACCATAAAATTTTGCATGAAAGGAAGACTAGCAGCCACGTTGCACCGGAGAATGTGAAAAGTGTTCATATGTAGTAAAAACCTGAGAAATCCGTCCGTTTTCGTCATTTGTTATCGAATAGTCTTAAAGCCAGATCGTCACATTGGCTGCTTTTCTCTGAGACGGTTACATTTATCGTCTGGAAATCTATGTCGCGTGCTGCCGTATGCGGAGACACTAAAAGCACCATAGTAGAACACTGAAGAAGCTTCTAAGTTGAAGCAATAGCCAGTAAGAAGTAGTACAATTGAAGTTTTAGTTGTCGATTATTTACTTTTTAGCCGGCTTTGGTGGCTTGGACATGACCTAGGACCATAAGATTTTGCATGAAAGGAGGACTAACAGCCGCGTTGCACGGGAGAATGTGAAAAGTGTTCATATGTAGTAAAAACCTGAGAAATCCGTCCGTTTTCGTCATTTGTTATCGAATCGTCTTAAAGCCAGATCGTCACATTGGCCGCTTTTCTCTCTGAGACTGTTACATTTATCGTCTGCAAAGCTATGTCGCGTGCTGCGGTATGCGGAGACACTAAAAGCACCATAGTAGAACACAGAAGAAACTTCAAAGTTGAAGTAATAGCCAGTAAGAAGTAGTACAATTCAAGTTTTAGTTGTCGATTATTCACTTTTTAGCCGGTTTTGGTGGCTTGGACATGACCTAGGACCATAAGATTTTGCATGAAAGGAGGACTAGCAGACGCGTTGCACGGGAGAATGTGAAAAGTGTTCATATGTAGTAAAAACCTGAGAAATCCGTCCGTTTTCGTCATTTGTTATCGAATCGACTTAAAGCCAGATCGTCACATTGGCCGCTCTTCTCTCTGAAACGGTTACATTTATCGTCTACAAAGCTATGTCGCGTGCTGCGGTATGCGGAGACACTAAAAGCACCATAGTAGAACACAGAAGAAACTTCAAAGTTGAAGTAATAGCCAGTAAGAAGTAGTACAATTGAAGTTTTAGTTGTCGATTATTCACTTTTTAGCCGGCTTTGGTGGCTTGGACATGACCTAGGACCATAAGATTTTGCATGAAAGGAGGACTAAAAGCCGCGTTGCACGGGAGAATGTGAAAAGTGTTCATATGTAGTAAAAACCTGAGAAATCCGTCCGTTTTCGTCATTTGTTATCGAATCGACTTAAAGCCACATAGCCACATTGGCCGCTCTACTCTCTGAAACGGTTACATTTATCGTCTGCAAAGCTATGTCGCGTGCTGCAGTATGCGGAAACACTAAAAGCACCATAGTAGAACACAGAAGAAGCTTCTAAGTTGAAGTAATAGCCAGTAAGAAGTAGTACAATTCAAGTTTTAGTTGTCGATTATTCACTTTTTAGCCGGCTTTGGTGGCTTGGACATGACCTGGGACCATAAGATTTTACATGAAAGGAGGACTGGCAGCCGCGTTGCACGGGAGAATGTGAAAAGTGTTCATATGTGGTAAAAACCTGATAAATCCGTCCGTTTTCGTCATTTGTTATCGAATCGACTTAAAGGCAGATCGTCACATTGGCCGCTTTTCTCTCTGAGACGCTTACATTTATCGTCTGCAACGCTATGTCGCGTGCTGCGGTATGCGGAGACACTAAAAGCACCATAGTAGAACACAGAAGAAGCTTCTAAGTTGAAGTAATAGCCAGTAAGAAGTAATACAATTCTAGTTTTAGTTGTCGATTATTCACATTTTAGCCGGCTTTGGTGGCTTGGACATGACCTAGGACCTTAAGATTTTGCATGAAAGGAGGACTAGCAGCCGCGTTGCACGGGAGAATGTGAAAAGTGTTCATATGTAGTAAAAACCTGAGAAATCCGTCCGTTTTCGTCATTTGTTATCGAATCGACTTAAAGCCAGATCGTCACATTGGCCGCTCTTCTCTCTGAAACGGTTACATTTATCGTCTACAAAGCTATGTCGCGTGCTGCGGTATGCGGAAACACTAAAAGCACCATAGTAGAACACAGAAGAAGCTTCTATGTTGAAGTAATAGCCAGTAAGAAGTAGTACAATTAAAGTTTTAGTTGTCGATTATTCACTTTTTAGCCGGCTTTGGTGGCTTTTACATGACCTAGGACCTTAAGATTTTGCATGAAAGGAAGTCTAGCAGCCGCGTTGCACGGGAGAATGTGAAAAGTGTTCATATGTAGTAAAAACCTGAGAAATCCGTCCGTTTTCGTCATTTGTTATCGAATCGACTTAAAGCCAGATCGTCACATTGGCCGCTTTTCTCTCTGAGACTGTTACATTTATCGTCCTCAAAGCTATGTCACGTGCAGCGGTCTGCGGAGACACTAAAAGCACCATAGGAGAACACAGAAGAAGCTTCTAAGTTGAAGTAATAGAAAGTAAGAAGTAGTACAATTGAAGTTTTAGTTGTCGATTATTCACTTTTTAGCCGTCTTTGGTGGCGTGGACATGACCTAGGACCTTAAGATTTTGCATGAAAGGGGGACTAGCAGCCGCGTTGCATGGCAGAATGTGAAAAGTGTTCATATGTGGTAAAAACCTGAGAAATGCGTCCGTTTTCGTCATTTGTTATCGAATTGACTTAAAGCCAGATCGTCACATTGGCCGCTTTTCTCTCTGAGACGGTTACATTTATCGTCTGCAAAGCTATGTCGCGTGCTGCGGTATGCGGAGACGCAAAAAGCACCATAGTAGAACACAGAAGAAGCTTCTAAGTTGAAGTAATAGCCAGTAAGAAGTAGTACAATTGAAGTTTTAGTTGTCGATTATTCACTTTTTAGCCGGCTTTGGTGGCTTGTACATGACCTAGGACCATAACATTTTGCATGAAAGGAGGACTAGCAGCCGCGTTGCACGGGAGAATGTGAAAAGTGTTCATATGTAGTAAAAACCTGAGAAATCCGTCCGTTTTCGTCATTTGTTATCGAATCGACTTAAAGCCAGAACGTCACATTGGCCGCTCTTCTCTCTTAAACGGTTACATTTATCGTCTACAAAGCTATGCCGCGTGCTGCGTTATGCGGAAACACTAAAAGCACCATAGTAGAACACTGAAGAAGCTTCTATGTTGAAGTAATAGCTAGTAAGTAGTAGTACAATTGAAGTTTTAGTTGTCGATTATTCACTTTTTAGCCGGCTTTGGATGCTTGGACATGAGGTGGAACCATAAAATTTTGCATGAAAGGAAGACTAGCAGCCACGTTGCACCGGAGAATGTGAAAAGTGTTCATATGTAGTAAAAACCTGAGAAATCCGTCCGTTTTCGTCATTTGTTATCGAATAGTCTTAAAGCCAGATCGTCACATTGGCTGCTTTTCTCTCTGAGACGGTTACATTTATCGTCTGGAAATCTATGTCGCGTGCTGCCGTATGCGGAGACACTAAAAGCACCATAGTAGAACACTGAAGAAGCTTCTAAGTTGAAGCAATAGCCAGTAAGAAGTAGTACAATTGAAGTTTTAGTTGTCGATTATTTACTTTTTAGCCGGCTTTGGTGGCTTGGACATGACCTAGGACCATAAGATTTTGCATGAAAGGAGGACTAACAGCCGCGTTGCACGGGAGAATGTGAAAAGTGTTCATATGTAGTAAAAACCTGAGAAATCCGTCCGTTTTCGTCATTTGTTATCGAATCGTCTTAAAGCCAGATCGTCACATTGGCCGCTTTTCTCTCTGAGACTGTTACATTTATCGTCTGCAAAGCTATGTCGCGTGCTGCGGTATGCGGAGACACTAAAAGCACCATAGTAGAACACTGAAGAAGCTTCTAAGTTGAAGCAATAGCCAGTAAGAAGTAGTACAATTGAAGTTTTAGTTGTCGATTATTCACTTTTTAGCCGGCTTTGGTGGCTTGGACATGACCTAGGACCATACGATTTTGCATGAAAGGAGGACTAACAGCCGCGTTGCACGGGAGAATGTGAAAAGTGTTCATATGTATTAAAAACCTGAGAAATCCGTCCGTTTTCGTCATTTGTTATCGAATCGTCTTAAAGCCAGATCGTCACATTGGCCGCTTTTCTCTCTGAGACGGTTACATTTATCGTCTGCAAAGCTATGTCGCGTGCTGCGGTATGCGGAGACACTAAAAGCACCATAGTAGAACACTGAAGAAGCTTCTAAGTTGAAGCAATAGCCAGTAAGATGTAGTACAATTGAAGTTTTAGTTGTCGAATATTCACTTTTTAGCCGGCTTTGTTGGCTTGGACATGACCTAGGACCTTAAGATTTTGCATGAAAGGAGGACTAAAAGCCGCGTTGCACGGGAGAATGTGAAAAGTGTTCATATGTAGTAAAAACCTGAGAAATCCGTCCGTTTTCGTCATTTGTTATCGAATCGACTTAAAGCCAGATCGTCACATTGGCCGCTTTTCTCTCTGAGACGGTTACATTTATCGTCTGCAAAGCTATGTCGCGTGCTGCGGTATGCGGAGACACTAAAAGCACCATAGTAGAACACAGAAGAAACTTCAAAGTTGAAGTAATAGCCAGTAAGAAGTAGTACAATTGAAGTTTTAGTTGTCGATTATACACTTTTTAGCCGGCTTTGGTGGCTTGGACATAACCTAGGACCATAAGATTTTGCATGAAAGGAGGACTAGCAGACGCGTTGCACGGGAGAATGTGAAAAGTGTTCATATGTAGTAAAAACCTGAGAAATCCGTCCGTTTTCGTCATTTGTTATCGAATCGACTTAAAGGCAGATCGTCACATTTTCCGCTTTTCTCTCTGAGACGGTTACATTTATCGTCTGCAACGCTATGTCGTGTGCTACGGTATGTGGAGACACTAAAAGCACCATAGTAGAACACAGAAGAAGCTTCTAAGTTGAAGTAATAGCCAGTAAGAAGTAATACAATTCTAGTTTTAGTTGTCGATTATTCACATTTTAGCCGGCTTTGGTGGCTTGGACATGACCTAGGACCTTAAGATTTTGCATGAAAGGAGGACTAGCAGCCGCGTTGCACGGGAGAATGTGAAAAGTGTTCATATGTAGTAAAAACCTGAGAAATCCGTCCGTTTTCGTCATTTGTTATCGAATCGACTTAAAGCCAGATCGTCACATTGGCCGCTCTTCTCTCTGAAACGGTTACATTTATCGTCTACAAAGCTATGTCGCGTGCTGCGGTATGCGGAAACACTAAAAGCACCATAGTAGAACACAGAAGAAGCTTCTATGTTGAAGTAATAGCCAGTAAGACGTAGTACAATTAAAGTTTTAGTTGTCGATTATTCACTTTTTAGCCGGCTTTGGTGGCTTTTACATGACCTAAGACCTTAAGATTTTGCATGAGAGGAGGTCTAGCAGCCGCGTTGCACGGGAGGATGTGAAAAGTGTTCATATGTAGTAAAAACCTGAGAAATCCGTCCGTTTTCGTCATTTGTTATCGAATCGACTTAAAGCCAGATCGTCACATTGGCCGCTTTTCTCTCTGAGACTGTTACATTTATCGTCTGCAAAGCTATGTCACGTGCTGCGGTCTGCGGAGACACTAAAAGCACCATAGGAGAACACAAAAGAAGCTTCTAAGTTGAAGTAATGGAAAGTAAGAAGTAGTACAATTGAAGTTTTAGTTGTCGATTATTCACTTTTTAGCCGTCTTTGGTGGCTTGGACATGACCTAGGACCTTAAGATTTTGCATGAAAGGAGGACTAGCAGCCGCGTTGCATGGCAGAATGTGAAAAGTGTTCATATGTGGTAAAAACCTGAGAAATGCGTCCGTTTTCGTCATTTGTTATCGAATTGACTTAAAGCCAGATCGTCACATTGGCCGCTTTTCTCTCTGAGACGGTTACATTTATCGTCTGCAAAGCTATGTCGCGTGCTGCGGTATGCGGAGACGCAAAAAGCACCATAGTAGAACACAGAAGAAGCTTCTAAGTTGAAGTAATAGCCAGTAAGAAGTAGTACAATTGAAGTTTTAGTTGTCGATTATTCACTTTTTAGCCGGCTTTGGTGGCTTGGACATGACCTAGGACCATAAGATTTTGCATGAAAGGAGGACTAACTGCCGCGTTGCACGGGAGAATGTGAAAAGTGTTCATATGTAGTAAAAACCTGAGAAATCCGTCCGTTTTCGTCATTTGTTATCGAATCGTCTTAAAGCCAGATCGTCACATTGGCCGCTTTTCTCTCTGAGACTGTTACATTTATCGTCTGCAAAGCTATGTCGCGTGCTGCGGTATGCGGAGACACTAAAAGCACCATAGTAGAACACTGAAGAAGCTTCTAAGTTGAAGCAATAGCCAGTAAGAAGTAGTACAATTGAAGTTTTAGTTGTCGAATATTCACTTTTTAGCCGGCTTTGTTGGCTTGGACATGACCTAGGACCATAAGATTTTGCATGAAAGGAGGACTAAAAGCCGCGTTGCACGGGAGAATGTGAAAAGTGTTCATATGTAGTAAAAACCTGAGAAATCCGTCCGTTTTCGCCATTTGTTATCGAATCGACTTAAAGCCAGATCGTCACATTGGCGGCTTTTCTCTCTGAGACGGTTACATTTATCGTCTGCAAAGCTATGTCGCGTGCTGCGGTATGCGGAGACACTAAAAGCACCATAGTAGAACACAGAAGAAACTTCAAAGTTGAAGTAATAGCCAGTAAGAAGTAGTACAATTCAAGTTTTAGTTGTCGATTATTCACTTTTTAGCCGGCTTTGGTGGCTTGGACATGACCTAGGACCATAAGATTTTGTATGAAAGGAGGACTAGCAGACGCGTTGCACGGCAGAATGTGAAAAGCGGTCATATGTAGTAAAAACCCTGAGAAATCCGTCCGTTTTCGTCATTTGTTATCGAATCGACTTAAAGCCACATAGTCACATTAGCCGCTCTACTCTCTGAAACAGTTACATTTATCGTCTGCAAAGCTATGTCGCGTGCTGCAGTATGCGGAAACACTAAAAGCACCATAGTAGAACACAGAAGAAGCTTCTAAGTTGAAGTAATAGCCAGTAAGAAGTAGTACAATTGAAGTTTTAGTTGTCGATTATTCACTTTTTAGCCGGCTTTGGTGGCTTGGACATGAGGTGGAACTATAAAATTTTGCATGAAAGGAAGACTAGCAGCCACGTTGCACCGGAGAATGTGAAAAGTGTTCATATGTAGTAAAAATCTGAGAAATCCGTCCGTTTTCGTCATTTGTTATCGAATAGTCTTAAAGCCAGATCGTCACATTGGCTGCTTTTCTCTCTGAGACGGTTACATTTATCGTCTGGAAATCTATGTCGCGTGCTGCCGTATGCGGAGACACTAAAAGCACCATAGTAGAACACTGAAGAAGCTTCTAAGTTGAAGCAATAGCCAGTAAGAAGTAGTACAATTGAAGTTTTAGTTGTCGATTATTTACTTTTTAGCCGGCTTTGGTGGCTTGGACATGACCTAGGACCATAAGATTTTGCATGAAAGGAGGACTAACAGCCGCGTTGCACGGGAGAATGTGAAAAGTGTTCATATGTAGTAAAAACCTGAGAAATCCGTCCGTTTTCGTCATTTGTTATCGAATCGTCTTAAAGCCAGATCGTCACATTGGCCGCTTTTCTCTCTGAGACTGTTACATTTATCGTCTGCAAAGCTATGTCGCGTGCTGCGGTATGCGGAGACACTAAAAGCACCATAGTAGAACACAGAAGAAACTTCAAAGTTGAAGTAATAGCCAGTAAGAAGTAGTACAATTCAAGTTTTAGTTGTCGATTATTCACTTTTTAGCCGGCTTTGGTGGCTTGGACATGACCTAGGACCATAAGATTTTGCATGAAAGGAGGACTAGCAGACGCGTTGCACGGGAGAATGTGAAAAGTGTTCATATGTAGTAAAAACCTGAGAAATCCGTCCGTTTTCGTCATTTGTTATCGAATCGACTTAAAGGCAGATCGTCACATTGGCCGCTTTTCTCTCTGAGACGGTTACATTTATCGTCTGCAACGCTATGTCGCGTGCTGCGGTATGCGGAGACACTAAAAGCACCATAGTAGAACACAGAAGAAGCTTCTAAGTTGAAGTAATAGCCAGTAAGAAGTAATACAATTCTAGTTTTAGTTGTCGATTATTCACATTTTAGCCGGCTTTGGTGGCTTGGACATGACCTAGGACCTTAAGATTTTGCATGAAAGGAGGACTAGCAGCCGCGTTGCACGGGAGAATGTGAAAAGTGTTCATATGTAGTAAAAACCTGAGAAATGCGTCCGTTTTCGTCATTTGTTATCGAATCGACTTAAAGCCAGATCGTCACATTGGCCGCTCTTCTCTCTGAAACGGTTACATTTATCGTCTACAAAGCTATGTCGCGTGCTGCAGTATGCGGAAACACTAAAAGCACCATAGTAGAACACAGAAGAAGCTTCTATGTTGAAGTAATAGCCAGTAAGAAGTAGTACAATTAAAGTTTTAGTTGTCGATTATTCACTTTTTAGCCGGCTTTGGTGGCTTTTACATGACCTAGGACCTTAAGATTTTGCATGAAAGGAGGACTATCAGCCGCGTTGCACGGGAGAATGTGAAAAGTGTTCATATGTAGTAAAAACCTGAGAAATCCGTCCGTTTTCGTCATTTGTTATCGAATCGACTTAAAGCCAGATCGTCACATTGGCCGCTTTTCTCTCTGAGACTGTTACATTTATCGTCTGCAAAGCTATGTCACGTGCTGCGGTCTGCGGAGACACTAAAAGCACCATAGGAGAACACAGAAGAAGCTTCTAAGTTGAAGTAATAGAAAGTAAGAAGTAGTACAATTGAAGTTTTAGTTGTCGATTATTCACTTTTTAGCCGTCTTTGGTGGCTTGGACATGACCTAGGACCTTCAGATTTTGCATGAAAGGAGGACTAGCAGCCGCGTTGCATGGCAGAATGTGAAAAGTGTTCATATGTGGTAAAAACCTGAGAAATGCGTCCGTTTTCGTCATTTGTTATCGAATTGACTTAAAGCCAGATCGTCACATTGGCCGCTTTTCTCTCTGAGACGGTTACATTTATCGTCTGCAAAGCTATGTCTCGTGCTGCGGTATGCGGAGACGCAAAAAGCACCATAGTAGAACACAGAAGAAGCTTCTAAGTTGAAGTAATAGCCAGTAAGAAGTAGTACAATTGAAGTTGTAGTTGTCGATTATTCACTTTTTAGCCGGCTTTGGTGGCTTGGACATGACCTAGGACCTTAAGATTTTGCATGAAAGGAGGACTAGCAGCCGCGTTGCACGGGAGAATGTGAAAAGTGTTCATATGTAGTAAAAACCTGAGAAATCCGTCCGTTTTCGTCATTTGTTATCGAATCGACTTAAAGCCAGATCGTCACATTGGCCGCTCTTCTCTCTGAAACGGTTACATTTATCGTCTACAAAGCTATGTCGCGTGCTGCGTTATGCGGAAACACTAAAAGCACCATAGTAGAACACTGAAGAAGCTTCTATGTTGAAGTAATAGCCAGTAAGTAGTAGTACAATTGAAATTTTAGTTGTCGATTATTCACTTTTTAGCCGGCTTTGGTGGCTTGGACATGAGGTGGAACCATAAAATTTAGCATGAAAGGAAGACTAGCAGCCACGTTGCACCGGAGAATGTGAAAAGTGTTCATATGTAGTAAAAACCTGAGAAATCCATCGTTTTCTTCATTTGTTATCAAATCGTCTTAAAGCCAGATCGTCACATTGGCTGCTTTTCTTTCTGAGACGTTTACATTTATCGTCTGCAAATCTATGTCGCGTGCTGCGGTATGCGGAGACACTAAAAGCACCATAGTAGAACACTGAAGAAGCTTCTAAGTTGAAGCAATAGCCAGTAAGAAGTAGTACAATTGAAGTTTTAGTTGTCGATTATTCACTTTTTAGCCGGCTTTGGTGGCTTGGACATGACCTAGGACCATACGATTTTGCATGAAAGGAGGACTAACAGCCGCGTTGCACGGGAGAATGTGAAAAGTGTTCATATGTAGTAAAAACCTGAGAAATCCGTCCATTTTCGTCATTTGTTATCGAATCGTCTTAAAGCCAGATCGTCACATTGGCCGCTTTTCTCTCTGAGACGGTTACATTTATCGTCTGCAAAGTTATGTCGCGTGCTGCGGTATGCGGAGACACTAAAAGCACCATAGTAGAACACTGAAGAAGCTTCTAAGTTGAAGCAATAGCCAGAAAGAAGTAGTACAATTGAAGTTTTAGTTGTCGATTATTCACTTTTTAGCCGGCTTTGGTGGCTTGGACATGACCTAGGACCATAAGATTTTGCATGAAAGGAGGACTAGCAGCCGCGTTGCACGGGAGAATGTGAAAAGTGTTCATATGTAGTAAAAACCTGAGAAATCCGTCCGTTTTCGTCATTTGTTATCGAATCGACTTAAAGCCAGATCGTCACATTGGCCGCTTTTCTCTCTGGGACGGTTACATTTATCGTCTGCAAAGCTATGTCGCGTGCTGCGGTATGCGGAGACACTAAAAGCACCATAGTAGAACACAGAAGAAGTTCTAAGTTGAAGTAATAGCCAGTAAGAAGTATTTCAATTCAAAGTTAGTTGTCGATTATTCACTATTTAGCCGGCTTTGGTGGCTTGGACATGACCTAGGACCTTACGATTTTGCATGAAAGGAGGCCTAGCAGCCGCGTTGCACGGGAGAATGTGAAAAGTGTTCTTACGTAGTAAAAACCTGAGAAATCCGTCCGTTTTCGTCATTTGTTATCGAATCGACTTAAAGTCAGATCGTCACATTGGCCCCTCTTCTCTCTGAAACGGTTACAATTATCGTCTACAAAGCTATGTCGCGTGCTGCGGTATGCGGAAACACTAAAAGCACCATAGTAGAACACAGAAGAAGCTTCTAAGTTGAAGCAATAGCCAGTAAGAAGCAGTACAATTGACGTTTTAGTTGTCGATTATACACTTTTTAGCCGGCTTTGGTGGCTTGGACATGAGGTGGAACCATACAATTTTGCATGAAAGGAAGACTAGCAGCCACGTTGCACGGGAGAATGTGAAAAGTGTTCATATGTAGTAAAAACCTGAGAAATCCGTTCGTTTTCGTCATTTGTTATCGAATCGACTTAAAGGCAGATCGTCACATTGGCCGCTTTTCTCTCTGAGACGGTTACATTTATCGTCTGCAACGCTATGTCGCGTGCTGCGGTATGCGGAGACACTAAAAGCATCATAGTAGAACACAGAAGAAGCTTCTAAGTTGAAGTAATAGCCAGTAAGAAGTAGTACAATTCAAGTTTTAGTTGTCGATTATTCACATTTTAGCCGGCTTTGGTGGCTTGGATATGACCTAGGACCTTAAGATTTTGCATGAAAGGAGGAATAGCAGCCGCGTTGCACGGGAGAATGTGAAAAGTGTTCATATGTAGTAAAAACCTGAGAAATCCGTCCGTTTTCGTCATTTGTTATCGAATCGACTTAAAGCCAGAACGTCACATTGGCCGCTCTTCTCTCTTAAACGGTTACATTTATCGTCTACAAAGCTATGCCGCGTGCTGCGTTATGCGGAAACACTAAAAGCACCATAGTAGAACACTGAAGAAGCTTCTATGTTGAAGTAATAGCTAGTAAGTAGTAGTACAATTGAAGTTTTAGTTGTCGATTATTCACTTTTTAGCCGGCTTTGGATGCTTGGACATGAGGTGGAACCATAAAATTTTGCATGAAAGGAAGACTAGCAGCCACGTTGCACCGGAGAATGTGAAAAGTGTTCATATGTAGTAAAAACCTGAGAAATCCGTCCGTTTTCGTCATTTGTTATCGAATAGTCTTAAAGCCAGATCGTCACATTGGCTGCTTTTCTCTCTGAGACGGTTACATTTATCGTCTGGAAATCTATGTCGCGTGCTGCCGTATGCGGAGACACTAAAAGCACCATAGTAGAACACTGAAGAAGCTTCTAAGTTGAAGCAATAGCCAGTAAGAAGTAGTACAATTGAAGTTTTAGTTGTCGATTATTTACTTTTTAGCCGGCTTTGGTGGCTTGGACATGACCTAGGACCATAAGATTTTGCATGAAAGGAGGACTAACAGCCGCGTTGCACGGGAGAATGTGAAAAGTGTTCATATGTAGTAAAAACCTGAGAAATCCGTCCGTTTTCGTCATTTGTTATCGAATCGTCTTAAAGCCAGATCGTCACATTGGCCGCTTTTCTCTCTGAGACTGTTACATTTATCGTCTGCAAAGCTATGTCGCGTGCTGCGGTATGCGGAGACACTAAAAGCACCATAGTAGAACACTGAAGAAGCTTCTAAGTTGAAGCAATAGCCAGTAAGAAGTAGTACAATTGAAGTTTTAGTTGTCGATTATTCACTTTTTAGCCGGCTTTGGTGGCTTGGACATGACCTAGGACCATACGATTTTGCATGAAAGGAGGACTAACAGCCGCGTTGCACGGGAGAATGTGAAAAGTGTTCATATGTATTAAAAACCTGAGAAATCCGTCCGTTTTCGTCATTTGTTATCGAATCGTCTTAAAGCCAGATCGTCACATTGGCCGCTTTTCTCTCTGAGACGGTTACATTTATCGTCTGCAAAGCTATGTCGCGTGCTGCGGTATGCGGAGACACTAAAAGCACCATAGTAGAACACTGAAGAAGCTTCTAAGTTGAAGCAATAGCCAGTAAGATGTAGTACAATTGAAGTTTTAGTTGTCGAATATTCACTTTTTAGCCGGCTTTGTTGGCTTGGACATGACCTAGGACCTTAAGATTTTGCATGAAAGGAGGACTAAAAGCCGCGTTGCACGGGAGAATGTGAAAAGTGTTCATATGTAGTAAAAACCTGAGAAATCCGTCCGTTTTCGTCATTTGTTATCGAATCGACTTAAAGCCAGATCGTCACATTGGCCGCTTTTCTCTCTGAGACGGTTACATTTATCGTCTGCAAAGCTATGTCGCGTGCTGCGGTATGCGGAGACACTAAAAGCACCATAGTAGAACACAGAAGAAACTTCAAAGTTGAAGTAATAGCCAGTAAGAAGTAGTACAATTGAAGTTTTAGTTGTCGATTATACACTTTTTAGCCGGCTTTGGTGGCTTGGACATGACCTAGGACCATAAGATTTTGCATGAAAGGAGGACTAGCAGACGCGTTGCACGGGAGAATGTGAAAAGTGTTCATATGTAGTAAAAACCTGAGAAATCCGTCCGTTTTCGTCATTTGTTATCGAATCGACTTAAAGGCAGATCGTCACATTTTCCGCTTTTCTCTCTGAGACGGTTACATTTATCGTCTGCAACGCTATGTCGTGTGCTACGGTATGTGGAGACACTAAAAGCACCATAGTAGAACACAGAAGAAGCTTCTAAGTTGAAGTAATAGCCAGTAAGAAGTAATACAATTCTAGTTTTAGTTGTCGATTATTCACATTTTAGCCGGCTTTGGTGGCTTGGACATGACCTAGGACCTTAAGATTTTGCATGAAAGGAGGACTAGCAGCCGCGTTGCACGGGAGAATGTGAAAAGTGTTCATATGTAGTAAAAACCTGAGAAATCCGTCCGTTTTCGTCATTTGTTATCGAATCGACTTAAAGCCAGATCGTCACATTGGCCGCTCTTCTCTCTGAAACGGTTACATTTATCGTCTACAAAGCTATGTCGCGTGCTGCGGTATGCGGAAACACTAAAAGCACCATAGTAGAACACAGAAGAAGCTTCTATGTTGAAGTAATAGCCAGTAAGACGTAGTACAATTAAAGTTTTAGTTGTCGATTATTCACTTTTTAGCCGGCTTTGGTGGCTTTTACATGACCTAAGACCTTAAGATTTTGCATGAGAGGAGGTCTAGCAGCCGCGTTGCACGGGAGGATGTGAAAAGTGTTCATATGTAGTAAAAACCTGAGAAATCCGTCCGTTTTCGTCATTTGTTATCGAATCGACTTAAAGCCAGATCGTCACATTGGCCGCTTTTCTCTCTGAGACTGTTACATTTATCGTCTGCAAAGCTATGTCACGTGCTGCGGTCTGCGGAGACACTAAAAGCACCATAGGAGAACACAAAAGAAGCTTCTAAGTTGAAGTAATGGAAAGTAAGAAGTAGTACAATTGAAGTTTTAGTTGTCGATTATTCACTTTTTAGCCGTCTTTGGTGGCTTGGACATGACCTAGGACCTTAAGATTTTGCATGAAAGGAGGACTAGCAGCCGCGTTGCATGGCAGAATGTGAAAAGTGTTCATATGTGGTAAAAACCTGAGAAATGCGTCCGTTTTCGTCATTTGTTATCGAATTGACTTAAAGCCAGATCGTCACATTGGCCGCTTTTCTCTCTGAGACGGTTACATTTATCGTCTGCAAAGCTATGTCGCGTGCTGCGGTATGCGGAGACGCAAAAAGCACCATAGTAGAACACAGAAGAAGCTTCTAAGTTGAAGTAATAGCCAGTAAGAAGTAGTACAATTGAAGTTTTAGTTGTCGATTATTCACTTTTTAGCCGGCTTTGGTGGCTTGGACATGACCTAGGACCTTAACATTTTGCATGAAAGGAGGACTAGCAGCCGCGTTGCACGGGAGAATGTGAAAAGTGTTCATATGTAGTAAAAACCTGAGAAATCCGTCCGTTTTCGTCATTTGTTATCGAATCGACTTATAGCCAGATCGTCACATTGGCCGCTCTTCTCTCTGAAACGGTTACATTTATCGTCTACAAAGCTATGTCGCGTGCTGCGTTATGCGGAAACACTAAAAGCACCATAGTAGAACACTGAAGAAGCTTCTATGTTGAAGTAATAGCCAGTAAGTAGTAGTACAATTGAAGTTTTACTTGTCGATTATTCACTTTTTAGCCGGCTTTGGTGGCTTGGACATGAGGTGGAACCATAAAATTTTGCATGAAAGGAAGAATAACAGCCGCGTTGCACGGGAGAATGTGAAAAGTGTTCATATGTAGTAAAAACCTGAGAAATCCGTCTGTTTTCGTCATTTGTTATCGATTCGACTTAAAGCCAGATCGTCACATTTGCCGCTCTTCTCTCTGAAACAGTTACATTTATCGTCTGCAAATCTATGTCGCCTGCTGCGGTATGCGGAGACACTAAAAGCACCATAGTAGAACACTGAAGAAGCTTCTAAGTTGAAGCAATAGCCAGTAAGAAGTAGTACAATTGAAGTTTTAGTTGTCGATTATTCACTTTTTAACCGGCTTTGGTGGCTTGGACATGACCTAGGACCATAAGATTTTGCATGAAAGGAGGACTAACTGCCGCGTTGCACGGGAGAATGTGAAAAGTGTTCATATGTAGTAAAAACCTGAGAAATCCGTCCGTTTTCGTCATTTGTTATCGAATCGTCTTAAAGCCAGATCGTCACATTGGCCGCTTTTCTCTCTGAGACTGTTACATTTATCGTCTGCAAAGCTATGTCGCGTGCTGCGGTATGCGGAGACACTAAAAGCACCATAGTAGAACACTGAAGAAGCTTCTAAGTTGAAGCAATAGCCAGTAAGAAGTAGTACAATTGAAGTTTTAGTTGTCGAATATTCACTTTTTAGCCGGCTTTGTTGGCTTGGACATGACCTAGGACCATAAGATTTTGCATGAAAGGAGGACTAAAAGCCGCGTTGCACGGGAGAATGTGAAAAGTGTTCATATGTAGTAAAAACCTGAGAAATCCGTCCGTTTTCGCCATTTGTTATCGAATCGACTTAAAGCCAGATCGTCACATTGGCGGCTTTTCTCTCTGAGACGGTTACATTTATCGTCTGCAAAGCTATGTCGCGTGCTGCGGTATGCGGAGACACTAAAAGCACCATAGTAGAACACAGAAGAAACTTCAAAGTTGAAGTAATAGCCAGTAAGAAGTAGTACAATTCAAGTTTTAGTTGTCGATTATTCACTTTTTAGCCGGCTTTGGTGGCTTGGACATGACCTAGGACCATAAGATTTTGTATGAAAGGAGGACTAGCAGACGCGTTGCACGGCAGAATGTGAAAAGTGGTCATATGTAGTAAAAACCCTGAGAAATCCGTCCGTTTTCGTCATTTGTTATCGAATCGACTTAAAGCCACATAGTCACATTAGCCGCTCTACTCTCTGAAACAGTTACATTTATCGTCTGCAAAGCTATGTCGCGTGCTGCAGTATGCGGAAACACTAAAAGCACCATAGTAGAACACAGAAGAAGCTTCTAAGTTGAAGTAATAGCCAGTAAGAAGTAGTACAATTGAAGTTTTAGTTGTCGATTATTCACTTTTTAGCCGGCTTTGGTGGCTTGGACATGAGGTGGAACCATAAAATTTTGCATGAAAGGAAGACTAGCAGCCACGTTGCACCGGAGAATGTGAAAAGTGTTCATATGTAGTAAAAACCTGAGAAATCCGTCCGTTTTCGTCATTTGTTATCGAATAGTCTTAAAGCCAGATCGTCACATTGGCTGCTTTTCTCTCTGAGACGGTTACATTTATCGTCTGGAAATCTATGTCGCGTGCTGCCGTATGCGGAGACACTAAAAGCACCATAGTAGAACACTGAAGAAGCTTCTAAGTTGAAGCAATAGCCAGTAAGAAGTAGTACAATTGAAGTTTTAGTTGTCGATTATTTACTTTTTAGCCGGCTTTGGTGGCTTGGACATGACCTAGGACCATAAGATTTTGCATGAAAGGAGGACTAACAGCCGCGTTGCACGGGAGAATGTGAAAAGTGTTCATATGTAGTAAAAACCTGAGAAATCCGTCCGTTTTCGTCATTTGTTATCGAATCGTCTTAAAGCCAGATCGTCACATTGGCCGCTTTTCTCTCTGAGACTGTTACATTTATCGTCTGCAAAGCTATGTCGCGTGCTGCGGTATGCGGAGACACTAAAAGCACCATAGTAGAACACAGAAGAAACTTCAAAGTTGAAGTAATAGCCAGTAAGAAGTAGTACAATTCAAGTTTTAGTTGTCGATTATTCACTTTTTAGCCGGCTTTGGTGGCTTGGACATGACCTAGGACCATAAGATTTTGCATGAAAGGAGGACTAGCAGACGCGTTGCACGGGAGAATGTGAAAAGTGTTCATATGTAGTAAAAACCTGAGAAATCCGTCCGTTTTCGTCATTTGTTATCGAATCGACTTAAAGGCAGATCGTCACATTGGCCGCTTTTCTCTCTGAGACGGTTACATTTATCGTCTGCAACGCTATGTCGCGTGCTGCGGTATGCGGAGACACTAAAAGCACCATAGTAGAACACAGAAGAAGCTTCTAAGTTGAAGTAATAGCCAGTAAGAAGTAATACAATTCTAGTTTTAGTTGTCGATTATTCACATTTTAGCCGGCTTTGGTGGCTTGGACATGACCTAGGACCTTAAGATTTTGCATGAAAGGAGGACTAGCAGCCGCGTTGCACGGGAGAATGTGAAAAGTGTTCATATGTAGTAAAAACCTGAGAAATGCGTCCGTTTTCGTCATTTGTTATCGAATCGACTTAAAGCCAGATCGTCACATTGGCCGCTCTTCTCTCTGAAACGGTTACATTTATCGTCTACAAAGCTATGTCGCGTGCTGCAGTATGCGGAAACACTAAAAGCACCATAGTAGAACACAGAAGAAGCTTCTATGTTGAAGTAATAGCCAGTAAGAAGTAGTACAATTAAAGTTTTAGTTGTCGATTATTCACTTTTTAGCCGGCTTTGGTGGCTTTTACATGACCTAGGACCTTAAGATTTTGCATGAAAGGAGGACTATCAGCCGCGTTGCACGGGAGAATGTGAAAAGTGTTCATATGTAGTAAAAACCTGAGAAATCCGTCCGTTTTCGTCATTTGTTATCGAATCGACTTAAAGCCAGATCGTCACATTGGCCGCTTTTCTCTCTGAGACTGTTACATTTATCGTCTGCAAAGCTATGTCACGTGCTGCGGTCTGCGGAGACACTAAAAGCACCATAGGAGAACACAGAAGAAGCTTCTAAGTTGAAGTAATAGAAAGTAAGAAGTAGTACAATTGAAGTTTTAGTTGTCGATTATTCACTTTTTAGCCGTCTTTGGTGGCTTGGACATGACCTAGGACCTTCAGATTTTGCATGAAAGGAGGACTAGCAGCCGCGTTGCATGGCAGAATGTGAAAAGTGTTCATATGTGGTAAAAACCTGAGAAATGCGTCCGTTTTCGTCATTTGTTATCGAATTGACTTAAAGCCAGATCGTCACATTGGCCGCTTTTCTCTCTGAGACGGTTACATTTATCGTCTGCAAAGCTATGTCTCGTGCTGCGGTATGCGGAGACGCAAAAAGCACCATAGTAGAACACAGAAGAAGCTTCTAAGTTGAAGTAATAGCCAGTAAGAAGTAGTACAATTGAAGTTGTAGTTGTCGATTATTCACTTTTTAGCCGGCTTTGGTGGCTTGGACATGACCTAGGACCTTAAGATTTTGCATGAAAGGAGGACTAGCAGCCGCGTTGCACGGGAGAATGTGAAAAGTGTTCATATGTAGTAAAAACCTGAGAAATCCGTCCGTTTTCGTCATTTGTTATCGAATCGACTTAAAGCCAGATCGTCACATTGGCCGCTCTTCTCTCTGAAACGGTTACATTTATCGTCTACAAAGCTATGTCGCGTGCTGCGTTATGCGGAAACACTAAAAGCACCATAGTAGAACACTGAAGAAGCTTCTATGTTGAAGTAATAGCCAGTAAGTAGTAGTACAATTGAAATTTTAGTTGTCGATTATTCACTTTTTAGCCGGCTTTGGTGGCTTGGACATGAGGTGGAACCATAAAATTTAGCATGAAAGGAAGACTAGCAGCCACGTTGCACCGGAGAATGTGAAAAGTGTTCATATGTAGTAAAAACCTGAGAAATCCATCGTTTTCTTCATTTGTTATCAAATCGTCTTAAAGCCAGATCGTCACATTGGCTGCTTTTCTTTCTGAGACGTTTACATTTATCGTCTGCAAATCTATGTCGCGTGCTGCGGTATGCGGAGACACTAAAAGCACCATAGTAGAACACTGAAGAAGCTTCTAAGTTGAAGCAATAGCCAGTAAGAAGTAGTACAATTGAAGTTTTAGTTGTCGATTATTCACTTTTTAGCCGGCTTTGGTGGCTTGGACAT
The DNA here is from genome assembly GCF_023897955.1 of Schistocerca gregaria. Classification (NCBI taxonomy): domain Eukaryota; kingdom Metazoa; phylum Arthropoda; class Insecta; order Orthoptera; family Acrididae; genus Schistocerca; species Schistocerca gregaria. The sequence continues at coordinate 3,360,274 of NW_026061808.1, read as the reverse complement.
GACCTAGGACCATACGATTTTGCATGAAAGGAGGACTAACAGCCGCGTTGCACGGGAGAATGTGAAAAGTGTTCATATGTAGTAAAAACCTGAGAAATCCGTCCATTTTCGTCATTTGTTATCGAATCGTCTTAAAGCCAGATCGTCACATTGGCCGCTTTTCTCTCTGAGACGGTTACATTTATCGTCTGCAAAGTTATGTCGCGTGCTGCGGTATGCGGAGACACTAAAAGCACCATAGTAGAACACTGAAGAAGCTTCTAAGTTGAAGCAATAGCCAGAAAGAAGTAGTACAATTGAAGTTTTAGTTGTCGATTATTCACTTTTTAGCCGGCTTTGGTGGCTTGGACATGACCTAGGACCATAAGATTTTGCATGAAAGGAGGACTAGCAGCCGCGTTGCACGGGAGAATGTGAAAAGTGTTCATATGTAGTAAAAACCTGAGAAATCCGTCCGTTTTCGTCATTTGTTATCGAATCGACTTAAAGCCAGATCGTCACATTGGCCGCTTTTCTCTCTGGGACGGTTACATTTATCGTCTGCAAAGCTATGTCGCGTGCTGCGGTATGCGGAGACACTAAAAGCACCATAGTAGAACACAGAAGAAGTTCTAAGTTGAAGTAATAGCCAGTAAGAAGTATTTCAATTCAAAGTTAGTTGTCGATTATTCACTATTTAGCCGGCTTTGGTGGCTTGGACAAGACCTAGGACCTTACGATTTTGCATGAAAGGAGGCCTAGCAGCCGCGTTGCACGGGAGAATGTGAAAAGAGTTCTTACGTAGTAAAAACCTGAGAAATCCGTCCGTTTTCGTCATTTGTTATCGAATCGACTTAAAGTCAGATCGTCACATTGGCCCCTCTTCTCTCTGAAACGGTTACAATTATCGTCTACAAAGCTATGTCGCGTGCTGCGGTATGCGGAAACACTAAAAGCACCATAGTAGAACACAGAAGAAGCTTCTAAGTTGAAGCAATAGCCAGTAAGAAGCAGTACAATTGACGTTTTAGTTGTCGATTATACACTTTTTAGCCGGCTTTGGTGGCTTGGACATGAGGTGGAACCATACAATTTTGCATGAAAGGAAGACTAGCAGCCACGTTGCACGGGAGAATGTGAAAAGTGTTCATATGTAGTAAAAACCTGAGAAATCCGTTCGTTTTCGTCATTTGTTATCGAATCGACTTAAAGGCAGATCGTCACATTGGCCGCTTTTCTCTCTGAGACGGTTACATTTATCGTCTGCAACGCTATGTCGCGTGCTGCGGTATGCGGAGACACTAAAAGCATCATAGTAGAACACAGAAGAAGCTTCTAAGTTGAAGTAATAGCCAGTAAGAAGTAGTACAATTCAAGTTTTAGTTGTCGATTATTCACATTTTAGCCGGCTTTGGTGGCTTGGATATGACCTAGGACCTTAAGATTTTGCATGAAAGGAGGAATAGCAGCCGCGTTGCACGGGAGAATGTGAAAAGTGTTCATATGTAGTAAAAACCTGAGAAATCCGTCCGTTTTCGTCATTTGTTATCGAATCGACTTAAAGCCAGATCGTCACATTGGCCGCTCTTCTCTCTGAAACGGTTACATTTATCGTCTAAAAAGCTATGTCGCGTGCTGCGTTATGCGGAAACACTAAAAGCACCATAGTAGAACACTGAAGAAGCTTCTATGTTGAAGTAATAGCCAGTAAGAAGTAGTACAAATGAAGTTTTAGTTGTCGATTATTCACTTTTTAGCAGGCTTTGGTGGCTTGGACATGAGGTGTAACCATAAAATTTTGCATGAAAGGAAGACCAACAGCCACGTTGCACCGGAGAATGTGAAAAGTGTTCATATGTAGTAAAAACCTGAGAAATCCGTCCGTTTTCGTCATTTGTTATCGAATCGTCTTAAAGCCAGATCGTCACATTGGCTGCTTTTCTCTCTGAGACGGTTACATTTATCGTCTGCAAATCTATGTCGCGTGCTGCCGTATGCGGAGACACTAAAAGCACCATAGTAGAACACTGAAGAAGCTTCTAAGTTGAAGCAATAGCCAGTAAGAAGTAGTACAATTGAAGTTTTAGTTGTCGATTATTTACTTTTTAGCCGGCTTTGGTGGCTTGGACATGACCTAGGACCATAAGATTTTGCATGAAAGGAGGACTAACAGCCGCGTTGCACGGGAGAATGTGAAAAGTGTTCATATGTAGTAAAAACCTGAGAAATCCGTCCGTTTTCGTCATTTGTTATCGAATCGTCTTAAAGCCAGATCGTCACATTGGCCGCTTTTCTCTCTGAGACTGTTCCATTTATCGTCTGCAAAGCTATGTCGCGTGCTGCGGTATGCGGAGACACTAAAAGCGCCATAGTAGAACACTGAAGAAACTTCTAAGTTGAAGCAATAGCCAGTAAGAAGTAGTACAATTGAAGTTTTAGTTGTCGATTATTCACTTTTTAGCCGGCTTTGGTGGCTTGGACATGACCTAGGACCATACGATTTTGCATGAAAGGAGGACTAACAGCCGCGTTGCACGGGAGAATGTGAAAAGTGTTCATATGTATTAAAAACCTGAGAAATCCGTCCGTTTTCGTCATTTGTTATCGAATCGTCTTAAAGCCAGATCGTCACATTGGCCGCTTTTCTCTCTGAGACGGTTACATTTATCGTCTGCAAAGCTATGTCGCGTGCTGCGGTATGCGGAGACACTAAAAGCACCATAGTAGAACACTGAAGAAGCTTCTAAGTTGAAGCAATAGCCAGTAAGAAGTAGTACAATTGAAGTTTTAGTTGTCGATTATTCACTTTTTAGCCGGCTTTGTTGGCTTGGACATGGCCTAGGACCATAAGATTTTGCATGAAAGGAGGACTAACAGCCGCGTTGCACGGGAGAATGTGAAAAGTGTTCATATGTAGTAAAAACCTGAGAAATCCGTCCGTTTTCGTCATTTGTTATCGAATCGACTTAAAGCCAGATCGTCACATTGGCCGCTTTTCTCTCTGAGACGGTTACATTTATCGTCTGCAAAGCTATGTCGCGTGCTGCGGTATGCGGAGACACTAAAAGCACCATAGTAGAACACAGAAGAAGCTTCTAAGTTGAAGTAATAGCCAGTAAGAAGTAATACAATTCTAGTTTTAGTTGTCGATTATTCACATTTTAGCCGGCTTTGGTGGCTTGGACATGACCTAGGACCTTAAGATTTTGCATGAAAGGAGGACTAGCAGCCGCGTTGCACGGGAGAATGTGAAAAGTGTTCATATGTAGTAAAAACCTGAGAAATCCGTCCATTTTCGTCATTTGTTATCGAATCGACTTAAAGCCAGATCGTCACATTGGCCGCTCTTCTCTCTGAAACGGTTACATTTATCGTCTACAAAGCTATGTCGCGTGCTGCGGTATGCGGAAACACTAAAAGCACTATAGTAGAACACAGAAGAAGCTTCTATGTTGAAGTAATAGCCGGTAAGAAGTAGTACAATTAAAGTTTTAGTTGTCGATTATACACTTTTTAGCCGGCTTTTGTGGCTTGGACATGAGTTGGAACCTTAAGATTTTGCATGAAAGGAAGACTAACAGCCGCGTTGCACGGGGGAATGTGAAAAGTGTTCATATGTAGTAAAAACCTGAGAAATCCGTCCGTTTTCGTCATTTGTTAACGAATCGACTTAAAGCCAGATCGTCACATTGGCCGCTTTTCTTTCTGAGACGGTTACATTTATCGTCTGCAAATCTATGTCGCGTGCTGCGGTATGCGGAGACACTAAAAGCACCATAGTAGAACACTGAAGAAGCTTCTAAGTTGAAGCAATAGCCAGTAAGATGTAGTAAAATTGAAGTTTTAGTTGTCGATTATTCACTTTTTAGCCGGCTTTGTTGGCTTGGACATGACCTAGGACCATAAGATTTTGCATGAAAGGAGGACTAGCAGCCGCGTTGCATGGGAGAATGTGAAAAGTGTTCATGTGTAGTAAAAACCTGAGAAATCCGTCCGTCTTCGTCATTTGTTATCGAATCGACTTAAAGCCAGATCGTCACATTTGCCGCCTTTCTCTCTGAGAAGGTTACACTTATTGTCTGCAAAGCTATGTCGCGTGCTGCAGTATGCGGAGACACTAAAAGCACCATAGTAGAACACAGAAGAAGCTTCTTAGTTGAAGTAATAGCCAGTAAGAAGTAATACAATTCAAGTTTTAGTTGTCGATTATTCACATTTTAGCCGGCTTTGGTGGCTTGGACATGACCTAGGACCTTAAGATTTTGCATGAAAGGAGGACTAGCAGCCGCGTTGCACGGGAGAATGTGAAAAGTGTTCATATGTAGTAAAAACCTGAGAAATCCGTCCGTTTCCGTCATTTGTTATCGAATCGAATTAAAGCCAGATCGTCACATTGAACGCTCTACTCTCTGAAACGGTTACATTTATCGTCTGCAAAGCTATGTCGCGTGCTGCGGTATGCGGAGACACTAAAAGCACCATAGAAGAACACAGAAGTAGCTTCTAAGTTGAAGTAATAGCCAGTAAGAAGTTGTACAATTCAAGTTTTAGTTGTCGATTATTCACTTTTTAGCCGGCTTTGGTGGCTTGGACATGACCTAGGACGTTAAGATTTTGCATTAAAGGAGGACTGGCAGCCGCGTTGCACGGGAGAATGTGAAAAGACTTCATATGTGGTAAAAACCTGATAAATCCGTCCGTTTTCGTCATTTGTTATCGAAACGACTTAAAGGCAGATCGTCACATTGGCCGCTTTTCTCTCTGAGACGGTTACATTTATCGTCTGCAACGCTATGTCGCGTGCTGCGGTTTGTGGAGACACTAAAAGCACCATAGTAGAACACAGAAAAAGCACCTGTGTTGAAGTAATAGAAAGTAAGAAGTAGTACAATTGAAGTTTTAGTTGTCGGTTATTCACTTTTAGCCAGCTTTGGTGGCTTGGACATGAGGTGGAACCATAAGATTTTGCATGAAAAGAAGACTAGCAGCAGCGTTGCACGGGAGAATGTGAAAAGTGTTCATATGTAGTAAAAACCTGAGAAATCCGTCCGTTTTCGTCATTTGTTATCGAATCGGCTTAAAGCCAGATCGTCACATTGGCCGCTTTTCTCTCTGAGACGGTTACATTTATCGTCTGCAAAGCTATGTCGCGTGCTGCGGTATGCGGAGACACTAAAAGCACCATAGTAGAACACAGAAGAAACTTCTAAGTTGAAGTAATAGCCAGTAAGAAGTAGTGCAATTCAAGTTTTAGTTATCGATTATTCACTTTTTAGCCGGCTTTGGTGGCTTTTACATGACCTAGGACCGTAAGATTTTGCATGAAAGGAGGTCTAGTAGCCGCGTTGCATGGGAGAACGTGAAAAGTGTTCATATGTAGTAAAAACCTGAGAAATCCGTCCGTTTTATTTGTTATCGAATCGACTTAAAGCCAGATCGTTACATTGGCCGCTTTTCTCTCTGAGACGGTTACATTTTTCGTCTGCAAAGCTATGTCGCGTGCTGCGGTATGCGGAGACACTAAAAGCACCATAGTAGAACACAGAAGAAGCTTTACGTTGAAGTAATAGATAGTAAGAAGTAGTACAATTGAAGTTTTAGTTGTCGATTATTCACTTTTTATCCGGCTTTGGTGGCTTGGACATGACCTAGGACCTTAAGATTTTGCATGAAAGGTCGACTAGCAGCCGCGTTGCACGGGAGAATGTGAAAAGTGTTCATATGTAGTAAAAACCTGAGATATCCGTCTGTTTTCGTCATTTGTTATCGAATCGACTTAAAGCCGGATCGTCACATCTTCCTCTCTACTCTCTGAAACGGTTACATTTATCGTCTGCAAAGCTATGTCGCGTGCTGCGGTATGCGGAAACACTAAAAGCACCATAGTAGAACACAGAAGAAGCTTTATGTTGAAGTAATAGATAGTAAGAAGTAGTACAATTCATGTTTTAGTTGTCGATTATTCACATTTTAGCCGGCTTTGGTGGCTTGGACATGACCTAGGACCTTAAGATTTTTCATGAAAGGAGGACTAGCAGCCGCGTTGCACGGGAGAATGTGAAAAGTGTTCATATGTAGTAAAAACCTGAGAAATCCGTCCGTTTTCGTCATTTGTTATCGAATCGACTTGAAGCCAGATCGTCACATTGGCCGCTTTTCTCTCTGAGACGGTTACATTTATCGTCTGCAAATCTATGTCGCGTGCTGCGGTATGCCGAAACACTACTTACACCATAGTAGAACACAGAAGTAGCTTCTAAGTTGAAGTAATAGCCAGTAAGAAGTTGTACAATTCAAGTTTTAGTTGTCGATTATTCACTTTTTAGCCGGCTTTGGTGGCTTGGACATGACCTAGGACGTTAAGATTTTGCATGAAAGGAGGACTGGCAGCCGCGTTGCACGGGAGAATGTGAAAAGACTTCATATGTGGTAAAAACCTGATAAATCCGTCCGTTTTCGTCATTTGTTATCGAAACGACTTAAAGGCAGATCGTCACATTGGCCGCTTTTCTCTCTGAGACGGTTACATTTATCGTCTGCAAAGCTATGTCGCGTGCTGCGGTATGCGGAGACACTAAAAGCACCATAGTAGAACACTGAAGAAGCTTCTAAGTTGGAGCAATGGCCAGTAAGAAGTAGTACAATCCAAGTTTTAGTTGTCGATTATTCACTTTTTAGCCGGCTTTGGTGGCTTGGACATGCGGTGGAACCTTAAGATTTTGCATGAAAGTAAGACTAGCAGCCGCGTTGCACGGGAGATTGTGAAAAGTGTTCATATGTAGTAAAAACCTGAGAAATCCGTCCGTTTTCGTGATTTGTTATCGAATCGACTTAAAGCCAGATCGTCACATTGGCCGCTCTTCTCTCTGAAACGGTTGCACTTATCGTCTGCAAAGCTATGTCGCGTGCTGCGGTATGCCGAAACACTACTTGCACCATAGTAGAACACAGAAGAAGCTTCTAAGTTGAAGTAATAGCCAGTAAGAAATAGTACAATTCAAGTTTTAGTTGTCGATTATTCACATTTTAGCCGGCTTTGGTGGCTTGGACATGACCTAGGACCTTAAGATTTTGCATGAAAGGAGGACTAGCAGCCGCGTTGCACGGGAGAATGTGAAAAGTGTTCATATGTAGTAAAAACCTGAGAAATCCGTCCGTTTTCGTCATTTGTTATCGAATCGAATTAAAGCCAGATCGTCACATTGAACGCTCTACTCTCTGAAACGGTTATATTTATCGTCTGCAAAGCTATGTCGCGTGCTGCGGTATGCGGAGACACTAAAAGCAACATAGAAGAACACAGAAGTAGCTTCTAAGTTGAAGTAATAGCCAGTAAGAAGTTGTACAATTCAAGTTTTAGTTGTCGATTATTCACTTTTTAGCCGGCTTTGGTGGCTTGGACATGACCTAGGACGTTAAGATTTTGCATGAAAGGAGGACTGACAGCCGCGTTGCACGGGAGAATGTGAAAAGACTTCATATGTGGTAAAAACCTGATAAATCCGTCCGTTTTCGTCATTTGTTATCGAATCGACTTAAAGTCAGATCGTCACATTGGCCCCTCTTCTCTCTGAAACGGTTACATTTATCGTCTACAAAGCTATGTCGCGTGCTGCGGTATGCGGAAACACTAAAAGCACCACAGTAGAACACAGAAGAAGCTTCTAAGTTGAAGCAATAGCCAGTAAGAAGCAGTACAATTGACGTTTTAGTTGTCGATTATACACTTTTTAGCCGGCTTTGGTGGCTTGGACATGAGGTGGAACCATACAATTTTGCATGAAAGGAAGACTAGCAGCCACGTTGCACCGGAGAATGTGAAAAGTGTTCGTATGTAGTAAAAACCTGAGAAATCCGTCCGTTTTCGTCATTTGTTATCGAATCGACTTAAAGCCAGATCGTCACATTGGCCGCTCTTCTCTCTGAAAAGTTTACATTTATCGTCTAAAAAGCTATGTCGCGTGCTGCGTTATGCGGAAACACTAAAAGCACCATAGTAGAACACTGAAGAAGCTTCTTTGTTGAAGTAATAGCCAGTAAGAAGTAGTACAAATGAAGTTTTAGTTGTCGATTATTCACTTTTTAGCAGGCTTTGGTGGCTTGGACATGAGGTGGAACCATAAAATTTTGCATGAAAGGAAGACTAGCAGCCACGTTGCACCGGAGAATGTGAAAAGTGTTCATATGTAGTAAAAACCTGAGAAATCCGTCCGTTTTCGTCATTTGTTATCGAATCGTCTTAAAGCCAGATCGTCACATTGGCTGCTTTTCTCTCTGAGACGGTTACATTTATCGTCTGCAAATCTATGTCGCGTGCTGCGGTATGCGGAGACACTAAAAGCACCATAGTAGAACACTGAAGAAGCTTCTAAGTTGAAGCAATAGTCAGTAAGAAGTAGTGCAATTGAAGTTTTAGTTGTCGATTATTTACTTTTTAGCCGGCTTTGGTGGCTTGGACATGACCTAGGACCATAAGATTTTGCATGAAAGGAGGACTAACAGCCGCGTTGCACGGGAGAATGTGAAAAGTGTTCATATGTAGTAAAAACCTGAGAAATCCGTCCGTTTTCGTCATTTGTTATCGAATCGTCTTAAAGCCAGATCGTCACATTGGCCGCTTTTCTCTCTGAGACTGTTCCATTTATCGTCTGCAAAGCTATGTCGCGTGCTGCGGTATGCGGAGACACTAAAAGCGCCATAGTAGAACACTGAAGAAGCTTCTAAGTTGAAGCAATAGCCAGTAAGAAGTAGTACAATTGAAGTTTTAGTTGTCGATTATTCACTTTTTAGCCGGCTTTGTTGGCTTGGACATGACCTAGGACCATAAGATTTTGCATGAAAGGAGGACTAACAGCCGCGTTGCACGGGAGAATGTGAAAAGTGTTCATATGTAGTAAAAACCTGAGAAATCCGTCCGTTTTCGTCATTTGTTATCGAATCGACTTAAAGCCAGATCGTCACATTGGCCGCTTTTCTCTCTGAGACGGTTACATTTATCGTCTGCAAAGCTATGTCGCGTGCTGCGGTATGCGGAGACACTAAAAGCACCATAGTAGAACACAGAAGAAGCTTCTAAGTTGAAGTAATAGCCAGTAAGAAGTAATACAATTCTAGTTTTAGTTGTCGATTATTCACATTTTAGCCGGCTTTGGTGGCTTGGACATGACCTAGGACCTTAAGATTTTGCATGAAAGGAGGACTAGCAGCCGCGTTGCACGGGAGAATGTGAAAAGTGTTCATATGTAGTAAAAACCTGAGAAATCCGTCCCTTTTCGTCATTTGTTATCGAATCGACTTAAAGCCAGATCGTCACATTGGCCGCTCTTCTCTCTGAAACGGTTACATTTATCGTCTACAAAGCTATGTCGCGTGCTGCGGTATGCGGAAACACTAAAAGCACTATAGTAGAACACAGAAGAAGCTTCTATGTTGAAGTAATAGCCGGTAAGAAGTAGTACAATTAAAGTTTTAGTTGTCGATTATACACTTTTTAGCCGGCTTTTGTGGCTTGGACATGAGTTGGAACCTTAAGATTTTGCATGAAAGGAAGACTAACAGCCGCGTTGCACGGGGGAATGTGAAAAGTGTTCATATGTAGTAAAAACCTGAGAAATCCGTCCGTTTTCGTCATTTGTTAACGAATCGACTTAAAGCCAGATCGTCACATTGGCCGCTTTTCTCTCTGAGACGGTTACATTTATCGTCTGCAAATCTATGTCGCGTGCTGCGGTATGCGGAGACACTAAAAGCACCATAGTAGAACACTGAAGAAGCTTCTAAGTTGAAGCAATAGCCAGTAAGATGTAGTAAAATTGAAGTTTTAGTTGACGATTATTCACTTTTTAGCCGGCTTTGTTGGCTTGGACATGACCTAGGACCATAAGATTTTGCATGAAAGGAGGACTAGCAGCCGCGTTGCATGGGAGAATGTGAAAAGTGTTCATGTGTAGTAAAAACCTGAGAAATCCGTCCGTCTTCGTCATTTGTTATCGAATCGACTTAAAGCCAGATCGTCACATTTGCCGCCTTTCTCTCTGAGAAGGTTACACTTATTGTCTGCAAAGCTATGTCGCGTGCTGCAGTATGCGGAGACACTAAAAGCACCATAGTAGAACACAGAAGAAGCTTCTAAGTTGAAGTAATAGCCAGTAAGAAGTAATACAATTCAAGTTTTAGTTGTCGATTATTCACATTTTAGCCGGCTTTGGTGGCTTGGACATGACCTAGGACCTTAAGATTTTGCATGAAAGGAGGACTAGCAGCCGCGTTGCACGGGAGAATGTGAAAAGTGTTCATATGTAGTAAAAACCTGAGAAATCCGTCCGTTTCCGTCATTTGTTATCGAATCGAATTAAAGCCAGATCGTCACATTGAACGCTCTACTCTCTGAAACGGTTACATTTATCGTCTGCAAAGCTATGTCGCGTGCTGCGGTATGCGGAGACACTAAAAGCACCATAGAAGAACACAGAAGTAGCTTCTAAGTTGAAGTAATACCCAGTAAGAAGTAGTACAATTGAAGTTTTAGTTGTCGATTATTCACTTTTTAGCCGGCTTTGGTGGCTTGGACATGACCTAGGACGTTAAGATTTTGCATTAAAGGAGGACTGGCAGCCGCGTTGCACGGGAGAATGTGAAAAGACTTCATATGTGGTAAAAACCTGATAAATCCGTCCGTTTTCGTCATTTGTTATAGAAACGACTTAAAGGCAGATCGTCACATTGGCCGCTTTTCTCTCTGAGACGGTTACATTTATCGTCTGCAACGCTATGTCGCGTGCTGCGGTATGTGGAGACACTAATAGCACCATAGTAGAACACAGAAAAAGCACCTATGTTGAAGTAATAGCCAGTAAGAAGTAGTACAATTGAAGTTTTAGTTGTCGGTTATTCACTTTTAGCCAGCTTTGGTGGCTTGGACATGAGGTGGAACCATAAGATTTTGCATGAAAAGAAGACTAGCAGCAGCGTTGCACGGGAGAATGTGAAAAGTGTTCATATGTAGTAAAAACCTGAGAAATCCGTCCGCTTTCGTCATTTGTTATCGAATCGTCTTAAAGCCAGATCGTCACATTGGCCGCTTTTCTCTCTGAGACGGTTACATTTATCGTCTGCAAAGCTATGTCGCGTGCTGCGGTATGCGGAGACACTAAAAGCACCATAGTAGAACACAGAAGAAACTTCTAAGTTGAAGTAATAGCCAGTAAGAAGTAGTGCAATTCAAGTTTTAGTTATCGATTATTCACTTTTTAGCCGGCTTTGGTGGCTTTTACATGACCTAGGACCGTAAGATTTTGCATGAAAGGAGGTCTAGTAGCCGCGTTGCATGGGAGAACGTGAAAAGTGTTCATATGTAGTAAAAACCTGAGAAATCCGTCCGTTTTATTTGTTATCGAATCGACTTAAAGCCAGATCGTTACATTGGCCGCTTTTCTCTCTGAGACGGTTACATTTTTCGTCTGCAAAGCTATGTCGCGTGCTGCGGTATGCGGAGACACTAAAAGCACCATAGTAGAACACAGAAGAAGCTTTACGTTGAAGTAATAGATAGTAAGAAGTAGTACAATTCAAGTTTTAGTTGTCGATTATTCACTTTTTATCCGGCTTTGGTGGCTTGGACATGACCTAGGACCTTAAGATTTTGCATGAAAGGTCGACTAGCAGCCGCGTTGCACGGGAGAATGTGAAAAGTGTTCATATGTAGTAAAAACCTGAGATATCCGTCTGTTTTCGTCATTTGTTATCGAATCGACTTAAAGCCAGATCGTCACATTGGACCCTCTTCTCTCTGAAACGGTCACATTTTTTGTCTACAAAGCTATGTCGCGTGCTGCGGTATGCGGAAACACTAAAAGCACCATAGTAGAACACAGAAGAAGCTTTATGTTGAAGTAATAGATAATAAGAAGTAGTACAATTGAAGTTTTAGTTGTCGATTATTCACTTTTTAGCCGGCTTTGGTGGCTTGGACATGAGGTGGAACCTTAAGATTTTGCATGAAAGGAAGACTACCAGCCGCGTTGCACGGGAAAATGTGAAAAGTGTTCATATGTAGTAAAAAACTGAGAAATCCGTCCGTTTTCGTCATTTGTTATCGAATCGACTTAAAGCCGGATCGTAACATCTTCCTCTCTACTCTCTGAAACGGTTACATTTATCGTCTGCAAAGCTATGTCGCGTGCTGCGGTATGCGGAAACACTAAAAGCACCATAGTAGAACACAGAAGAAGCTTTATGTTGAAGTAATAGATAGTAAGAAGTAGTACAATTCATGTTTTAGTTGTCGATTATTCACATTTTAGCCGGCTTTGGTGGCTTGGACATGACCTAGGACCTTAAGATTTTTCATGAAAGGAGGACTAGCAGCCGCGTTGCACGGGAGAATGTGAAAAGTGTTCATATGTAGTAAAAACCTGAGAAATCCGTCCGTTTTCGTCATTTGTTATCGAATCGACTTGAAGCCAGATCGTCACATTGGCCGCTTTTCTCTCTGAGACGGTTACATTTATCGTCTGCAAATCTATGTCGCGTGCTGCGATATGCCGAAACACTACTTGCACCATAGTAGAACACAGAAGTAGCTTCTAAGTTGAAGTAATAGCCAGTAAGAAGTTGTACAATTCAAGTTTTAGTTGTCGATTATTCACTTTTTAGCCGGCTTTGGTGGCTTGGACATGACCTAGGACGTTAAGATTTTGCATGAAAGGAGGACTGGCAGCCGCGTTGCACGGGAGAATGTGAAAAGACTTCATATGTGGTAAAAACCTGATAAATCCGTCCGTTTTCGTCATTTGTTATCGAAACGACTTAAAGGCAGATCGTCACATTGGCCGCTTTTCTCTCTGAGACGGTTACATTTATCGTCTGCAAAGCTATGTCGCGTGCTGCGGTATGCGGAGACACTAAAAGCACCATAGTAGAACACTGAAGAAGCTTCTAAGTTGGAGCAATGGCCAGTAAGAAGTAGTACAATCCAAGTTTTAGTTGTCGATTATTCACTTTTTAGCCGGCTTTGGTGGCTTGGACATGCGGTGGAACCTTAAGATTTTGCATGAAGGTAAGACTAGCAGCCGCGTTGCACGGGAGATTGTGAAAAGTGTTCATATGTAGTAAAAACCTGAGAAATCCGTCCGTTTTCGTGATTTGTTATCGAATCGACTTAAAGCCAGATCGTCACATTGGCCGCTCTTCTCTCTGAAACGGTTGCACTTATCGTCTGCAAAGCTATGTCGCGTGCTGCGGTATGCCGAAACACTACTTGCACCATAGTAGAACACAGAAGAAGCTTCTAAGTTGAAGTAATAGCCAGTAAGAAATAGTACAATTCAAGTTTTAGTTGTCGATTATTCACATTTTAGCCGGCTTTGGCGGCTTGGACATGACCTAGGACCTTAAGATTTTGCATGAAAGGAGGACTAGCAGCCGCGTTGCACGGGAGAATGTGAAAAGTGTTCATATGTAGTAAAAACCTGAGAAATCCGTCCGTTTTCGTCATTTGTTATCGAATCGAATTAAAGCCAGATCGTCACATTGAACGCTCTACTCTCTGAAACGGTTACATTTATCGTCTGCAAAGCTATGTCGCGTGCTGCGGTATGCGGAGACACTAAAAGCAACATAGAAGAACACAGAAGTAGCTTCTAAGTTGAAGTAATAGCCAGTAAGAAGTTGTACAATTCAAGTTTTAGTTGTCGATTATTCACTTTTTAGCCGGCTTTGGTGGCTTGGACATGACCTAGGACGTTAAGATTTTGCATGAATGGAGGACTGACAGCCGCGTTGCACGGGAGAATGTGAAAAGACTTCATATGTGGTAAAAACCTGATAAATCCGTCCGTTTTCGTCATTTGTTATCGAAACGACTTAAAGGCAGATCGTCACATTGGCCGCTTTTCTCTCTGAGACGGTTACATTTATCGTCTGCAAAGCTATGTCGCGTGCTGCGGTATGCGGAGACACTAAAAGCACCATAGTAGAACACTGAAGAAGCTTCTAAGTTGGAGCAATGGCCAGTAAGAAGTAGTACAATTCAAGTTTTAGTTGTCGATTATTCACTTTTTAGCCGGCTTTGGTGGCTTGGACATGCGGTGGAACCTTAAGATTTTGCATGAAAGTAAGACTAGCAGCCGCGTTGCACGGGAGATTGTGAAAAGTGTTCATATGTAGTAAAAACCTGAGAAATCCGTCCGTTTTCGTGATTTGTTATCGAATCGACTTAAAGCCAGATCGTCACATTGGCCGCTCTTCTCTCTGAAACGGTTGCACTTATCGTCTGCAAAGCTATGTCGCGTGCTGCGGTATGCCGAAACACTACTTGCACCATAGTAGAACACAGAAGAAGCTTCTAAGTTGAAGTAATAGCCAGTAAGAAATAGTACAATTCAAGTTTTAGTTGTCGATTATTCACATTTTAGCCGGCTTTGGCGGCTTGGACATGACCTAGGACCTTAAGATTTTGCATGAAAGGAGGACTAGCAGCCGCGTTGCACGGGAGAATGTGAAAAGTGTTCATATGTAGTAAAAACCTGAGAAATCCGTCCGTTTTCGTCATTTGTTATCGAATCGAATTAAAGCCAGATCGTCACATTGAACGCTCTACTCTCTGAAACGGTTACATTTATCGTCTGCAAAGCTATGTCGCGTGCTGCGGTATGCGGAGACACTAAAAGCACCATAGAAGAACACAGAAGTAGCTTCTAAGTTGAAGTAATAGCCAGTAAGAAGTTGTACAATTCAAGTTTTAGTTGTCGATTATTCACTTTTTAGCCGGCTTTGGTGGCTTGGACATGACCTAGGACGTTAAGATTTTGCATGAAAGGAGGACTGGCAGCCGCGTTGCACGGGAGAATGTGAAAAGACTTCATATGTGGTAAAAACCTGATAAATCCGTCCGTTTTCGTCATTTGTTATCGAAACGACTTAAAGGCAGATCGTCACATTGGCCGCTTTTCTCTCTGAGACGGTTACATTTATCGTCTGCAATGCTATGTCGCGTGCTACGGTATGCGGAGACACTAAAAGCACCATAGTAGAACACAGAAAAAGCACCTATGTTGAAGTAATAGCCAGTAAGAAGTAGTACAATTGAAGTTTTAGTTGTCGGTTATTCACTTTTAGCCAGCTTTGGTGGCTTGGACATGAGGTGGAACCATAAGATTTTCCATGAAAAGAAGACTAGCAGCAGCGTTGCACGGGAGAATGTGAAAAGTGTTCATATGTAGTAAAAACCTGAGAAATCCGTCCGTTTTCGTCATTTGTTATCGAATCGGCTTAAAGCCAGATCGTCACATTGGCCGCTTTTCTCTCTGAGACGGTTACATTTATCGTCTGCAAAGCTATGTCGCGTGCTGCGGTATGCGGAGACACTAAAAGCACCATAGTAGAACACAGAAGAAACTTCTAAGTTGAAGTAATAGCCAGTAAGAAGTAGTGCAATTCAAGTTTTAGTTATCGATTATTCACTTTTTAGCCGGCTTTGGTGGCTTTTACATGACCTAGGACCGTAAGATTTTGCATGAAAGGAGGTCTAGTAGCCGCGTTGCATGGGAGAACGTGAAAAGTGTTCATATGTAGTAAAAACCTGAGAAATCCGTCCGTTTTATTTGTTATCGAATCGACTTAAAGCCAGATCGTTACATTGGCCGCTTTTCTCTCTGAGACGGTTACATATTTCGTCTGCAAAGCTATGTCGCGTGCTGCGGTATGCGGAGACACTAAAAGCACCATAGTAGAACACAGAAGTAGCTTCTAAGTTGAAGTAATAGCCAGTAAGAAGTTGTACAATTCAAGTTTTAGTTGTCCATTATTCACTTTTTATCCGGCTTTGGTGGCTTGGACATGACCTAGGACCTTAAGATTTTGCATGAAAGGTCGACTAGTAGCCGCGTTGCACGGGAGAATGTGAAAAGTGTTCATATGTAGTAAAAACCTGAGATATCCGTCTGTCTTCGTCATTTGTTATCGAATCTACTTAAAGCCAGATCGTCACATCTTCCTCTCTACTCTCTGAAACGGTTACATTTATCGTCTGCAAAGCTATGTCGCGTGCTGCGGTATGCGGAAACACTAAAAGCACCATAGTAGAACACAGAAGAACCTTTATGTTGAAGTAATAGATAGTAAGAAGTAGTACAATTCATGTTTTACTTGTCGATTATTCACATTTTAGCCGGCTTTGGTGGCTTGGACATGACCTAGGACCTTAAGATTTTTCATGAAAGGAGGACTAGCAGCCGCGTTGCACGGGAGAATGTGAAAAGTGTTCATATGTAGTAAAAACCCGAGAAATCCGTCCGTTTTCGTCATTTGTTATCGAATCGACTTAAAGCCAGATCGTCACATTGGCCGCTTTTCTCTCTGAGACGGTTACATTTATCGTCTGCAAATCTATGTCGCGTGCTGCGGTATGCCGAAACAATACTTGCACCATAGTAGAACACAGAAGTAGCTTATAAGTTGAAGTAATAGCCAGTAAGAAGTTGTACAATTCAAGTTTTAGTTGTCGATTATTCACTTTTTAGCCGGCTTTGGTGGCTTGGACATGACCTAGGACCTTAAGATTTTGCATGAAAGGAGGACTGGCAGCCGCGTTGCACGGGAGAATGTGAAAAGACTTCATATGTGGTAAAAACCTGATAAATCCGTCCGTTTTCGTCATTTGTTATCGAAACGACTTAAAGGCAGATCGTCACTTTGGCCGCTTTTCTCTCTGAGACGGTTACATTTATCGTCTGCAAAGCTATGTCGCGTGCTGCGGTATGCGGAGACACTAAAAGCACCATAGTAGAACACTGAAGAAGCTTCTAAGTTGGAGCAATGGCCAGTAAGAAGTAGTACAATTCAAGTTTTATTTGTCGATTATTCACTTTTTAGCCGGCTTTGGTGGCTTGGACATGCGGTGGAACCTTAAGATTTTGCATGAAAGTAAGACTAGCAGCCGCGTTGCACGGGAGATTGTGAAAAGTGTTCATATGTAGTAAAAACCTGAGAAATCCGTCCGTTTTCGTGATTTGTTATCGAATCGACTTAAAGCCAGATCGTCACATTGGCCGCTCTTCTCTCTGAAACGGTTGCACTTATCGTCTGCAAAGCTATGTCGCGTGCTGCGGTATGCCGAAACACTACTTGCACCATAGTAGAACACGGAAGAAGCTTCTAAGTTGAAGTAATAGCCAGTAAGAAATAGTACAATTCAAGATTTAGTTGTCGATTATTCACATTTTAGCCGGCTTTGGCGGCTTGGACATGACCTAGGACCTTAAGATTTTGCATGAAAGGAGGCCTAGCAGCCGCGTTGCACGGGAGAATGTGAAAAGTGTTCATATGTAGTAAAAACCTGAGAAATCCGTCCGTTTTCGTCATTTGTTATCGAATCGAATTAAAGCCAGATCGTCACATTGAACGCTCTACTCTCTGAAACGGTTACATTTATCGTCTGCAAAGCTATGTCGCGTGCTGCGGTATGCGGAGACACTAAAAGCACCATAGAAGAACACAGAAGTAGCTTCTAAGTTGAAGTAATAGCCAGTAAGAAGTTGTACAATTCAAGTTTTAGTTGTCGATTATTCACATTTTAGCCGGCTTTGGTGGCTTGGACATGACCTAGGACCTTAAGATTTTGCATGAAAGGAGGACTAGCAGCCGCGTTGCACGGGAGAATGTGAAAAGTGTTCATATGTAGTAAAAACCTGAGAAATCCGTCCGTTTTCGTCATTTGTTTTCGAATCGACTTAAAGCCAGATCGTCACATTGACCGCTCTTCTCTCTGAAACGGTTACATTTATCGTCTACAACGCTATGTCGCGTGCTGCGTTATGCGGAAACACTAAAAGCACTATAGTAGAACACAGAAGAAGCACCTATGTTGAAGTAATAGAAAGTAAGAAGTAGTACAATTGAAGTTTTAGTTGTCGGTTATTCACTTTTAGCCAGCTTTGGTGGCTTGGACATGAGGTGGAACCATAAGATTTTGCATGAAAAGAAGACTAGCAGCAGCGTTGCACGGGAGAATGTGAAAAGTGTTCATATGTAGTAAAAACCTGAGAAATCCGTCCGTTTTCGTCATTTGTTATCGAATCGGCTTAAAGCCAGATCGTCACATTGGCCGCTTTTCACTCTGAGACGGTTACATTTATCGTCTGCAAAGCTATGTCGCGTGCTGCGGTATGCGGAGACACTAAAAGCACCATAGTAGAACACAGAAGAAGCTTCTAAGTTGAAGTAATAGCCAGTAAGAAGTAGTGCAATTCAAGTTTTAGTTATCGATTATTCACTTTTTAGCCGGCTTTGGTGGCTTTTACATGACCTAGGACCGTTAAGATTTTGCATGAAAGGAGGTCTAGTAGCCGCGTTGCATGGGAGAACGTGAAAAGTGTTCATATGTAGTAAAAACCTGAGAAATCCGTCCGTTTTATTTGTTATCGAATCGACTTAAGCCAGATCGTTACATTGGCCGCTTTTCTCTCTGAGACGGTTACATTTTTCGTCTGCAAAACTATGTCGCGTGCTGCGGTATGCGGAAAAACTAAAAGCACCATAGTAGAACACAGAAGAAGCTTCTATGTTGAAGTAATAGCCAGTAAGAAGTAGTACAATTGAAGTTTTAGTTGTCGATTATTCACTTTTTAGCCGGCTTTACTGCCTTCTACATGACCTAGGACCATAAGATTTTGCATGAAAGGAGGACTAACAGCCGCGTTGCACGGGAGAATGTGAAAAGTGTTCATATGTAGTAAAAACCTGAGAAATCCGTCCGTTTTCGTCATTTGTTATCGAATCGACTTAAAGAGAGATCGTCACATTGGCCGCTTTTCTCTCTGAGACGGTTACATTTATCGTCTGCAAAGCTATGTCGCGTGCTGCGGTATGCGGAGACACTAAAAACACCATAGTAGAACACTGAAGAAGCTTCTAAGTTGAAGCAATAGCCAGTAAGTAGTAGTACAATTCAAGTTTTAGTTGTCGATTATTCACTTTTTAGCCGGCTTTGGTGGCTTGGACATCACCTAGGACGTTAAGATTTAGCATGAAAGGAGAACTAGCAGCCGCGTTGCACGGGAGAATGTGAAAAGTGTTCATATGTAGTAAAAACCTGAGAAATCCGTCCGTTTTCGACATTTGTTATCGAATCGACTTAAGGCCAGATCGTCACATTGGCCGCTTTTCTCTCTGAAACGGTTACACTTATCGTCTGCAAAGCTATGTCGCGTGCTGCGGTATGCCGAAACACTAAAAGCACCATAGTAGAACACAGAAGAAGCTTCTAAGTTGAAGTAATAGCCAGTAAGAAGTAGTACAATTCAAGTTTTAGTTGTCGATTATTCACTTTTTAGCCGGCTTTGGTGGCTTGGACATGAGGTGGAACCTTAAGATGTTGCATCAAAGGAGAAATAGCAGCCGCGTTGCACAGGAGAATGTGAAAAGTGTTCATATGTAGTAAAAACCTAAGTAATCTGTCCGTTTTCGTCATTTGTTATCGAATCGACTTAAAGCCAGATCGTCACATTGGCCGCTCTTCTCTCTGAGACGGTCACATTTATCGTCTGCAAAGTTATGTCGCGTGCTGCGGTATGCGGAGACACTAAAAGTACCATATTAGAACACAGAAGAAGCTTCTACGTTGAAGTAATAGCCAGTAAGAAGTAGTACAATTCAAGTTTTAGTTGTCGATTAATCACTTTTTAGCCGGCTTTGGTGGCTTGGACATGACCTAGGACCTTAAGATTTTGCATGAAAGGAGGACTAGCAGCCGCGTTGCATGGGAGAATGTGAAAAGTGTTCATATGTAGTAAAAACCTGAGAAATCCGTCCGTTTTCGTCATTTGTTATCGAATCGACTTAAAGCGAGATCGTCACATTGGCCGCTTTTCTCTCTGAGACGGTCACATTTATCGTCTGCAATACTATGTCGCGTGCTGCGGTATGCGGAGACACTAAAAGCACGATAGTAGAACACAGAAGAAGCTTCTAAGTTGAAGTAAAAGCCAGTAACAAGTAGTACAATTCAAGTTTTAGTTGTCGATTGTTCACTTTTTAGCCGGCTTTGGTGGCTATTTCATGACCTAGGATCATAAGATTATGCATGAAAGGAGGACTAGCAGCCGCGTTGCACGGGAGAATGTGAAAAGTGTTCATATGTAGTAAAAAACCTGAGAAATCCGTCGGTTTTCATCATTTGTTATCGAATCGACTTAAAGTGAGATCCTCACATTGGCCCCCTTTTCTCTCTGAGACGGTTACATTTGTTGTCTGCAAAGCTATGTCGCGTGCTGTGGTATGCGGAGACACTAAAAGCACCATAGTAGAACACAGAAGAAGCTTCTAAGTTGAAGTAATAGCCAGTAATAAGTAGTACTATTCTAGTTTTAGTTGTCGATTATTCACTCTTTAGCCGGCTTTGGTGGCTTGGACATGACCTAGGACCTTAAGATTTTGCATGAAAGGAGGACTAGCAGCCGCGTTGCACGGGAGAATGTGAAAAGTGTTCATATGTAGTAAAAACCTGAGAAATCCGTCCGTTTTCGTCATTTGTTATCGAATCGACTTAAAGCCAGATCGTCACATTGGCCGCTCTTCTCTCTGAAATGGTACATTTATCGTCTGCAAAGCTATGTCGCGTGCTGCGGTATGCGGAGATACTAAAAGCGCCATAATAGAACACAGAAGAAGCTTCTAAGTTGAAGTAATAGCCAGTAAGAAGCAGTACAATTCAAGTTTTAGTTGTCTATTATTCACATTTTAGCCGGATTTGGTGGTTTGGACATGACCTAGGACCATAAGATTTTGCATGAAAGGAGGACTAGCAGCCGCGTTGCATGGGAGAATATGAAAAGTGTTCATATGTAGTAAAAACGTGAGAAATCCGTCCGTTTTCGTCATTTGTTATCGAATCGACTTAAAGCCAGATCGTCACATTGGCCGCTTTTCTCTCTGAGACGGTTACATTTATCGTCTTCAAAGCTATGTCGCGTGCTGCGGTATGCGGAAACACTTAAAGCACCATAGTAGAACACAGAAGAAGCTTGTAAGTTGAAGTAATAGCCAGTAAGAAGTAGTACAATTCAAGTATTAGTTGTAGATTATTCACTTTTTAGCCGGCTTTGGTGGCTTGGACGTGACCTAGGACCTTAAGATTTTCCATGAAAGGAGGACTTGCAGCCGCGTTGCACGGGAGAATGTGAAAAGTGCTCATATGTAGTAAAAACCTGAGAAATCCGTCCGTTTTCGTCATTTGTTATCGAATCGACTTAAAGCCAGATCGTCACATTGGCCGTTCTTCTCTCTGAAACAGTTACATTTATCGTCTGCAAAGCTATGTCGCGTGCTGCGGTATGCCGAAACACTAAAAGCACCATAGTAGAACACAGAAGAAGCTTCTATGTTGAAGTAATAGCCAGTAAGAAATAGTACAATTCGAGTTTTAGTTGTCGATTATTCACATTTTAGCCGGCTTTGGTGGCTTGGACATGACCTAGGACCTTAAGATTTTGCATGAAAGGAGGAATAGCAGCCGCGTTGCACGGGAAAATGTGAAAAGTGTTCATATGTAGTAAAAACCTGAGAAATCCGTCCGTTTTCGTCATTTGTTATCGAATCGACTTAAAGCCAGATCGTCACATTGGCCGCTTTTCTCTCTGACAAGGTTACATATACTGTCTGCAAAGCTATGTCGCGTGCTGCGGTATGCGGAGACACTAAAAGCACCACAGTAGAACACAGAAGAAGCTTCTAAGTTAAAGTAATAGCCAGTAAGAAGTAGTACAATTCAAGTTTTAGTTATCGATTATTCACTTTTTAGCCGTCTTTGGTGGCTTGGACATGACCTAGGACCTTAAGATCTTGCATAAAAGGAGGACTAGCAGCAGCGTTGCATGGGAGAATGTGAAAAGTGTTCATATGTAGTAAAAACCTGAGAAATCCGTCCGTTTTCGTCATTTGTTATCGAATCGACTTAAAGCCAGATCGTCACATTGGCCGCTTTTCTCTCAGAGACGGTTACATTTATCGTCTGCAAAGCTATGTCGCGTGCTGCGGTATGCGGAAACACTAAAAGCACCATAGTAGAACACAGAAGAAGCTTTTATGTTGAAGTAACAGCCAGTAAGAAGTAATACAATTGAAGTTTTGGTTGTCGATTATTCACTTTTTAGCCGGCTTTGGTGGCTTGGACATGACCTATTACCTTAAGATTTTGCATGAAAGGAGGACTAGCAGCCACGTTGCATGGGAGAATGTGAAAAGTGTTCATATGTACTGAAACCTGAGAAATCCGTCCGTCTTCGTCATTTGTTATCGAATCGACTTAAAGCCAGATCGTCACATTGGCCGCTTTTCTCTCTGAGACGGTCACATTTATCGTCTGCAAAGCTATGTCGCGTGCTGCGGTATGCGGAGACACTAAAAGCACCAAGGAAGAACACAGAAGATGCTTCTAAGTTGAAGTAATAGCCAGAAAGAAGTAGTACAATTCAAGTTTTAGTTGTCGATTATTCACTTTTCAGCCGGCTTTGGTGGCTTGGGCATCACCTAGGACGTTAAGATTATGCATGAAAGGAGGACTGACAGCCGCGTTGCACGGGAGAATGTGAAAAGTGTTCATATGTGGTAAAAACCTGAGAAATGCGTCCATTTTCATCATTTGTTATCGAATCGACTTAAAGAAAGATCGTCACATTGGCCGCTTTTCTCTCTGAGACGGTTACATTTATCGTCTTTAACACTATGTCGCGTGCTGCGGTATGCGGAGACACTAAAAGCACCATAGTAGAACACAGAAGAAGCTTCTATGTTGAAGTAATAGCCAGTAAGAAGTAGTACAATTGAAGTTTTAGTTGTCAATTATTCACTTTTTAGCCGCCTTTGTTGGCTTGGACATGCCCTAGGACCTTAAGATTTTGCATGAAATGAGGACTAGCAGCCGCGTTGCACGGGAGAATGTGAAAAGTGTTCATATGTAGTAAAAACCTGAGAAATCCGTCCGTTTTCGTCATTTGTTATCGAATCGACTTAAAGCCAGATCGTCACATTGGCCGCTTTTCTCTCTGAAACGGTCACATTTATCGTCTGCAAAGCTATGTCGCGTGCTGCGGTATGCGGAGACACTAAAAGCATGATAGTAGAACACAGAAGAAGCTTCTAAGTTGAAGTAAAAGCCAGTAAGAAGTAGTACAATTCAAGTTTTAGTTGTCGATTGTTCACTTTTTAGCAGGCTTTGGTGGCTATGACATGACCTAGGATCATAAGATTTTGCATGAAAAGAGGACTAGCAGCCGCGTTGCACTGGAGAATGTGAATAGTGTTCATATGTAGTACAAACCTGAGAAATCCGTCCGTTTTCATCATTTCTTATCGAATCGACTTAAAGCCAGATCGTCACATTGGCCGCTCTTCTCTCAGAAATGGTACATTTATCGTCTACAAAGCTATGTCGCGTGCTGCGGTATGCGGAGACACTACAAGCACCATAGAAGAACACAGAAGAAGCTTCTAAGTTGACGTAATAGCCAGTAAGACGTAGTACAATTCAAGTTTTAGTTGTCGATTATTTACTTTTTAGCCGGCTTTGGTGGCTTGGACATGACCTAGGACCTTAAGATTTTGCATGGAAGGAGGACTATCAGCCGCGTTGCACGGGAGAATGTGAAAAGTGTTCATATGTAGTAAAAACCTGAGAAATCCGTCCGTTTTCGTCATTTGTTATCGAATCGACTTAAAGCCTGATCGCTCTTCTCTCTGAAACGGTTACACTTATCGGCTGCAAAGCTATTTTGCTTGCTGCGGTAAGCGGAAACACTAAAAGCACCATAGAACAACACAGAAGAAGCTTCTAAGTTGAAGTAATAGCCTGTAAGAAGTAGTACAATTCAAGTTTTAGTTGTCGATTATTTACTTTTTAGCCGGTTTTGGTGGCTTGGACATTACCTAGGACCTTAAGATTTTGCATGAAAGGAGGACTAGCAGCCGAGTTGCACGGGAGAATGTGAAAAGTGTTCATATGCAGTAAAAACCTGAGAAATCCGTCCGTTTTCGTCATTTTTTATCGAATCGACTTATAGCCAGATCTTCACATTGGCCGCTATTCTCTCTGAGACGGTTACATTTGTTGTCTGCAAAGCTATGTCGCGTGCTGCGGTATGCGGAAACACTAAAAACACCATAGTAGAACACAGAAGAAGCTTCTAAGTTGAAGTAATAGCCAGTAAGAAGTTGTACAATTCAAGTTTTAGCTGTCGATTATTCACTTTTTAGCCGGCTTTGGTGGCTTTGACATTAGGTGGAACCTTAAGATTTTGCATGAAAGGAGGACTAGCAGCCGCGTTGCACGCGAGAATGTGAAAAGTGTTCATATGTAGTAAAAACCTGAGAAATCCGTCCGCTTTCGTCATTTGTTATCGAATCGACTTAAAGCCAGATCGTCACATTGGCCGCTCTTCTCTCTGAAACGGTTACATTTATCGTCTGCAAAGCTATGTCGCGTGCTGCGGTATGCGGAAACACTAAAAGCACCATAGTAGAACACAGAAACGCTTCTAAGTTGAAGTAATAGCCAGAAAGAAGTAGTACAATTCAAGTTTTAGTTGTCGATTATTCACTTTTTAGCCGGCTTTGGTGGCTTGGACATGACCTAGGACCTTAAGATTTTGCATGAAAGGAGGACTAGCAGCCGCGTTGCATGGGAGAATATGAGAAGTGTTCATATGTAGTAAAAACCTGAGAAATCCGTCCGTTTTTGTCATTTGTTATCGAATCGACTTAAAGCCAGATCGTCACATTGGCCGTTCTTCTCTCTGAGACAGTTACATTTATCGTCTGCAAAGCTATGTCGCGTGCTGCGGTATGCCGAAACACAAAAAGCACCATAGTAGAACACAGAAGAAGCTTCTAATTTGAAGTAATAGCCAGTAAGAAGTAGTACAATTCAAGTTTTAGTTGTCGATTATTCACATTTTTGCCGGCTTTGGTGGCTTTGACATTAGGTGGAACCTTAAGATTTTGCATGAAAGGAGGACTAGCAGCCGCGTTGCACGCGAGAATGTGAAAAGTGTTCATATGTAGTAAAAACCTGAGAAATCCGTCCGCTTTCGTCATTTGTTATCGAATCGACTTAAAGCCAGATCGTCACATTGGCCGCTTTTCTCTCTGAGACGGTTACATTTATCGTCTTTAACACTACGTCGCGTGCTGCGGTATGCGGAGACACTAAAAGCACCATAGTAGAACACAGAAGAAGCTTCTATGTTGAAGTAATAGCCAGTAAGAAGTAGTAAAATTGAAGGTTTAGTTGTCAATTATTCACTTTTTAGCCGCCTTAGATTGGCTTGGACATGCCCTAGGACCTCAAGATTTTGCATGAAAGGAGGACTAGCAGCCGCGTTGCACGGGAGAATGTGAAAAGTGTTCATATGTAGTAAAAACCTGAGAAATCCGTCCGTTTTCGTCATTTGTTATCGAATCGACTTAAAGCCAGATCGTCACATTGGCCGCTTTTCTCTCTGAGACGGTCACATTTATCGTCTGCAAAGCTATGTCGCGTGCTGCGGTATGCGGAGACACTAAAAGCATGATAGTAGAACACAGAAGAAGCTTCTAAGTTGAAGTAAAAGCCAGTAAGAAGTAGTACAATTCAAGTTTTAGTTGTCGATTGTTCACTTTTTAGCAGGCTTTGGTGGCTATGACATGACCTAGGATCATAAGATTTTGCATGAAAGGAGGACTAGCAGCCGCGTTGCACGGGAGAATGTGAAAAGTGTTCATATGTAGTACAAACCTGAGAAATCCGTCCGTTTTCGTCATTTGTTATCGAATCGACTTAAAGCCAGATCGTCACATTGGCCGCTTTTCTCTCTGATACGGTTACATTTATCGTCTGCAAAGCTACGTCGCGTGCTGCGGTGTGCGGAGACACTAAAAGCACCATAGTAGAACACAGAAGAAGCTTCTAAGTTGAAGTAATATCCAGTAAGAATTAGTACAATTCAAGTTTTAAATGTCGATTATTCACTCTTTAGCCGGCTTTGGTGGCTTGGACATGACCTAGGACCTTAAGATTTTGCATGAAAGGAGGAATAGCAGCCGCGTTGCACGGGAAAATGTGAAAAGTGTTCATATGTAGTAAAAATCTGAGAAATCCGTCCGTTTTCGTCTTTTGTTATCGAATCGACTTAAAGCCAGATCGTCACATTGGTCGCTTTTCTCTCTGAGAAGGTTACATATACTGTCTGCAAAGCTATGTCGCGTGCTGCGGTATGCGGAAACACTAAAAGCACCATAGTAGAACACAGAAGAAGCTTCTAAGTTGAAGTAATAGCCAGTAAGAAGCAGTACAATTCAAGTTGTAGTTGTCTATTATTCACATTTTAGCCGGATTTGGTGGTTTGGACATGACCTAGGACATTAAGAATTTGCATGAAAGGAGTAGTTTCAGCCGCATTGCACGGGAGAATGTGAAAAGTGTTCATATGTAGTAAAAACCTGAGAAATCCGTCCGTTTTCGTCATTTTTTATCGAATCGACTTAAAGCCAGATCGTCACATTGGCCGCTCTTCTCTCTGAAACGGTTACATTTATCGTCTACAAAGCTATGTCGCGTGCTGCGGTATGCGGAAACACTAAAAGCACCATAGTAGAACACAGAAGAAGCTTTTATGTTGAAGTAACAGCCAGTAAGAAGTAGTACAATTGAAGTTTTGGTTGTCGATTATTCACTTTTTAGCCGGCTTTGGTGGCTTGGACATGACCTATTACCTTAAGATTTTGCATGAAAGGAGGACTAGCAGCCACGTTGCATGGGAGAATGTGAAAAGTGTTCATATGTAGTGAAACCTGAGAAATCCGTTCGTCTTCGTGATTTGTTATCGAATCGACTTAAAGCCAGATCGTCACATTGGCCGCTTTTCTCTCTGAGACGGTCACATTTATCGTCTGCAAAGCTATGTCGCGTGCTGCGGTATGCGGAGACACTAAAAGCACCAAGGAAGAACACAGAAGATGCTTCTAAGTTGAAGTAATAGCCAGAAAGAAGTAGTACAATTCAAGTTTTAGTTGTCGATTATTCACTTTTCAGCCGGCTTTGGTGGCTTGGACATCACCTAGGACGTTAAGATTATGCATGAAAGGAGGACTGACAGCCGCGTTGCACGGGAGAATGTGAAAAGTGT
Organism: Schistocerca gregaria; assembly: GCF_023897955.1. Lineage (NCBI taxonomy): Eukaryota > Metazoa > Arthropoda > Insecta > Orthoptera > Acrididae > Schistocerca > Schistocerca gregaria. The sequence continues at coordinate 3,333,140 of NW_026061808.1, read as the reverse complement.
TCATATGTGGTAAAAACCTGAGAAATGCGTCCATTTTCATCATTTGTTATCGAATCGACTTAAAGAAAGATCGGCACATTGGCCGCTTATCTCTCTGAGACGGTTACATTTATCGTCTTTAACACTATGTCGCGTGCTGCGGTATGCGGAGACACTAAAAGCACCATAGTAGAACACAGAAGAAGCTTCTATGTTGAAGTAATAGCCAGTAAGAAGTAGTACAATTCAAGTTTTAGTTGTCAATTATTCACTTTTTAGCCGCCTTTGTTGGCTTTGACATGCCCTAGGACCTTAAGATTTTGCATGAAAGGAGGACTAGCAGCCGCGTTGCACGGGAGAATGTGAAAAGTGTTCATATGTAGTAAAAACCTGAGAAATCCGTCCGTTTTCGTCATTTGTTATCGAATCGACTTAAAGCCAGATCGTCACATTGGCCGCTTTTCTCTCTGAAACGGTCACATTTATCGTCTGCAAAGCTATGTCGCGTGCTGCGGTATGCGGAGACACTAAAAGCATGATAGTAGAACACAGAAGATGCTTCTAAGTTGAAGTAAAAGCCAGTAAGAAGTAGTACAATTGAAGTTTTAGTTGTCGATTGTTCACTTATTAGCAGGCTTTGGTGGCTATGAGATGACCTAGGATCATAAGATTTTGCATGAAAGGAGGACTAGCAGCCGCGTTGCACGGGAGAATGTGAGAAGTGTTCATATGTAGTAAAAACCTGAGAAATCAGTCCGTTTTCGTCATTTGTTATCGAATCGACTTAAAGCCAGATCGTCACATTGGGCGCTTTTCTCTCTGAGACGGTTACATTTATCGTCTGCAAAGCTATGTCGCGTGCTGCGGTATGCGGAGACACTAAAAGCACCATAGTAGAACACAGAAGAAGCTTCTAAGTTAAAGTAATAGCCAGTAAGAAGTAGTACAATTCAAGTTTTAGTTATCGATTATTCACTTTTTAGCCGTCTTTGGTGGCTTGGACATGACCTAGGACCTTAAGATCTTGCATAAAAGGAGGACTAGCAGCAGCGTTGCATGGGAGAATGTGAAAAGTGTTCATATGTAGTAAAAACCTGAGAAATCCGTCCGTTTTCGTCATTTGTTATCGAATCGACTTAAAGCCAGATCGTCACATTGGCCGCTTTTCTCTCAGAGACGGTTACATTTATCGTCTGCAAAGCTATGTCGCGTGCTGCGTTATGCGGAAACACTAAAAGCACCATAGTAGAACACAGAAGAAGCTTCTAAGCTGAAGTAATAGCCAGTAAGAAGTAGTACAATTAAAGTTTTAGTTGTCGATTATTCACTTTTTAGCCGGCTTTGGAGGCTTGGACATGACCTAGGACCTTAAGATTTTGCATGAAAGGAGGACTAGCAGCCGCGTTGCATGGGAGAATGTGAGAAGTGTTCATATGTAGTAAAAACCTGAGAAATCCGTCCGTTTTCGTCATTTGTTATCGAATCGACTTAAAGCCAGATCGTCACATTGGCCGTTCTTCTCTCTGAGACAGTTACATTTATCGTCTGCAAAGCTATGTCGCGTGCTGCGGTATGCCGAAACACAAAAAGCACCATAGTAGAACACAGAAGAAGCTTCTAATTTGAAGTAATAGCCAGTAAGAAGTAGTACAATTCAAGTTTTAGTTGTCGATTATTCACATTTTAGCCGGCGTTGGTGGCTTTGACATTAGGTGGAACCTTAAGATTTTGCATGAAAGGAGGACTAGCAGCCGCGTTGCACGCGAGAATGTGAAAAGTGTTCATATGTAGTAAAAACCTGAGAAATCCGTCCGCTTTCGTCATTTGTTATCGAATCGACTTAAAGCCAGATCGTCACATTGGCCGCTTTTCTCTCTGAGACGGTTACATTTATCGTCTTTAACACTATGTCGCGTGCTGCGGTATGCGGAGACACAAAAAGCACCATAGTAGAACACAGAAGAAGCTTCTAATTTGAAGTAATAGCCAGTAAGAAGTAGTACAATTCAAGTTTTAGTTGTCGATTATTCACTTTTTAGCCGGCTTTGGTGGCTTGGACATGACCTAGGCCCTTAAGATTTTCCATGAAAAGAGGACTTGCAGCCGCGTTGCAATGGAGAATGTGAAAAGTGTTCATATGTAGTAAAAACCTGAGAAATCCGTCCGTTTTCGTCATTTGTTACCGAATCGACTTAAAGCCAGATCGTCACATTGGCCGTTCTTCTCTCTGAGACGGTTACATTTATCGTCTGCAAAGCTATGTCGCGTGCTGCGGTATGCCGAAACACAAATAGCACCATAGTAGAACACAGAAGAAGCTTCTAATTTGAAGTAATAGCCAGTAAGAAGTAGTACAATTAAAGTTTTAGTTGTCGATTATTCACTTTTTAGCCGGCTTTGGAGGCTTGGACATGACCTAAGACCTTAAGATTTTCCATGAAAGTAGGAGTAGCAGCCGCGTTGCCCGCAAGAATGTGAAAAGTGTTCAGATGTAGTAAAAACCTGAGAAATCCGTCCGTTTTCGTCATTTGTTATCGAATCGACTTTAAGACAGATCGTCACATTTGCCGCATTTCTCTCTGAGGCGGTTACATTTATCGTCTGCAAAGCTATGTCGCGTGCTGCGGTATGCGGAGACACTAAAAGCACCATAGTAGAACACAGATGAAGCTTGTAAGTTGAAGCAATAGCCAGTAAGAAGTAGTACAATTCAAGTTTTAGTTGTCAATTATTCACTTTTTAGCCGGCTTTGGTGGCTTGGACATCACTTAGGACCTTAAGATTTTGCATGAAAGGAGGACTTGCACCCGCGTTGCAAGGGAGAATGTGAAAAGTGTTCATATCTAGTAAAAACCTGAGAAATCCGTCCGTTTTCGTCATTTGTTATCGAATCGACTTAAAGCCACATCGTCACATTGGCCGCTCTTCTCTCTGAAACGGTTACATATATCGTCTGCAAAGCTATGTCGCGTACTGCGGTATGCGGAAACACTAAAAGCACCATAGTAGAACACAGAAGAAGCTTCTATGTTGAAGTAATAGCCAGTAAGAAGTAGTACAATTCAAGTTTTAGTTGTCGATTATTCACTTTTTAGCCGGCTTTGCTGGCTTGGACATGACCTAGGACCTTAAGATTTTCCATGAAAGGAGGACTTGCAGCCGCGTTGCACGAGAGAATGTGAAAAGTGTTCATATGTAGTAAAAACCTGAGAAATCCGTCCGTTTTCGTCATTTGTTATCGAATCGACTTAAAGCCAGATCGCTCTTCTCTCTGAAACGGTTACACTTATCGGCTGCAAAGCTATTTTGCTTGCTGCGGTATGCGGAAACACTAAAAGCACCATAGTAGAACACAGAAACGCTTCTAAGTTGAAGTAATAGCCAGAAAGAAGTAGTACAATTCAAGTTTTATTTGTCGATTATTCACTTTTTAGCCGGCTTTGGTGGCTTGGACATGACCTAGGACCTTAAGATTTTGCATGAAAGGAGGACTAGCAGCCGCGTTGCACGGGAGAATGTGAGAAGTGTTCATATGTAGTAAAAACCTGAGAAATCAGTCCGTTTTCGTCATTTGTTATCGAATCGACTTAAAGCCAGATCGTCACATTGGGCGCTTTTCTCTCTGAGACGGTTACATTTATCGTCTGCAAAGCTATGTCGCGTGCTGCGGTATGCGGAGACACTAAAAGCACCATAGTAGAACACAGAAGAAGCTTCTAAGTTAAAGTAATAGCCAGTAAGAAGTAGTACAATTCAAGTTTTAGTTATCGATTATTCACTTTTTAGCCGTCTTTGGTGGCTTGGACATGACCTAGGACCTTAAGATCTTGCATAAAAGGAGGACTAGCAGCAGCGTTGCATGGGAGAATGTGAAAAGTGTTCATATGTAGTAAAAACCTGAGAAATCCGTCCGTTTTCGTCATTTGTTATCGAATCGACTTAAAGCCAGATCGTCACATTCGCCGCTTTTCTCTCAGAGACGGTTACATTTATCGTCTGCAAAGCTATGTCGCGTGCTGCGTTATGCGGAAACACTAAAAGCACCATAGTAGAACACAGAAGAAGCTTCTAAGCTGAAGTAATAGCCAGTAAGAAGTAGTACAATTAAAGTTTTAGTTGTTGATTATTCACTTTTTAGCCGGCTTTGGAGGCTTGGACATGACCTAGGACCTTAAGATTTTGCATGAAAGGAGGACTAGCAGCCGCGTTGCATGGGAGAATGTGAGAAGTGTTCATATGTAGTAAAAACCTGAGAAATCCGTCCGTTTTCGTCATTTGTTATCGAATCGACTTAAAGCCAGATCGTCACATTGGCCGTTCTTCTCTCTGAGACAGTTACATTTATCGTCTGCAAAGCTATGTCGCGTGCTGCGGTATGCCGAAACACAAAAAGCACCATAGTAGAACACAGAAGAAGCTTCTAATTTGAAGTAATAGCCAGTAAGAAGTAGTACAATTCAAGTTTTAGTTGTCGATTATTCACATTTTAGCCGGCTTTGGTGGCTTTGACATTAGGTGGAACCTTAAGATTTTGCATGAAAGGAGGACTAGCAGCCGAGTTGCACGGGAGAATGTGAAAAGTGTTCATATGCAGTAAAAACCTGAGAAATCCGTCCGTTTTCGTCATTTTTTATCGAATCGACTTATAGCCAGATCTTCACATTGGCCGCTATTCTCTCTGAGACGGTTACATTTGTTGTCTGCAAAGCTATGTCGCGTGCTGCGGTATGCGGAAACACTAAAAACACCATAGTAGAACACAGAAGAAGCTTTTAAGTTGAAGTAATAGCCAGTAAGAAGTAGTACAATTCAAGATTTAGTTGTCGATTATTCACTTTTTAGCCGGCTTTGGTGGCTTTGACATTAGGTGGAACCTTAAGATTTTGCATGAAAGGAGGACTAGCAGCCGCGTTGCACGCGAGAATGTGAAAAGTGTTCATATGTAGTAAAAACCTGAGAAATCCGTCCGCTTTCGTCATTTGTTATCGAATCGACTTAAAGCCAGATCGTCACATTGGCCGCTCTTCTCTCTGAAACGGTTACATTTATCGTCTGCAAAGCTATGTCGCGTGCTGCGGTATGCGGAAACACTAAAAGCACCATAGTAGAACACAGAAACGCTTCTAAGTTGAAGTAATAGCCAGAAAGAAGTAGTACAATTCAAGTTTTATTTGTCGATTATTCACTTTTTAGCCGGCTTTGGTGGCTTGGACATGACCTAGGACCTTAAGATTTTGCATGAAAGGAGGACTAGCAGCCGCGTTGCATGGGAGAATGTGAGAAGTGTTCATATGTAGTAAAAACCTGAGAAATCAGTCCGTTTTCGTCATTTGTTATCGAATCGACTTAAAGCCAGATCGTCACATTGGGCGCTTTTCTCTCTGAGACGGTTACATTTATCGTCTGCAAAGCTATGTCGCGTGCTGCGGTATGCGGAGACACTAAAAGCACCATAGTAGAACACAGAAGAAGCTTCTAAGTTAAAGTAATAGCCAGTAAGAAGTAGTACAATTCAAGTTTTAGTTATCGATTATTCACTTTTTAGCCGTCTTTGGTGGCTTGGACATGACCTAGGACCTTAAGATCTTGCATAAAAGGAGGACTAGCAGCAGCGTTGCATGGGAGAATGTGAAAAGTGTTCATATGTAGTAAAAACCTGAGAAATCCGTCCGTTTTCGTCATTTGTTATCGAATCGACTTAAAGCCAGATCGTCACATTGGCCGCTTTTCTCTCAGAGACGGTTACATTTATCGTCTGCAAAGCTATGTCGCGTGCTGCGTTATGCGGAAACACTAAAAGCACCATAGTAGAACACAGAAGAAGCTTCTAAGCTGAAGTAATAGCCAGTAAGAAGTAGTACAATTAAAGTTTTAGTTGTTGATTATTCACTTTTTAGCCGGCTTTGGAGGCTTGGACATGACCTAGGACCTTAAGATTTTGCATGAAAGGAGGACTAGCAGCCGCGTTGCATGGGAGAATGTGAGAAGTGTTCATATGTAGTAAAAACCTGAGAAATCCGTCCGTTTTCGTCATTTGTTATCGAATCGACTTAAAGCCAGATCGTCACATTGGCCGTTCTTCTCTCTGAGACAGTTACATTTATCGTCTGCAAAGCTATGTCGCGTGCTGCGGTATGCCGAAACACAAAAAGCACCATAGTAGAACACAGAAGAAGCTTCTAATTTGAAGTAATAGCCAGTAAGAAGTAGTACAATTCAAGTTTTAGTTGTCGATTATTCACATTTTAGCCGGCTTTGGTGGCTTTGACATTAGGTGGAACCTTAAGATTTTGCATGAAAGGAGGACTAGCAGCCGCGTTGCACGCGAGAATGTGAAAAGTGTTCATATGTAGTAAAAACCTGAGAAATCAGTCCGCTTTCGTCATTTGTTATCGAATCGACTTAAAGCCAGATCGTCACATTGGCCGCTTTTCTCTCTGAGACGGTTACATTTATCGTCTTTAACACTATGTCGCGTGCTGCGGTATGCGGAGACACAAAAAGCACCATAGTAGAACACAGAAGAAGCTTCTAAGTTAAAGTAATAGCCAGTAAGAAGTAGTACAATTCAAGTTTTAGTTGTCGATTATTCACATTTTAGCCGGCTTTGGTGGCTTTGACATAATGTGGAACCTTAAGATTTTGCATGAAAGGAGGACTAGCAGCCGCGTTGCACGCGAGAATGTGAAAAGTGTTCATATGTAGTAAAAGCCTGAGAAATCCGTCCGCTTTCGTCATTTGTTATCGAATCGACTTAAAGCCAGATCGTCACATTGGCCGCTCTTCTCTCTGAAACGGTTACATTTATCGTCTGCAATGTCGCGTGCTGCGGTATGCGGAAACACTAAAAGCACCATAGTAGAACACAGAAAAGCTTGTAAGTTGACGTAATAGCCAGAAAGAAGTAGTACTATTCAAGTTTTAGTTGTCGATTATTCACTTTTTAGCCGGCTTTGGTGGCTTGGACATGACCTAGGACCTTAAGATTTTGCATGTAAGGAGGACTAGCAGCCGCGTTGCATGGGAGAATGTGAAAAGTGTTCATATGTAGTAAAAACCTGAGAAATCCGTCCGTTTTCGTCATTTGTTATCGAATCGACTTAAAGCCAGATCGTCACATTGGGCGCTTTTCTCTCAGAGACGGTTACATTTATCGTCTGCAAAGCTATGTCGCGTGCTGCGGTATGCGTAAACACTAAAAGCACAATAGTAGAACACAGAAGAAGCTTCTATGTTGAAGTAATAGCCAGTAAGAAGTAGTACAATTCAAGTTTTAGTTGTCGATTATTCACTTTTTAGCCGGCTTTGGTGGCTTGGACATGACCTAGGCCCTTAAGATTTTCCATGAAAAGAGGACTTGCAGCCGCGTTGCAATGGAGAATGTGAAAAGTGTTCATATGTAGTTAAAACCTGAGAAATCCGTCCGTTTTCGTCATTTGTTACCGAATCGACTTAAAGCCAGATCGTCACATTTTCCGTTCTTCTCTCTGAGACGGTTACATTTATCGTCTGCAAAGCTATGTCGCGTGCTGCGGTATGCCGAAACACAAAAAGCACCATAGTAGAACACAGAAGAAGCTTCTAATTTGAAGTAATAGCCAGTAAGAAGTAGTACAATTCAAGTTTTAGTTGTCGATTATTCACTTTTTAGCCGGCTTTAGAGGCTTGGACATGACCTAGGACCTTAAGATTTTCCATGAAAGTAGGAGTAGCAGCCGCGTTGCCCGCAAGAATGTGAAAAGTGTTCATATGTAGTAAAAACCTGAGAAATCCGTCCGTTTTCGTCATTTGTTATCGAATCGACTTAAAGACAGATCGTCACATTTGCCGCATTTCTCTCTGAGGCGGTTACATTTATCGTCTGCAAAGCTATGTCGCGTGCTGCGGTATGCGGAGACACTAAAAGCACCATAGTAGAACACAGAAGAAGCTTGTAAGTTGAAGCAATAGCCAGTAAGAAGTAGTACAATTCAAGTTTTAGTTGTCAATTATTCACTTTTTAGCCGGCTTTGGTGGCTTGGACATCACTTAGGACCTTAAGATTTTGCATGAAAGGAGGACTTGCACCCGCGTTGCAAGGGAGAATGTGAAAAGTGTTCATATCTAGTAAAAACCTGAGAAATCCGTCCGTTTTCGTCATTTGTTATCGAATCGACTTAAAGCCACATCGTCACATTGGCCGCTCTTCTCTCTGAAACGGTTACATATATCGTCTGCAAAGCTATGTCGCGTACTGCGGTATGCGGAAACACTAGAAGCACCATAGTAGAACACAGAAGAAGCTTCTATGTTGAAGTAATAGCCAGTAAGAAGTAGTACAATTCAAGTTTTAGTTTTCGATTATTCACTTTTTAGCCGGCTTTGCTGGCTTGGACATGACCTAGGACCTTAAGATTTTCCATGAAAAGAGGACTTGCAGCCGCGTTGCACGAGAGAATGTGAAAAGTGTTCATATGGAGTAAAAACCTGAGAAATCCGTCCGTTTTCGTCATTTGTTATCGAATCGACTTATAGCCAGATCGTCACATTGGCAGTTCTTCTCTCTGAAACGGTTAAATTTATCGTCTGCAAAGCTATGTCGCGTGCTGCGGTATGCCGAAACACTAAAAGCACCTTAGTAGAACACAGAAGAAGCTTCTAAGTTAAAGTAATAGCCAGTAAGAAGTAGTACAATTCAAGTTTTAGTTGTCGATTATTCACTTTTTAGCCGGCTTTGGTGGCTTGGACATTAGGTGGAACCTTAATATTTTGCATGAAAGGAGGAGTAGCAGCCGCGTTGCACGGGAGAATGTGAAAAGTGTTCATATGTAGTAAAAACCTGAGAAATCCGTCCGTTTTCGTCATTTGTTATTGAATCGACTTAAAGCCAGATCGTCGCATTGGCCGCTTTTCTCTCTGAGACGGTTACATTTATCGTCTGCAAAGCTATGTCGCGTGCTGCAGTATGCGTAAACACTAAAAGCACCATAGTAGAACACAGAAGAAGCTTCTAAGTTGAAGTAATAGCCAGTAAGAAGTAGTACAATTCAAGTTTTAGTTGTCGATTATTCACTTTTTAGCCGGCTTTGGTGGCTATGACATGACCTAGGACCATAAGATTTTGCATGAAAGGAGGACTAGCAGCCGCGTTGCATGGGAGAATATGAAAAGTGTTCATATGTAGTAAAAACGTGAGAAATCCGTCTGTTTTCGTCATTTGTTATCGAATCGACTTAAAGCCAGATCGTCACATTGGCCGCTTTTCTCTCTGAGACGGTTACATTTATCGTCTTCAAAGCTATGTCGCGTGTTGCGGTATGCGGAAACACTAAAAGCACCATAGTAGAACACAGAAGAAGCTTTACGTTGAAGTAATAGGTAGTAAGAAGTAGTACAATTGAAGTTTTAGTTGTCGATTATTCACTTTTTATCCGGCTTTGGTGGCTTGGACATGACCTAGGACCTTAAGATTTTCCATGAAAGGAGGACTTGCAGCCGCGTTGCACGGGAGAATGTGAAAAGTGCTCATATGTAGTAAAAACCTGAGAAATCCGTCCGTTTTCGTCATTTGTTATCGAATCGACTTAAAGCCAGATCGTCACATTGGCCGTTCTTCTCTCTGAAACAGTTACATTTATCGTCTGCAAAGCTATGTCTCGTGCTGCGGTATGGAAAAACACTAAAAGCACCATAGGAGAACACAGAAGAAATTTCTAATTTGAAGTAATAGCCAGTAAGAAGTAGTACAATTCAAGTTTTAGTTGTCGATTATTCACATTTTAGCCGGCTTTGGTGGCTTTGACATTAGGTGGAACCTTAAGATTTTGCATGAAAGGAGGACTAGCAGCCGCGTTGCACGCGAGAATGTGAAAAGTGTTCATATGTAGTAAAAACCTGAGAAATCCGTCCGCTTTCATCATTTGTTATCGAATCGACTTAAAGCCAGATCGTCACATTGGCCGCTCTTCTCACTGAAACGGTTACATTTATCGTCTGCAAAGCTATGTCGCGTGCTGCGGTATGCGGAAACACTAAAAGCACCATAGTAGAACACAGAAGAAGCTTCTAAGTTGAAGTAATAGCCAGTAAGAAGTAGTACAATTCAAGTTTTAGCTGTCGATTATTCACTTTTTAGCCGGCTTTGGTGGCTTGGACATTACCTAGGACCTTACGATTTAGCATGAAAGGAGGACTAGCTGCCGCGTTGCATGAGAGAATGTGAAAAGTGTTCATATGTAGTAAAAACCTGAGAAATCCGTCCGTTTTCGTCATTTGTTATCGTATCGACTTAAAGCCAGATCGTCACATTGGCCGCTTTTCTCTCTGAGACGGTTACATTTATCGTCTGCAAAGCTATGTCGTGTGCTGCGGTATGCCGAAACACTAAAAGCACCATAGTAGAACACAGAAGAAGCTTCCAATTTGAAGTAATAGCCAGTAAGAAGTAGTAGAATTCAAGTTTTAGTTGTCGATTATTCACTATTTAGCCGGCTTTGGTGGCTTTGACATTAGGTGGAACCTTAAGATTTTGCATGAAAGGAGGTCTAGCAGCCGCGTTGCACGCGAGAATGTGAAAAGTGTTCATATGTAGTAAAAACCTGAGAAATCCGTCCGCTTTCGTCATTTGTTATCGAATCGACTTAAAGCCAGATCGTCACATTGGCCGCTCTTCTCTCTGAAACGGTTACATATATCGTCTGCAAAGCTATGTCGCGTACTGCGGTATGCGGAAACACTAAAAGCACCATAGTAGAACACAGAAGAAGCTTCTATGTTGAAGTAATAGCCAGTAAGAAGTAGTACAATTCAAGTTTTAGTTGTCGATTATTCCCTTTTTAGCCGGCTTTGGTGGCTTGGACATGACCTAGGCCCTTAAGATTTTCCATGAAAAGAGGACTTGCAGCCGCGTTGCAATGGAGAATGTGAAAAGTGTTCATATGTAGTAAAAACCTGAGAAATCCGTCCGTTTTCGTGATTTGTTATCGAATCGACTTAAAGCCAGATCGTCACATTGGCCGCTCTTCTCTCTGAAACGGTTGCACTTATCGTCTGCAAAGCTATGTCGCGTGCTGCGGTATGCCGAAACACTACTTGCACCATAGTAGAACACGGAAGAAGCTTCTAAGTTGAAGTAATAGCCAGTAAGAAGCAGTACAATTCAAGTTTTAGTTGTCTATTATTCACATTTTAGCCGGATTTGGTGGTATGGACATGACCTAGGACCATAAGATTTTGCATGAAAGGAGGACTAGCAGCCGCGTTGCATGGGAGAATATGAAAAGTGTTCATATGTAGTAAAAACGTGAGAAATCCGTCCGTTTTCGTCATTTGTTATCGAATCGACTTAAAGCCAGATCGTCACATTGGCCGCTTTTCTCTCTGAGACGGTTACATTTATCGTCTTCAAAGCTATGTCGCGTGCTGCGGTATGCGGAAACACTTAAAGCACCATAGTAGAACACAGAAGAAGCTTGTAAGTTGAAGTAATAGCCAGTAAGAAGTAGTACAATTCAAGTATTAGTTGTCGATTATTCACTTTTTAGCCGGCTTTGGTGGCTTGGACATGACCTAGGACCTTATGATTTTCCATGAAAGGAGGACTTGCAGCCGCGTTGCACGGGAGAATGTGAAAAGTGCTCATATGTAGTAAAAACCTGAGAAATCCGTCCGTTTTCGTCATTTGTTATCGAATCGACTTAAAGCCAGATCGTCACATTGGCCGTTCTTCTGTCTGAAACAGTTACATTTATCGTCTGCAAAGCTATGTCGCGTGCTGCGGTATGCCGAAACACTAAAAGCACCATAGTAGAACACAGAAGAAGCTTCTAAGTTGAAGTAATAGCCAGTAAGAAATAGTACAATTCGAGTTTTAGTTGTCGATTATTCACATTTTAGCCGGCTTTGGTGGCTTGGACATGACCTAGGACCTTAAGATTTTGCATGAAAGGAGGACTAGCAGCCGCGTTGCACGGGAAAATGTGAAAAGTGTTCATATGTAGTAAAAACCTGAGAAATCCGTCCGTTTTCGTCTTTTGTTATCGAATCGACTTAAAGCCAGATCGTCACATTGGCCGCTTTTCTCTCTGAGAAGGTTACATATACTGTCTGCAAAGCTATGTCGCGTGCTGCGGTATGCGGAGACACTAAAAGCACCATAGTAGAACACAGAAGAAGCTTCTAAGTTAAAGTAATAGCCAGTAAGAAGTAGTACAATTCAAGTTTTAGTTATCGATTATTCACTTTTTAGCCGTCTTTGGTGGCTTGGACATGACCTAGGACCTTAAGATCTTGCATAAAAGGAGGACTAGCAGCAGCGTTGCATGGGAGAATGTGAAAAGTGTTCATACGTAGTAAAAACCTGAGAAATCCGTCCGTTTTCGTCATTTGTTATCGAATCGACTTAAAGCCAGATCGTCACATTGGCCGCTTTTCTCTCAGAGACGGTTACATTTATCGTCTGCAAAGCTATGTCGCGTGCTGCGGTATGCGGAAACACTAAAAGCACCATAGTAGAACACAGAAGAAGCTTCTAAGTTGAAGTAATAGCCAGTAAGAAGCAGTACAATTCAAGTTTTAGTTGTCTATTATTCACATTTTAGCCGGATTTGGTGGTTTGGACATGACCTAGGACATTAAGAATTTGCATGAAAGGAGTAGTTTCAGCCGCGTTGAACGGGAGAATGTGAAAAGTGTTCATATGTAGTAAAAACCTGAGAAATCCGTCCGTTTTCGTCATTTGTTATCGAATCGACTTAAAGCCAGATCGTCACATTGGCCGCTTTTCTCTCAGAGACGGTTACATTTATCGTCTGCAAAGCTATGTCGCGTGCTGCGGTATGCGGAAACACTAAAAGCACCATAGCAGAACACAGAAGAAGCTTCTAAGTTGAAGTAATAGCCAGTAAGAAGCAGTACAATTCAAGTTTTAGTTGTCTATTATTCACATTTTAGCCGGATTTGGTGGTTTGGACATGACCTAGGACATTAAGAATTTGCATGAAAGGAGTAGTTTCAGCCGCGTTGCACGGGAGAATGTGAAAAGTGTTCATATGTAGTAAAAACCTGAGAAATCCGTCCGTTTTCGTCATTTTTTGTCGAATCGACTTAAAGCCAGATCGTCACATTGGCCGCTCTTCTCTCTGAAACGGTTACATTTATCGTCTACAAAGCTATGTCGCGTGCTGCGGTATGCGGAAACACTAAAAGCACCATAGTAGAACACGGAAGAAGCTTTTATGTTGAAGTAACAGCCAGTAAGAAGTAGTACAATTGAAGTTTTGGTTGTCGATTATTCACTTTTTAGCCGGCTTTGGTGGCTTGGACATGACCTATTACCTTAAGATTTTGCATGAAAGGAGGACTAGCAGCCGCGTTGCACGAAAGAATATGAAAAGTGTTCATATGTAGTAAAAACCTGAGAAATCCGTCCGTTTTCGTCATTTGTTATCGAATCGACTTAAAGCCAGATCGTCACATTGGCCGCTCTTCTCTCTGAAACGGTCACATTTATCGTCTGCAAAGCTATGTCGCGTGCTGCGGTATGCGGAGACACTAAAAGCATGATAGTAGAACACAGAAGAAGCTTCTAAGTTGAAGTAAAAGCCAGTAAGAAGTAGTACAATTCAAGTTTTAGTTGTCGATTGTTCACTTTTTAGCAGGCTTTGGTGGCTATGACATGACCTAGGATCATAAGATTTTGCATGAAAGGAGGACTAGCAGCCGCGTTGCACGGGAGAATGTGAAAAGTGTTCATATGTAGTACAAACCTGAGAAATCCGTCCGTTTTCATCATTTCTTATCGAATCGACTTAAAGCCAGATCGTCACATTGGCCGCTCTTCTCTCTGAAATGGTACATTTATCGTCTACAAAGCTATGTCGCGTGCTGCGGTATGCGGAGACACTACAAGCACCATAGAAGAACACAGAAGAAGCTTCTAAGTTGACGTAATAGCCAGTAAGACGTAGTACAATTCAAGTTTTAGTTGTCGATTATTTACTTTTTAGCCGGCTTTGGTGGCTTGGACATGACCTAGGACCTTAAGATTTTGCATGGAAGGAGGACTATCAGCCGCGTTGCACGGGAGAATGTGAAAAGTGTTCATATGTAGTAAAAACCTGAGAAATCCGTCCGTTTTCGTCATTTGTTATCGAATCGACTTAAAGCCAGATCGCTCTTCTCTCTGAAACGGTTACACTTATCGGCTGCAAAGCTATTTTGCTTGCTGCGGTATGCGGAAACACTAAAAGCACCATAGAACAACACAGAAGAAGCTTCTAAGTTGAAGTAATAGCCTGTAAGAAGTAGTACAATTCAAGTTTTAGTTGTCGATTATTTACTTTTTGCCGGTTTTGGTGGCTTGGACATGACCTAGGACCTTAAGATTTTGCATGAAAGGAGGACTAGCAGCTGAGTTGCACGGGAGAATGTGAAAAGTGTTCATATGCAGTAAAAACCTGAGAAATCCGTCCGTTTTCGTCATTTTTTATCGAATCGACTTATAGCCAGATCTTCACATCGGCCGCTATTCTCTCTGAGACGGTTACATTTGTTGTCTGCAAAGCTATGTCGCGTGCTGCGGTATGCGGAAACACTAAAAACACCATAGTAGAACACAGAAGAAGCTTTTAAGTTGAAGTAATAGCCAGTAAGAAGTAGTACAATTCAAGTTTTAGTTGTCGGTTATTCACTTTTTAGCCGGCTTTGGTGGCTTTGACATTAGGTGGAACCTTAAGATTTTGCATGAAAGGAGGACTAGCAGCCGCGTTGCACGCGAGAATGTGAAAAGTGTTCATATGTAGTAAAAACCTGAGAAATCCGTCCGCTTTCGTCATTTGTTATCGAATCGACTTAAAGCCAGATCGTCACATTGGCCGCTCTTCTCTCTGAAACGGTTACATTTATCGTCTGCAAAGCTATGTCGCGTGCTGCGGTATGCGGAAACACTAAAAGCACCATAGTAGAACACAGAAACGCTTCTAAGTTGAAGTAATAGCCAGAAAGAAGTAGTACAATTCAAGTTTTATTTGTCGATTATTCACTTTTTAGCCGGCTTTGGTGGCTTGGACATGACCTAGGACCTTAAGATTTTGCATGAAAGGAGGACTAGCAGCCGCGTTGCATGGGAGAATGTGAGAAGTGTTCATATGTAGTAAAAACTTGAGAAATCAGTCCGTTTTCGTCATTTGTTATCGAATCGACTTAAAGCCAGATCGTCACATTGGGCGCTTTTCTCTCTGAGACGGTTACATTTATCGTCTGCAAAGCTATGTCGCGTGCTGCGATATGCGGAGACACTAAAAGCACCATAGTAGAACACAGAAGAAGCTTCTAAGTTAAAGTAATAGCCAGTAAGAAGTAGTACAATTCAAGTTTTAGTTATCGATTATTCACTTTTTAGCCGTCTTTGGTGGCTTGGACATGACCTAGGACCTTAAGATCTTGCATAAAAGGAGGACTAGCAGCAGCGTTGCATGGGAGAATGTGAAAAGTGTTCATATGTAGTAAAAACCTGAGAAATCCGTCCGTTTTCGTCATTTGTTATCGAATCGACTTAAAGCCAGATCGTCACATTGGCCGCTTTTCTCTCAGAGACGGTTACATTTATCGTCTGCAAAGCTATGTCGCGTGCTGCGTTATGCGGAAACACTAAAAGCACCATAGTAGAACACAGAAGAAGCTTCTAAGCTGAAGTAATAGCCAGTAAGAAGTAGTACAATTAAAGTTTTAGTTGTCGATTATTCACTTTTTAGCCGGCTTTGGAGGCTTGGACATGACCTAGGACCTTAAGATTTTGCATGAAAGGAGGACTAGCAGCCGCGTTGCATGGGAGAATGTGAGAAGTGTTCATATGTAGTAAAAACCTGAGAAATCTGTCCGTTTTCGTAATTTGTTATCGAATCGACTTAAAGCCAGATCGTCACATTGGCCGTTCTTCTCTCTGAGACAGTTACATTTATCGTCTGCAAAGCTATGTCGCGTGCTGCGGTATGCCGAAACACAAAAAGCACCATAGTAGAACACAGGAGAAGCTTCTAATTTGAAGTAATAGCCAGTAAGAAGTAGTACAATTCAAGTTTTAGTTGTCGATTATTCACATTTTAGCCGGCTTTGGTGGCTTTGACATTAGGTGGAACCTTAAGATTTTGCATGAAAGGAGGACTAGCAGCCGCGTTGCACGCGAGAATGTGAAAAGTGTTCATATGTAGTACAAACCTGAGAAATCCGTCCGCTTTCGTCATTTGTTATCGAATCGACTTAAAGCCAGATCGTCACATTGGCCGCTTTTCTCTCTGAGACGGTTACATTTATCGTCTTTAACACTATGTCGCGTGCTGCGGTATGCGGAGACACAAAAAGCACCATAGTAGAACACAGAAGAAGCTTCTAATTTGAAGTAATAGCCAGTAAGAAGTAGTACAATTCAAGTTTTAGTTGTCGATTATTCACATTTTAGCCGGCTTTGGTGGCTTTGACATAATGTGGAACCTTAAGATTTTGCATGAAAGGAGGACTAGCAGCCGCGTTGCACGCGAGAATGTGAAAAGTGTTCATATGTAGTAAAAACCTGAGAAATCCGTCCGCTTACGTCATTTGTTATCGAATCGACTTAAAGCCAGATCGTCACATTGGCCGCTCTTCTCTCTGAAACGGTTACATTTATCGTCTGCAAAGCTATGTCACGTGCTGCGGTATGCGGAAACACTAAAAGCACCATAGTAGAACACAGAAAAGCTTGTAAGTTGACGTAATAGCCAGAAAGAAGTAGTACTATTCAAGTTTTAGTTGTCGATTATTCACTTTTTAGCCGGCTTTGCTGGCTTGGACATGACCTAGGACCTTAAGATTTTGCATGAAAGGAGGACTAGCAGCCGCGTTGCATGGGAGAATGTGAAAAGTGTTCATATGTAGTAAAAACCTGAGAAATCCGTCCGTTTTCCTCATTTGTTATCGAATCGACTTAAAGCCAGATCGTCACATTGGGCGCTTTTCTCTCAGAGACGGTTACATTTATCGTCTGCAAAGCTATGTCGCGTGCTGCGGTATGCGTAAACACTAAAAGCAAATTAGTAGAACACAGAAGAAGCTTCTATGTTGAAGTAATAGCCAGTAAGAAGTAGTACAATTAAAGTTTTAGTTGTCGATTATTCACTTTTTAGCCGGCATTGGAGGCTTGGACATGACCTAGGACCTTAAGATTTTCCATGAAAGTAGGAGTAGCAGCCGCGTTGCCCGCAAGAATGTGAAAAGTGTTCATATGTAGTAAAAACCTGAGAAATCCGTCCGTTTTCGTCATTTGTTATCGAATCGACTTAAAGACAGATCGTCACATTGGCCGCTTTTCTCTCTGAGGCGGTTACATTTATCGTCTGCAAAGCTATGTCGCGTGCTGCGGTATGCGGAGACACTAAAAGCACCATAGTAGAACACAGAAGAAGCTTGTAAGTTGAAGCAATAGCCAGTAAGAAGTAGTACAATTCAAGTTTTAGTTGTCAATTATTCACTTTTTAGCCGGCTTTGGTGGCTTGGACATCACTTAGGACCTTAAGATTTTGCATGAAAGGAGGACTTGCACCCGCGTTGCAAGGGAGAATGTGAAAAGTGTTCATATCTAGTAAAAACCTGAGAAATCCGTCCGTTTTCGTCATTTGTTATCGAATCGACTTAAAGCCACATCGTCACATTGGCCGCTCTTCTCTCTGAAACGGTTACATATATCGTCTGCAAAGCTATGTCGCGTACTGTGGTATGCGGAAACACTAAAAGCACCATAGTAGAACACAGAAGAAGCTTCTATGTTGAAGTAATAGCCAGTAAGAAGTAGTACAATTCAAGTTTTAGTTGTCGATTATTCACTTTTTAGCCGGCTTTGCTGGAGTGGACATGACCTAGGACCTTAAGATTTTCCATGAAAGGAGGACTTGCAGCCGCGTTGCACGAGAGAATGTGAAAAGTGTTCATATGTAGTAAAAACCTGAGAAATCCGTCCGTTTTCGTCATTTGTTATCGAATCGACTTAAAGCCAGATCGTCACATTGGCAGTTCTTCTCTCTGAAACGGTTACATTTATCGTCTGCAATGCTATGTCGCGTGCTGCGGTATGCCGAAACACTAAAAGCACCTTAGTAGAACACAGAAGAAGCTTCTAATTTGAAGTAATAGCCAGTAAGAAGTAGTACAATTCAAGTTTTAGTTGTCGATTATTCACTTTTTAGCCGGCTTTGGTGGCTTGGACATTAGGTGGAACCTTAATATTTTGCATGAAAGGAGGAGTAGCAGCCGCGTTGCACGGGAGAATGTGAAAAGTGTTCATATGTAGTAAAAACCTGAGAAATCCGTCCGTTTTCGTCATTTGTTATCGAATCGACTTAAAGCCAGATCGTCACATTGGCCGTTCTTCTCTCTGAGACGGTTACATTTATCGTCTGCAAAGCTATGTCGCGTGCTGCGGTATGCCGAAACACAAAAAGCACCATAGTAGAACACAGAAGAAGCTTCTAATTTGAAGTAATAGCCAGTAAGAAGTAGTACAAATAAAGTTTTAGTTGTCGATTATTCACTTTTTAGCCGGCATTGGAGGCTTGGACATGACCTAGGACCTTAAGATTTTCCATGAAAGTAGGAGTAGCAGCCGCGTTGCCCGCAAGAATGTGAAAAGTGTTCATATGTAGTAAAAACCTGAGAAATCCGTCCGTTTTCGTCATTTGTTATCGAATCGACTTAAAGACAGATCGTCACATTGGCCGCTTTTCTCTCTGAGGCGGTTACATTTATCGTCTGCAAAGCTATGTCGCGTGCTGCGGTATGCGGAGACACTAAAAGCACCATAGTAGAACACAGAAGAAGCTTGTAAGTTGAAGCAATAGCCAGTAAGAAGTAGTACAATTCAAGTTTTAGTTGTCAATTATTCACTTTTTAGCCGGCTTTGGTGGCTTGGACATCACTTAGGACCTTAAGATTTTGCATGAAAGGAGGACTTGCACCCGCGTTGCAAGGGAGAATGTGAAAAGTGTTCATATCTAGTAAAAACCTGAGAAATCCGTCCGTTTTCGTCATTTGTTATCGAATCGACTTAAAGCCACATCGTCACATTGGCCGCTCTTCTCTCTGAAACGGTTACATATATCGTCTGCAAAGCTATGTCGCGTACTGTGGTATGCGGAAACACTAAAAGCACCATAGTAGAACACAGAAGAAGCTTCTATGTTGAAGTAATAGCCAGTAAGAAGTAGTACAATTCAAGTTTTAGTTGTCGATTATTCACTTTTTAGCCGGCTTTGCTGGAGTGGACATGACCTAGGACCTTAAGATTTTCCATGAAAGGAGGACTTGCAGCCGCGTTGCACGAGAGAATGTGAAAAGTGTTCATATGTAGTAAAAACCTGAGAAATCCGTCCGTTTTCGTCATTTGTTATCGAATCGACTTAAAGCCAGATCGTCACATTGGCAGTTCTTCTCTCTGAAACGGTTACATTTATCGTCTGCAATGCTATGTCGCGTGCTGCGGTATGCCGAAACACTAAAAGCACCTTAGTAGAACACAGAAGAAGCTTCTAATTTGAAGTAATAGCCAGTAAGAAGTAGTACAATTCAAGTTTTAGTTGTCGATTATTCACTTTTTAGCCGGCTTTGGTGGCTTGGACATTAGGTGGAACCTTAATATTTTGCATGAAAGGAGGAGTAGCAGCCGCGTTGCACGGGAGAATGTGAAAAGTGTTCATATGTAGTAAAAACCTGAGAAATCCGTCCGTTTTCGTCATTTGTTATCGAATCGACTTAAAGCCAGATCGTCACATTGGCCGTTCTTCTCTCTGAGACGGTTACATTTATCGTCTGCAAAGCTATGTCGCGTGCTGCGGTATGCCGAAACACAAAAAGCACCATAGTAGAACACAGAAGAAGCTTCTAATTTGAAGTAATAGCCAGTAAGAAGTAGTACAAATAAAGTTTTAGTTGTCGATTATTCACTTTTTAGCCGGCATTGGAGGCTTGGACATGACCTAGGACCTTAAGATTTTCCATGAAAGTAGGAGTAGCAGCCGCGTTGCCCGCAAGAATGTGAAAAGTGTTCATATGTAGTAAAAACCTGAGAAATCCGTCCGTTTTCGTCATTTGTTATCGAATCGACTTAAAGACAGATCGTCACATTGGCCGCTTTTCTCTCTGAGGCGGTTACATTTATCGTCTGCAAAGCTATGTCGCGTGCTGCGGTATGCGGAGACACTAAAAGCACCATAGTAGAACACAGAAGAAGCTTGTAAGTTGAAGCAATAGCCAGTAAGAAGTAGTACAATTCAAGTTTTAGTTGTCAATTATTCACTTTTTAGCCGGCTTTGGTGGCTTGGACATCACTTAGGACCTTAAGATTTTGCATGAAAGGAGGACTTGCACCCGCGTTGCAAGGGAGAATGTGAAAAGTGTTCATATCTAGTAAAAACCTGAGAAATCCGTCCGTTTTCGTCATTTGTTATCGAATCGACTTAAAGCCACATCGTCACATTGGCCGCACTTCTCTCTGAAACGGTTACATATATCGTCTGCAAAGCTATGTCGCGTACTGCGGTATGCGGAAACACTAAAAGCACCATAGTAGAACACAGAAGAAGCTTCTATGTTGAAGTAATAGCCAGTAAGAAGTAGTACAATTCAAGTTTTAGTTGTCGATTATTCACTTTTTAGCCGGCGTTGCTGGCTTGGACATGACCTAGGACCTTAAGATTTTCCATGAAAGGAGGACTTGCAGCCGCGTTGCACGAGAGAATGTGAAAAGTGTTCATATGTAGTAAAAACCTGAGAAATCCGTCCGTTTTCGTCATTTGTTATCGAATCGACTTAAAGCCAGATCGTCACATTGGCAGTTCTTCTCTCTGAAACGGTTACATTTATCGTCTGCAAAGCTATGTCGCGTGCTGCGGTATGCCGAAACACTAAAAGCACCTTAGTAGAACACAGAAGAAGCTTCTAATTTGAAGTAATAGCCAGTAAGAAGTAGTACAATTCAAGTTTTAGTTGTCGATTATTCACTTTTTAGCCGGCTTTGGTGGCTTGGACATTAGGTGGAACCTTAATATTTTGCATGAAAGGGGGAGTAGCAGCCGCGTTGCACGGGAGAATGTGAAAAGTGTTCATATGTAGTAAAAACCTGAGAAATCCGTCCGTTTTCGTCATTTGTTATCGAATCGACTTAAAGCCAGATCGTCGCATTGGCCGCTTTTCTCTCTGAGACGGTTACATTTATCGTCTGCAAAGCTATGTCGCGTGCTGCAGTATGCGTAAACACTAAAAGCACCATAGTAGAACACAGAAGAAGCTTCTAAGTTGAAGTAATAGCCAGTAAGAAGTAGTACAATTCAAGTTTTAGTTGTCGATTATTCACTTTTTAGCCGGCTTTGGTGGTTATGACATGCCCTAGGACCATAAGATTTTGCATGAAAGGAGGACTAGCAGCCGCGTTGCATGGGAGAATATGAAAAGTGTTCATATGTAGTAAAAACGTGAGAAATCCGTCCGTTTTCGTCATTTGTTATCGAATCGACTTAAAGCCAGATCGTCACATTGGCCGCTTTTCTATCTGAGACGGTTACATTTATCGTCTTCAAAGCTATGTCGCGTGCTGCGGTATGCGGAAACACTTAAAGCACCATAGTAGAACACAGAAGAAGCTTGTAAGTTGAAGTAATAGCCAGTAAGAAGTAGTACAATTCAAGTATTAGTTGTCGATTATTCACTTTTTAGCCGGCTTTGGTGGCTTGGACATGACCTAGGACCTTAAGATTTTCCATGAAAGGAGGACTTGCAGCCGCGTTGCACGGGAGAATGTGAAAAGTGCTCATATGTAGTAAAAACCTGAGAAATCCGTCCGTTTTCGTCATTTGTTATCGAATCGACTTAAAGCCAGATCGTCACATTGGCCGTTCTTCTCTCTGAAACAGTTACATTTATCGTCTGCAAAGCTATGTCTCGTGCTGCGGTATGGCGAAACACTAAAAGCACCATAGGAGAACACAGAAGAAGCTTCTAATTTGAAGTAATAGCCAGTAAGAAGTAGTACAATTCAAGTTTTAGTTGTCGATTATTCACATTTTAGCCGGCTTTGGTGGCTTTGACATTAGGTGGAACCTTAAGATTTTGCATGAAAGGAGGACTAGCAGCCGCGTTGCACGCGAGAATGTGAAAAGTGTTCATATGTAGTAAAAACCTGAGAAATCCGTCCATTTTCGTCATTTGTTATCGAATCGACTTAAAGCCAGATCGTCACATTGGCCGATCTTCTCTCTGAAACGGTTACATTTATCGTCTGCAAAGCTATGTCGCGTGCTGCGGTATGCCGAAACACTAAAAGCACCATAGTAGAACACAGAAGAAGCTTCTAAGTTGAAGTAATAGCCAGTAAGAAGTAGTACAATTCAAGTTTTAGTTGTCGATTATTCACTTTTTAGCCGGCTTTGGTGGCTTCGACATTACGTGGAACCTTAATATTTTGCATGAAAGGAGGACTAGCAGCCGCGTTGCACGGGAGAATGTGAAAAGTGTTCATATGTAGTAAAAACCTGAGAAATATGTCCGTTTTCGTCATTTGTTATCGAATCGACTTAAAGCCAGATCGTCACATTGGCCGTTCTTCTGTCTGAAACGGTTACATTTTTCGTCTGCAAAGCTATGTCGCGTGCTGCGGTATGCGGAGACACTAAAAGCACCATAGTAAAACACAGAAGAAGCTTCTTAGTTGAAGTAATAACCAGTAAGAAGTAGTACAATTCAAGTTTTAGTTATCGATTATTCACTTTTTAGCCGTCTTTGGTGGCTTGGACATGACCTAGGACCTTAAGATTTTGCATGAAAGGAGGAGTAGCAGCCGCGTTGCCCGCGAGAATGTGAAAAGTGTTCATATGTAGTAAAAACCTGAGAAATCCGTCCGTTTTCGTCATTTGTTATCGAATCGACTTAAAGCGAGATCGTCACATTGGCCGATCTTCTCTCTGAAACGGTTACATTTATCGTCTGCAAAGCTATGTCGCGTGCTGCGGTATGCCGAAACACTAAAAGCACCATAGTAGAACACAGAAGAAGCTTCTAAGTTGAAGTAATAGCCAGTAAGAAGTAGTACAATTCAAGTTTTAGTTGTCGATTATTCACTTTTTAGCCGGCTTTGGTGGCTTCGACATTACGTGGAACCTTAATATTTTGCATGAAAGGAGGACTAGCAGCCGCGTTGCACGGGAGAATGTGAAAAGTGTTCATATGTAGTAAAAACCTGAGAAATATGTCCGTTTTCGTCATTTGTTATCGAATCGACTTAAAGCCTGATCGTCACATTGGCCGTTCTTCTGTCTGAAACGGTTACATTTATCGTCTGCAAAGCTATGTCGCGTGCTGCGGTATGCGGAGACACTAAAAGCACCATAGTAGAACACAGAAGAAGCTTCTAATTTGAAGTAATAGCCAGTAAGAAGTAGTACAATTCAAGTTTTAGTTGTCGATTATTCACATTTTAGCCGGATTTGGTGGCTTGGACATGACCTAGGACCTTACGATTTTGCATGAAAGGAGGACTAGCAGCCGCGTTGCATGGGAGAATGTGAAAAGTGTTCATATGTAGTAAAAACCTGAGAAATCCGTCCGTTTTCGTCATTTGTTATAGAATCGACTTAAAGCCAGATCGTCACATTGGACGTTCTTCTCTCTGAAACGGTTACATTTATCGCCTGCAAAGCTATGTCGCGTGCTGCGGTATGCCGAAACACTAAAAGCACCATAGTAGAACACAGAAGAAGCATGTAATTTGAAGTAATAGCCAGTACGAAGTAGTACAATTCATGTTTTACTTGTCGATTATTCACTTTTTAGCCGGCTTTGGTGGCTTTGACATTAGGTGGAACCTTAAGATTTTGCATGAAAGGAGGACACGCTGCCGCATTGCACGCGAGAATGTGAAAAGTGTTCATATGTAGTAAAAACCTGAGAAATCCGTCCGCTTTCTTCATTTGTTATCGAATTGACTTAAAGCCAAATCGTCACATTGGCCGCTCTTCTCTCTAAAACGGTTACATTTATTGTCTGCAAAGCTATGTCGCGTGCTGCGGTATGCGGAAACACTAAAAGCACCATAGTAGAACACAGAAGAAGCTTCTAAGTTGAAGTAATAGCCAGTAAGAAGTAGTACCATTCAAGTTTTAGATGTCGATTATTCACTTTTTAGCCAGCTTTGGTGGCTTGGACATGACCTAGGACCTTAAGATTTTGCATGAAAGGAGGACTAGCAGCCGCGTTGCCCGGGAGAATGTGAAAAGTGTTCATATGCAGTAAAAACCTGAGAAATCCGTCCGTTTTCGTCATTTGTTATCGAATCGACTTAAAGCCAGATCGTCACATTGGCCGCTCTTCTCTCTGAAACGGTTACATTTATCGTCTGCAAAGCTATGTCGCGTGCTGCGGTATGCGGAAACACTAAAAGCACCATAGTAGAACACAGAAGAAGCTTCTATGTTGAAGTAATAGCCAGTAAGAAGTAGTACAATTCAAGTTTTAGTTATCGATTATTCACTTTTTAGCCTGCTTTGGTGGCTTGGACATGACCTAGGACCTTAAGATTTTGCATGAAAGGAGGAGTAGCAGCCGCGTTGCCCGCGAGAATGTGAAAAGTGTTCATATGTAGTAAAAACCTGAGAAATCCGTCCGTTTTCGTCATTTGTTATCGAATCGACTTAAAGCGAGATCGTCACATTGGCCGATCTTCTCTCTGAAACGGTTACATTTATCGTCTGCAAAGCTATGTCGCGTGCTGCGGTATGCCGAAACACTAAAAGCACCATAGTAGAACACAGAAGAAGCTTCTAAGTTGAAGTAATAGCCAGTAAGAAGTAGTACAATTCAAGTTTTAGTTGTCGATTATTCACTTTTTAGCCGGCTTTGGTGGCTTCGACATTACGTGGAACCTTAATATTTTGCATGAAAGGAGGACTAGCAGCCGCGTTTACGGGAGAACGTGAAAAGTGTTCATATGTAGTAAAAACCTGAGAAATATGTCCGTTTTCGTCATTTGTTATCGAATCGACTTAAAGCCAGATCGTCACATTGGCCGTTCTTCTGTCTGAAACGGTTACATTTTTCGTCTGCAAAGCTATGTCGCGTGCTGCGGTATGCGGAGACACTAAAAGCACCATAGTAAAACACAGAAGAAGCTTCTTAGTTGAAGTAATAACCAGTAAGAAGTAGTACAATTCAAGTTTTAGTTATCGATTATTCACTTTTTAGCCGTCTTTGGTGGCTTGGACATGACCTAGGACCTTAAGATTTTGCATGAAAGGAGGAGTAGCAGCCGCGTTGCCTGCGAGAATGTGAAAATTGTTCATATGTAGTAAAAACCTGAGAAATCCGTCCGCTGTCGTCACTTGTTGTCGAATCGACTTAAAGCCAGATCGTCACATTGGCCGTTCTTCTCTCTGAAGCGGTTACATTTATCGTCTGCAAAGCTATGTCGCGTGCTGCGGTATGCCGAAACACTAAAAGCACCATAGTAGAACACAGAAGAAGCTTCTAATTTGAAGTAATAGCCAGTAAGAAGTAGTACAATTCAAGTTTTAGTTGTCGATTATTCACTTTTTAGCCGGCTTTGGTGGCTTGGACATGACCTAGGACCTTAAGATTTTGCATGAAAGGAGGAGTAGCAGCCGCGTTGCCCGCGAGAATGTGAAAAGTGTTCATATGTAGTAAAAACCTGAGAAATCCGTCCGTTTTCGTCATTTGTTATCGAATCGACTTAAAGCCAGATCGTCACATTGGCCGTTCTTCTCTCTGAAACGGTTACATTTATCGTCTGCAAAGCTATGTCGCGTGCTGCGGTATGCCGAAACACTAAAAGCACCATAGTAGAACACAGAAGAAGCTTCTAATTTGAAGTAATAGCCAGTAAGAAGTAGTACAATTCAAGTTTTAGTTGTCGATTATTCACATTTTAGCCGGATTTGGTGGCTTGGACATGACCTAGGACCTTACGATTTTGCATGAAAGGAGGACTAGCAGCCGCGTTGCATGGGAGAATGTGAAAAGTGTTCATATGTAGTAAAAACCTGAGAAATCCGTCCGTTTTCGTCATTTGTTATAGAATCGACTTAAAGCCAGATCGTCACATTGGACGTTCTTCTCTCTGAAACGGTTACATTTATCGCCTGCAAAGCTATGTCGCGTGCTGCGGTATGCGGAAACACTAAAAGCACCATAGTAGAACACAGAAGAAGCTTCTAAGTTGAAGTAATAGCCAGTAAGAAGTAGTACCATTCAAGTTTTAGATGTCGATTATTCACTTTTTAGCCAGCTTTGGTGGCTTGGACATGACCTAGGACCTTAAGATTTTGCATGAAAGGAGGACTAGCAGCCGCGTTGCCCGGGAGAATGTGAAAAGTGTTCATATGCAGTAAAAACCTGAGAAATCCGTCCGTTTTCGTCATTTGTTATCGAATCGACTTAAAGCCAGATCGTCACATTGGCCGCTCTTCTCTCTGAAACGGTTACATTTATCGTCTGCAAAGCTATGTCGCGTGCTGCGGTATGCGGAAACACTAAAAGCACCATAGTAGAACACAGAAGAAGCTTCTATGTTGAAGTAATAGCCAGTAAGAAGTAGTACAATTCAAGTTTTAGTTGTCGATTATTCACTTTTTAGCCGGCTTTGGTGGATTGGACATGACCTAGGACTTTAAGATGTTGCATGAAAGGAGGACTAGCAGCCGCGTTGCATGGGAGAATGTGAAAAGTGTTCATATGTAGTAAAAACCTGAGAAATCAGTCCGTTTTCGTCATTTGTTATCGAATCGACTTAAAGCCAGATCGTCACATTGGCCGCTTTTCTCTCTGAGACGGTTACATTTATCGTCTGCAAAGCTATGTCGCGTGCTGCGGTATGCGGAGACACTAAAAGCACCATAGTAGAGCACAGAAGAAGCTTCTAAGTTGAAGTAATAGCCAGTAAGAAGTAGTACAATTCAAGTTTTAGTTATCGATTATTCACTTTTTAGCCTGCTTTGGTGGTTTGGACATGACCTAGGACCTTAAGATTTTGCATGAAAGGAGGAGTAGCAGCCGCGTTGCCCGCGAGAATGTGAAAAGTGTTCATATGTAGTAAAAACCTGAGAAATCCGTCCGTTTTCGTCATTTGTTATCGAATCGACTTAAAGCGAGATCGTCACATTGGCCGATCTTCTCTCTGAAACGGTTACATTTATCGTCTGCAAAGCTATGTCGCGTGCTGCGGTATGCCGAAACACTAAAAGCACCATAGTAGAACACAGAAGAAGCTTCTAAGTTGAAGTAATAGCCAGTAAGAAGTAGTACAATTCAAGTTTTAGTTGTCGATTATTCACTTTTTAGCCGGCTTTGGTGGCTTCGACATTACGTGGAACCTTAATATTTTGCATGAAAGGAGGACTAGCAGCCGCGTTGCACGGGAGAATGTGAAAAGTGTTCATATGTAGTAAAAACCTGAGAAATATGTCCGTTTTCGTCATTTGTTATCGAATCGACTTAAAGCCAGATCGTCACATTGGCCGTTCTTCTGTCTGAAACGGTTACATTTATCGTCTGCAAAGCTATGTCGCGTGCTGCGGTATGCGGAGACACTAAAAGCACCATAGTAGAACACAGAAGAAGCTTCTAATTTGAAGTAATAGCCAGTAAGAAGTAGTACAATTCAAGTTTTAGTTGTCGATTATTCACATTTTAGCCGGATTTGGTGGCTTGGACATGACCTAGGACCTTACGATTTTGCATGAAAGGAGGACTAGCAGCCGCGTTGCATGGGAGAATGTGAAAAGTGTTCATATGTTGTAAAAACCTGAGAAATCCGTCCGTTTTCGTCATTTGTTATAGAACCGACTTAAAGCCAGATCGTCACATTGGACGTTCTTCTCTCTGAAACGGTTACATTTATCGCTTACAAAGCTATGTCGCGTGCTGCGGTATGCCGAAACACTAAAAGCACCATAGTAGAACACAGAAGAAGCATGTAATTAGAAGTAATAGCCAGTAAGAAGTAGTACAATTCAAGTTGTCGATTATTCACTTTTTAGCCGGCTTTGGTGGCTTTGACATTAGGTGGAACCTTAAGATTTTGCATGAAAGGAGGACAAGCTGCCGCGTTGCACGCGAGAATGTGAAAAGTGTTCATATGTAGTAAAAACCTGAGAAATCCGTCCGCTTTCTTCATTTGTTATCGAATTGACTTAAAGCCAAATCGTCACATTGGCCGCTCTTCTCTCTAAATCGGTTACATTTATTGTCTGCAAAGCTATGTCGCGTGCTGCGGTATGCGGAAACACTAAAAGCACCATAGTAGAACACAGAAGAAGCTTCTATGTTGAAGTAATAGCCAGTAAGAGGTAGTA
The DNA here is from genome assembly GCF_023897955.1 of Schistocerca gregaria. NCBI lineage: Eukaryota > Metazoa > Arthropoda > Insecta > Orthoptera > Acrididae > Schistocerca > Schistocerca gregaria. The sequence continues at coordinate 3,304,803 of NW_026061808.1, read as the reverse complement.
CAATTCAAGTTTTAGTTGTCGATTATTCACTTTTTAGCCGGCTTTGGTGGATTGGACATGACCTAGGACTTTAAGATGTTGCATGAAAGGAGGACTAGCAGCCGCGTTGCATGGGAGAATGTGAAAAGTGTTCATATGTAGTAAAAACCTTAGAAATCCGTTCGTGTTCGTCACTTGTAGTCGAATCGACTTAAAGCCAGATCGTCACATTGGCCGCTTTTCTCTCTGAGACGGTTACATTTATCGTATGCAAAGCTATGTCGCGTGCTGCGGTATGCGGAGACACTAAAAGCACCATAGTAGAACACAGAAGAAGCTTCTAAGTTGAAGCAATAGCTAGTAAGAAGTAGTACATTTCAAGTTTTAGTTGTCGATTGTTCACTTTTTAGCCTGCTTTGGTGGCTTGGACATGACCTAGGACCTTAAGATTTTGCATGAAAGGAGGACTAGCAGCCGCGTTGCACGGGAGAATGTGAAAAGTGTTCATATGCAGTGAAAACCTGAGAAATCCGTCCGTTTTCGTCATTTGTTATCGAATCGACTTAAAGCCAGATCGTCACATTGGCCGCTCTTCTCTCTGAAACGGTTACATTTATCGTCTGCAAAGCTATGTCGCGTGCTGCGGTATGCGGAGACGCAAAAAGCACCATAGTAGAACACAGAAGAAGCTTCTAAGTTGAACTAATAGCCAGTAAGAAGTAGTACAATTCAAGTTTTAGTTGTCGATTATTCACTTTTTAGCCGGCTTTGGTGGATTGGACATGACCTAGGACTTTAAGATTTTGCGTGAAAGGAGGACTTGCAGCGGCGTTGCAAGGGAGAATGTGAAAAGTGTTCATATGTAGTAAAAACCTGAGAAATCCGTCCGTTTTCGTCATTTGTTATCGAATCGACTTAAAGCCAGATCGTCACATTGGCCGCTCTTCTCTCTGAAATGGTTACATTTATCGTCTGCAAAGCTATGTCGCGTGCTGCGGTATGGGGAAACACTTAAAGCACCATAGTAGAACACAGAAGAAGCTTCTAAGTTGAAGTAATAGCCAGTAAGAAGTAGTACAATTCAAGTTTTAGTTGTCGATTATTCACTTTTTAGCCTGCTTTGGTGGCTTGGACATGACCTAGGACCTTAAGATTTTGCATGAAAGGAGGACTAGCAGCCGCGTTGCATGGGAGAAAGTGAAAAGTGTTCATATGTACTAAAAACCTGAGAAATCCGTCCGTTTTCGTCATTTGTTATCGAAACGACTTAAAGCCACTTCGTCACATTGGCCGCTCTTCTCTCTGAAACGGTTACATTTATCGTCTGCAAAGCTATGTTGCGTGCTGCGGTATGCGGAAACACTAAAAGCACCATAGTAGAAAACAGAAGAAGCTTCTATGTTGAAGTAATAGCCAGTAATAAGTAGTACAATTGAAGTTTTAGTTGTCGATTATTCACTTTTTAGCCTGCTTTGGTGGCTTGGACATGACCTAGGACCTTAAGATTTTGCATGAAAGGAGGACTAGCAGCCGCGTTGCACGGGAGAATGTGAAAAGTGTTCATATGTAGTAAAAACCTGATAAATCCGTCCGTTTTCGTCATTTGTTATCGAATCGACTTAAAGCCAGATCGTCACATTGGCCGTTCTTCTCTCTGAAACGGTTACATTTATCGTCTGCAAAGCTATGTCGCGTGCTGCAGTATACCGAAACACTAAAAGCACCATAGTAGAACACAGAAGAAGCTTCTAATTTGAAGTAATAGCCAGTAAGAAGTAGTACAATTCAAGTTTTAGTTTTCGATTATTCACTTTTTAGCCGGCTTTGGTGGCTTGGACATGACCTAGGACCTTAAGATGTTGCATGAAAGGAGGACTAGCAGCCGCGTTGCATGGGAGAATGTGAAAAGTGTTCATATGTAGTAAAAACCTGATAAATCCGTCCGTTTTCGTCATTTGTTATCGAATCGACTTGAAGCCAGATCGTCACATTGGAAGTTCTTCTCTCTGAGACGGTTACATTTATCGTCTGCAAAGCTATGTCGCGTGCTGCGGTATGCGGAGACACTAAAAGCACCATAGTAGAGCACAGAAGAAGCTTCTAAGTTGAAGCAATAGCCAGTAAGAAGTAGTACAATTCAAGTTTTAGTTGTCGATTATTCACTTTCTAGCCGGCTTTGGTGGCTTGGACATCACCTAGGACCTTAAGATTTTGCGTGAAAGGAGGACTTGCAGCCGCGTTGCAAGGGAGAATGTGAAAAGTGTTCATATGTAGTAAAACCCTGAGAAATCCGTCCGTTTTCGTCATTTGTTATCGAATCGACTTAAAGCCAGATCGTCACATTGGCCGCTCTTCTCTCTCAAACGGTTACATTTATCGTCTGCAAAGCTATGTCGCGTGCTGCAGTATACCGAAACACTAAAAGCACCATAGTAGAACACAGAAGAAGCTTCTAATTTGAAGTAAAGCCAGTAAGAAGTAGTACAATTCAAGTTTTAGTTTTCGATTATTCACTTTTTAGCCGGCTTTGGTGGCTTGGACATGACCTAGGACCTTAAGATTTTGCATGAAAGGAGGACTAGCAGCCGCGTTGCATGGGAGAATGTGAAAAGTGTTCATATGTAGTAAAAACCTGATAAATCCGTCCGTTTTCGTCATTTGTTATCGAATCGACTTGAAGCCAGATCGTCACATTGGAAGTTCTTCTCTCTGAGACGGTTACATTTATCGTCTGCAAAGCTATGTCGCGTGCTGCGGTATGCGGAGACACTAAAAGCACCATAGTAGAGCACAGAAGAAGCTTCTAAGTTGAAGCAATAGCCAGTAAGAAGTAGTACAATTCAAGTTTTAGTTGTCGATTATTCACTTTCTAGCCGGCTTTGGTGGCTTGGACATCACCTAGGACCTTAAGATTTTGCGTGAAAGGAGGACTTGCAGCCGCGTTGCAAGGGAGAATGTGAAAAGTGTTCATATGTAGTAAAAACCTGAGAAATCCGTCCGTTTTCGTCATTTGTTATCGAATCGACTTAAAGCCAGATCGTCACATTGGCCGCTCTTCTCTCTGAAACGGTTACATTTATCGTCTGCAAAGCTATGTCGCGTGCTGCGGTATGCGGAAACACTAAAAGCACCATAATAGAACACAGAAGAAGCTTCTATGTTGAAGTAATAGCCAGTAAGAAGTAGTACAATTGAAGTTTTAGTTGTCGATTATTCACTTTTTGGCCTGCTTTGGTGGCTTGGACATGACCTAGGACCTTACGATTTTGCATGACAGGAGGACTAGCAGCCGCGTTGCCCGCGAGAATGTGAAAAGTGTTCATATGTAGTAAAAACCTGATAAATCCGTCCGTTTTCGTCATTTGTTATCGAATCGACTTAAAGCCAGATCGTCACATTGGCCGCTCTTCTCTCTGAAACGGTTACATTTATCGTCTGCAAAGCTATGTCGCGTGCTGCAGTATACCGAAACACTAAAAGCACCATAGTAGAACACAGAAGTAGCTTCTAAGTTGAAGCAATAGCCAGTAAGAAGTAGTACAATTCAAGTTTTAGTTGTCGATTATTCACTTTTTAGCCGGCTTTGGTGGCTTGGGCATGACCTAGGACCTTAAGATTTTGCATGAAAGGAGGACTAGCAGCCGCGTTGCACGGGAGAATGTGAAAAGTGTTCATATGTAGTAAAAACCTGAGAAATCCGTCAGTTTTCGTCATTTGTTATCGAATCGACTTAAAGCCAGATCGTCATATTGGCCGCTCTTCTCTCTGAAACGGTTACATTTATCGTCTGCAAAGCTATGTCGCGTGATGCGGTATGCGGAGACGCAAAAAGCACCATAGTAGAACACAGAAGAAGCTTCTAAGTTGAACTAATAGCCAGTAAGAAGTAGTAAAATTCAAGTTTTAGTTGTCGATTATTCACTTTTTAGCCGGCTTTGGTGGATTGGACATGACCTAGGACTTTAAGATGTTGCATGAAAGGATGACCAGCAGCCGCGTTGCATGGGAGAATGTGAGAAGTGTTCATATGTAGTAAAAACCTGAGAAATCAGTCCGTTTTCGTCATTTGTTATCGAATCGACTTAAAGCCAGATCGTCACATTGGCCGCTTTTCTCTCTGAGACGGTTACATTTATCGTCTGCAAAGCTATGTCGCGTGCTGCGGTATGGGGAGACACTAAAAGCACCATAGTAGAGCACAGAAGAAGCTTCTAAGTTGAAGTAATAGCCAGTAAGAAGTAGTACAATTCAAGTTTTAGTTATCGATTATTCACTTTTTAGCCGTCTTTGGTGGCTTGGACATGCCCTAGGACCTTAAGATTTTGCATGAAAGGAGGACTAGCAGCCGCGTTGCATGGGAGAAAGTGAAAAGTGTTCATATGTATTAAAAACCTGAGAAATCCGTCCGTTTCCGTCATTTGTTATCGAATCGACTTAAAGCCAGTTCGTCACATTGGCCGCTCTTATCTCTGAAACGGTTACATTTATCTTCTGCAAAGCTATGTCGCGTGCTGCGGTATGCGGAAACACTAAAAGCACCATAGTAGAAAACAGAAGAAGCTTCTATGTTGAAGTAATAGCCAGTAATAAGTAGTACAATTGAAGTTTTAGTTGTCGATTATTCACTTTTTAGCCTGCTTTGGTGGCTTGGACATGACCTAGGACCTTAAGATGTTGCATGAAAGGAGGACTAGCAGCCGCGTTGCACGGGAGAATGTAAAAAGTGTTCATATGTAGTAAAAACCTGAGAAATCCGTCCGTTTTCGTCATTTGTTATCGAATCGACTTAAAGCCAGATCGTCACATTGGCCGCTCTTCTCTCTGAAACGGTTACATTTATCGTCTGCAAAGCTATGTCGCGTGCTGCAGTATACCGAAACACTAAAAGCACCATAGTAGAACACAGAAGAAGCTTCTAATTTGAAGTAATAGCCAGTAAGAAGTAGTACAATTCAAGTTTTAGTTTTCAATTATTCACTTTTTAGCCGGCTTTGGTGGCTTGGACATGACCTAGGACCTTAAGATGTTGCATGAAAGGAGGACTAGCAGCCGCGTTGCATGGGAGAATGTGAAAAGTGTTCATATGTAGTAAAAACCTGATAAATCCGTCCGTTTTCGTCATTTGTTGTCGAATCGACTTGAAGCCAGATCGTCACATTGGAAGTTCTTCTCTCTGAGACGGTTACATTTATCGTCTGCAAAGCTATGTCGCGTGCTGCGGTATGCGGAGACACTAAAAGCACCATAGTAGAGCACAGAAGAAGCTTCTAAGTTGAAGCAATAGCCAGTAAGAAGTAGTACAATTCAAGTTTTAGTTGTCGATTATTCACTTTCTAGCCGGCTTTGGTGGCTTGGACATCACCTAGGACCTTAAGATTTTGCGTGAAAGGAGGACTTGCAGCCGCGTTGCAAGGGAGAATGTGAAAAGTGTTCATATGTAGTAAAAACCTGAGAAATCCGTCCGTTTTCGTCATTTGTTATCGAATCGACTTAAAGCCAGATCGTCACATTGGCCGCTCTTCTCTCTGAAACGGTTACATTTATCGTCTGCAAAGCTATGTCGCGTGCTGCGGTATGCGGAAACACTAAAAGCACCATAGTAGAACACAGAAGAAGCTTCTATGTTGAAGTAATAGACAGTAAGAAGTAGTACAATTCAAGTTTTAGTTGTCGATTATTCACTTTTTAGCCGGCTTTGGTGGATTGGACATGACCTAGGACTTTAAGATGTTGCATGAAAGGAGGACTAGCAGCCGCGTTGCATGGGAGAATGTGAAAAGTGTTCATATGTAGTAAAAACCTTAGAAATCCGTTCGTGTTCGTCACTTGTAGTCGAATCGACTTAAAGCCAGATCGTCACATTGGCCGCTTTTCTCTCTGAGACGGTTACATTTATCGTATGCAAAGCTATGTCGCGTGCTGCGGTATGCGGAGACACTAAAAGCACCATAGTAGAACACAGAAGAAGCTTCTAAGTTGAAGCAATAGCTAGTAAGAAGTAGTACATTTCAAGCTTTAGTTGTCGATTATTCACTTTTTAGCCGGCTTTGGTGGCTTGGACATGACGTAGGACCTTAAGATTTTGCATGAAAGGAGGACTAGCAGCCGCGTTGCACGGGAGAATGTGAAAAGTGTTCATATGCAGTAAAAACCTGAGAAATCCGTCCGTTTTCGTCATTTGTTATCGAATCGACTTAAAGCCAGATCGTCACATTGGCCGCTCTTCTCTCTGAAACGGTTACATTTATCGTCTGCAAAGCTATGTCGCGTGCTGCGGTATGCGGAGACGCAAAAAGCACCATAGTAGAACACAGAAGAAGCTTCTAAGTTGAACTAATAGCCAGTAAGAAGTAGTACAATTCAAGTTTTAGTTGTCGATTATTCACTTTTTAGCCGGCTTTGGTGGATTGGACATGACCTAGGACTTTAAGATTTTGCGTGAAAGGAGGACTTGCAGCGGCGTTGCAAGGGAGAATGTGAAAAGTGTTCATATGTAGTAAAAACCTGAGAAATCCGTCCGTTTTCGTCATTTGTTATCGAATCGACTTAAAGCCAGATCGTCACATTGGCCGCTCTTCTCTCTGAAATGGTTACATTTATCGTCTGCAAAGCTATGTCGCGTGCTGCGGTATGGGGAAACACTTAAAGCACCATAGTAGAACACAGAAGAAGCTTCTAAGTTGAAGTAATAGCCAGTCAGAAGTAGTACAATTCAAGTTTTAGTTGTCGATTATTCACATTTTAGCCGGCTTTGGTGGCTTGGACATGACCTAGGACCTTAAGATTTTGCATGAAAGGAGGACTAGCAGCCGCGTTGCATGGGAGAATGTGAGAAGTGTTCATATGTAGTAAAAACCTGAGAAATCCGTCCGTTTTCGTCATTTGTTATCGAATCGACTTAAAGCCAGATCGTCACATTGGCCGCTCTTCTCTCTGAAACGGTTACATTTATCGTCTGCAAAGCTATGTCAAGTGCTGCGGTATGCGGAAACACTAAAAGCACCATAGTAGAACACAGAAGAAGCTTCTATGTTGAAGTAATAGCCAGTAAGAAGTAGTACAATTGAAGTTTTAGTTGTCGATTATTCACTTTTTAGCCTGCTTTGGTGGCTTGGACATGACCTAGGACCTTAAGATTTTGCATGAAAGGAGGACTAGCAGCCGCGTTGCACGGGAGAATGTGAAAAGTGTTCATATGTAGTAAAAACCTGATAAATCCGTCCGTTTTCGTCATTTGTTATCGAATCGACTTAAAGCCAGATCGTCACATTGGCCGTTCTTCTCTCTGAAACGGTTACATTTATCGTCTGCAAAGCTATGTCGCGTGCTGCAGTATACCGAAACACTAAAAGCACCATAGTAGAACACAGAAGAAGCTTTTAATTTGAAGTAATAGCCAGTAAGAAGTAGTACAATTCAAGTTTTAGTTGTCGATTATTCACTTTTTAGCCGGCTTTGGTGGCTTGGACATGACCTAGGACCTTAAGATGTTGCATGAAAGGAGGACTAGCAGCCGCGTTGCATGGGAGAATGTGAGAAGTGTTCATATGTAGTAAAAACCTGATAAATCCGTCCGTTTTCGTCATTTGTTATCGAATCGACTTGAAGCCAGATCGTCACATTGGAAGTTCTTCTCTCTGAGACGGTTACATTTATCGTCTGCAAAGCTATGTCGCGTGCTGCGGTATGCGGAGACACTAAAAGCACCATAGTAGAGCACAGAAGAAGCTTCTAAGTTGAAGCAATAGCCAGTAAGAAGTAGTACAATTCAAGTTTTAGTTGTCGATTATTCACTTTCTAGCCGGCTTTGGTGGCTTGGACATCACCTAGGACCTTAAGATTTTGCGTGAAAGGAGGACTTGCAGCCGCGTTGCAAGGGAGAATGTGAAAAGTGTTCATATGTAGTAAAAACCTGAGAAATCCGTCCGTTTTCGTCATTTGTTATCGAATCGACTTAAAGCCAGTTCGTCACATTGGCCGCTCTTCTCTCTGAAACGGTTACATTTATCGTCTGCAAAGCTATGTCGCGTGCTGCGGTATGCGAAACACTAAAAGCACCATAATAGAACACAGAAGAAGCTTCTATGTTGAAGTAATAGCCAGTAAGAAGTAGTACAATTGAAGTTTTAGTTGTCGATTATTCACTTTTTGGCCTGCTTTAGTGGCTTGGACATGACCTAGGACCTTACGATTTTGCATGAAAGGAGGACTAGCAGCCGCGTTGCACGGGAGAATGTGAAAAGTGTTCATATGTAGTAAAAACCTGATAAATCCGTCCGTTTTCGTCATTTGTTATCGAATCGACTTAAAGCCAGATCGTCACATTGGCCGCTCTTCTCTCTGAAACGGTTACATTTATCGTCTGCAAAGCTATGTCACGTGCTGCAGTATACCGAAACACTAAAAGCACCATAGTAGAACACAGAAGAAGCTTCTAAGTTGAAGCAATAGCCAGTAAGAAGTAGTACAATTCAAGTTTTAGTTGTCGATTATTCACTTTTTAGCCGGCTTTGGTGGCTTGGGCATGACCTAGGACCTTAAGATTTTGCATGAAAGGAGGACTAGCAGCCGCGTAGCACGGGAGAATGTGAAAAGTGTTCATATGTAGTAAAAACCTGAGAAATCCGTCAGTTTTCGTCATTTGTTATCGAATCGACTTAAAGCCAGATCGTCATATTGGCCGCTCTTCTGTCTGAAACGGTTACATTTATCGTCTGCAAAGCTATGTCGCGTGATGCGGTATGCGGAGACGCAAAAAGCACCATAGTAGAACACAGAAGAAGCTTCTAAGTTGAACTAATAGCCAGTAAGAAGTAGTAAAATTCAAGTTTTAGTTGTCGATTATTCACTTTTTAGCCGGCTTTGGTGGATTGGACATGACCTAGGACTTTAAGATGTTGCATGAAAGGATGACCAGCAGCCGCGTTGCATGGGAGAATGTGAGAAGTGTTCATATGTAGTAAAAACCTGAGAAATCAGTCCGTTTTCGTCATTTGTTATCGAATCGACTTAAAGCCAGATCGTCACATTGGCCGCTTTTCTCTCTGAGACGGTTACATTTATCGTCTGCAAAGCTATGTCGCGTGCTGCGGTATGAGGAGACACTAAAAGCACCATAGTAGAGCACAGAAGAAGCTTCTAAGTTGAAGTAATAGCCAGTAAGAAGTAGTACAATTCAAGTTTTAGTTATCGATTATTCACTTTTTAGCCGTCTTTGGTGGCTTGGACATGCCCTAGGACCTTAAGATTTTGCATGAAAGGAGGACTAGCAGCCGCGTTGCATGGGAGAAAGTGAAAAGTGTTCATATGTAGTAAAAACCTGAGAAATCCGTCCGTTTTCGTCATTTGTTATCGAATCGACTTAAAGCCAGTTCGTCACATTGGCCGCTCTTATCTCTGAAACGGTTACATTTATCTTCTGCAAAGCTATGTCGCGTTCTGCGGTATGCGGAAACACTAAAAGCACCATAGTAGAAAACAGAAGAAGCTTCTATGTTGAAGTAATAGCCAGTAATAAGTAGTACAATTGAAGTTTTAGTTGTCGATTATTCACTTTTTAGCCTGCTTTGGTGGCTTGGACATGACCTAGGACCTTAAGATGTTACATGAAAGGAGGACTAGCAGCCGCGTTGCACGGGAGAATGTGAAAAGTGTTCTTATGTAGTAAAAACCTGATAAATCCGTCCGTTTTCGTCATTTGTTATCGAATCGACTTAAAGCCAGATCGTCACATTGGCCGTTCTTCTCTCTGAAACGGTTACATTTATCGTCTGCAAAGCAATGTCTCGTGCTGCAGTATACCGAAACACTAAAAGCACCATAGTAGAACACAGAAGAAGCTTCTAATTTGAAGTAATAGCCAGTAAGAAGTAGTAACTTCAAGTTTTAGTTGTCGATTATTCACTTTTTAGCCGGCTTTGGTGGCTTGGACATCACCTAGGACCTTAAGATTTTGCGTGAAAGGAGGACTTGCAGCCGCGTTGCAAGGGAGAATGTGAAAAGTGTTCATATGTAGTAAAAACCTGAGAAATCCGTCAGTTTTCGTCATTTGTTATCGAATCGACTTAAAGCCAGATCGTCACATTGGCCGCTCTTCTCTCTGAAACGGTTACATTTATCGTCTGCAAAGCTATATCGCGTGCTGCGGTATGCGGAAACACTAAAAGCACCATAGTAGAACACAGAAGAAGCTTCTATGTTGAAGTAATAGCCAGTAAGAAGTAGTACAATTGAAGTTTTAGTTGTCGATTATTCACTTTTTAGCCTGCTTTGGTGGCTTGGACATGACCTAGGACCTTAAGATTTTGCATGAAAGGAGGACTAGCAGCCGCGTTGCATGGGAGAAAGTGAAAAGTGTTCATATGTAGTAAAAACCTGATAAATCCGTCCGTTTTCGTCATTTGTTATCGAATCGACTTAAAGCCAGTTCGTCACATTGGCCGCTCTTCTCTCTGAAACGGTTACATTTATCGTCTGCAAAGCTATGTCGCGTGCTGCGGTATGCGGAAACACTAAAAGCACCATAGTAGAAAACAGAAGAAGCTTCTATGTTGAAGTAATAGCCAGTAATAAGTAGTACAATTGAAATTTAGTTGTCGATTATTCACTTTTTAGCCTGTTTTGGTGGCTTGGACATGACCTAGGACCTTAAGATTTTGCATGAAAGGAGGACTAGCAGCCGCGTTGCACGGGAGAATGTGAATAGTGTTCATATGTAGTAAAAACCTGATAAATCCGTCCGTTTTCGTCATTTGTTATCGAATCGACTTAAAGCCAGATCGTCACGTTGGCCGTTCTTCTCTCTGAAACGGTTACATTTATGGTCTGCAAAGCTATGTCGCGTGCTGCAGTATACCGAAACACTAAAAGCACCATAGTAGAACACAGAAGAAGCTTCCAATTTGAAGTAATAGCCAGTAAGAAGTAGTACAATTCAAGTTTTAGTTTTCGATTATTCACTTTTTAGCCGGCTTTGGTGGCTTGGACATGACCTAGGACTTAAAGATGTTGCATGAAAGGAGGACTAGCAGCCGCGTTGCACGGGAGAATGTGAAAAGTGTTCATATGTAGTAAAAACCTGATAAATCCGTCCGTTTTCGTCATTTGTTATCGAATCGACTTAAAGCCAGATCGTCACATTGGCCGCTCTTCTGTCTGAAACGGTTACATTTATCGTCTGCAAACCTATGTCGCGTGCTGCGGTATGCGGAGACGCAAAAAGCACCATAGTAGAACACAGAAGAAGCTTCTAAGTTGAACTAATAGCCAGTAAGAAGTAGTAAAATTCAAGTTTTAGTTGTCGATTATTCACTTTTTAGCCGGCTTTGGTGGATTGTACATGACCTAGGACTTAAACATGTTGCATGAAAGGAGGACTAGCAGCCACGTTGCATGGGAGAATGTGAAAAGTGTTCATATGTAGTAAAAACCTGAGAAATCAGTCCGTTTTCGTCATTTGTTATCGAATCGACTTAAAGTTAGATCGTCACATTGGCCGCTTTTCTCTCTGAGACGGTTACATTTATCGTATGCAAAGCTATGTCGCGTGCTGCGGTATGCGGAGACAGTAAAAGCACCATAGTAGAACACAGAAGAAGCTTCTACGTTGAAGCAATAGCCAGTAAGAAGTAGTACAATTCAAGTTTTAGTTGTCGATTATTCACTTTTTAGCCGGCTTTGGTGGCTTGGACATGACCTAGGACCTTAAGATTTTGCATGAAAGGAGGAGTAGCAGCCGCGTTGCCCGCGAGAATGTGAAAAGTGTTCATATGTAGTAAAAACCTGAGAAATCCGTCCGCTTTTGTCACTTGTTATCGAATCGACTTAAAGTCAGATCGTCACATTGGCCGCTTTTCTCTCTGAGACGGTTACATTTATCGTATGCAAAGCTATGTCGCGTGCTGCGGTATGCGGAGACGCAAAAAGCACCATAGTAGAACAGAGAAGAAGCTTCTAAGTTGAACTAATAGCCAGTAAGATGTAGTAAAATGCAAGTTTTAGTTGTCAATTATTCACTTTTTAGCCGGCTTTGGTGGATTGGACATGACCTAGGACTTTAAGATGTTGCATGAAAGGAGGACTAGCAGCCGCGTTGCATGGGAGAATGTGAAAAGTGTTCATATGTAGTAAAAACCTGAGAAATCAGTCCGTTTTCGTCATTTGTTATCGAATCGACTTAAAGCCAGATCGTCACATTGGCCGCTTTTCTCTCTGAGACGGTTACATTTATCGTCTACAAAGCTATGTCGCGTTCTGCGGTATGCGGAGACACTAAAAGCACTATAGTAGAGCACAGAAGAAGCCTCTAAGTTGAAGTAATAGCCAGTAAGAAGTAGTACAATTCAAGTTTTGGTTATCGATTATTCACTTTTTAGCCGTCTTTGGTGGCTTGGACATGACCTAGGGCCTTACGATTTTGCATGAAAGGAGGAGTAGCAGCCGCGTTGCCCGCGAGAATGTGAAAAGTGTTCATATGTAGTAAAAACCTGAGAAATCCGTCCGCTTTCATCACATGTTATCGAATCGACTTAAAGTCAGATCGTCACATTGGCCGCTTTTCTCTCTGAGACGGTTACATTTATCGTATGCAAAGCTATGTCGCGTGCTGCGGTATGCGGAGACAGTAAAAGCACCATAGTAGAACACAGAAGAAGCTTCTACGTTGTAGCAATAGCCAGTAAGAAGTAGTACAATTCAAGTTTTAGTTGTCGATTATTCACTTTTTAGCCGGCTTTGGTGGCTTGGACATGACCTAGGACCCTAAGATTTTGCATGAAAGGAGGACTAGCAGCCGCGTTGCATGGGAGAAAGTGAATTGTGTTCATATGTAGTAAAAACCTGATAAATCCGTCCGTTTTCGTCATTTGTTATCGAATCGACTTAAAGCCAGTTCGTCACACTGGCCGCTCTTCTCTCTGAAACGGTTACATTTATCGTCTGCAAAGCTATGTCGCGTGCTGCGGTATGCGGAAACACTAAAAGCACCATAGTAGAACACAGAAGAATCTTCTATGTTGAAGTAATAGCCAGTAATAAGTAGTACAATTGAAGTTTTAGTTGTCGATTATTCACTGTTTAGCCTGCTTTGGTGGCTTGGACATGACCTAGGACCTTAAGATTTTGCATGAAAGGAGGACTAGCAGCCGCGTTGCACGGGAGAATGTGAAAAGTGTTCATATGTAGTAAAAACCTGATAAATCCGTCCGTTTTCGTCATTTGTTATCGAATCGACTTAAAGCCAGATCGTCACATTGGCCGTTCTTCTCTCTGAAACGGTTACATTTATCGTCTGCAAAGCTATGTCGCGTGCTGCGGTATGCCGAAACACTAAAAGCACCATAGTAGAACACAGAAGAAGCTTCTAATTTGAAGTAATAGCCAGTAAGAAGTAGTACAATTCAAGTTATAGTTTTCGATTATTCACTTTTTAGCCGGCTTTGGTGGCTTGGACATGACCTAGGACCTTAAGATGTTGCATGAAAGGAGGACTAGCAGCCGCGTTGCATGGGAGAATGTGAAAAGTGTTCATATGTAGTAAAAACCTGATAAATCCGTCCGTTTTCGTCATTTGTTATCGAATCGACTTAAAGCCAGATCGTCACATTAACCGATCTTCTCTCTGAAACGGTTACATTTATCGTCTGCAAAGCTATGTCGCGTGCTGCGGTATGCCGAAACACTAAAAGCACCATAGTAGAACACAGAAGAAGCTTCTAATTTGAAGTAATAGCCAGTAAGAAGTAGTACAATTCAAGTTTTAGTTGTCGATTATTCACTTTTTAGCCGGCTTTGGTGGCTTCGACATTACGTGGAACCTTATTAATTTGCATGAAAGGAGGACTAGCAGCCGCTTTGCACGGGAGAATGTGAAAAGTGTTCATATGTAGTAAAAACCTGAGAAATATGTCCGTTTTCGTCATTTGTTATCGAATCGACTTAAAGCCAGATCGTCACATTGGCCGTTCTTCTGTCTGAAACGGTTACATTTTTCGTCTGCAAAGCTATGTCGCGTGCTGCGGTATGCGGAGACACTAAAAGCACCATAGTAGAACACAGAAGAAGCTTCTAAGTTGAACTAATAGCCAGTAAGAAGTAGTACAATGCAAGTTTTAGTTATCGATTATTCACTTTTTAGCCGTCTTTGGTAGCTTGGACATGACCTAGGACCTTAAGATTTTGCATGAAAGGAGGACTAGCAGCAGCGTTACATGGGAGAATGTGAAAAGTGTTCATATGTAGTAAAAACCTGATAAATCCGTCCGTTTTCGTCATTTGTTATCGAATCGACTTAAAGCCAGATCGTCACATTGGCCGCTCTTCTCTTTGAAACGGTTACATTTATCGTCTGCAAAGCTATGTCAAGTGCTGCGGTATGCGGAGACACTAAAAGCGCCATAGTAAAACACAGAAGAAGCTTCTTAGTTGAAGTATAACCAGTAAGAAGTAGTACAATTCAAGTTTTAGTTATCGATTATTCACATTTTAGCCGTCTTTGGTGGCTTGGACATGACCTAGGACCTTAAGATTTTGCATGAAAGGAGGAGTAGCAGCCGCGTTGCCCGCGAGAATGTGAAAATTGTTCATATGTAGTAAAAACCTGAGAAATCCGTCCGCTGTCGTCACTTGTTATCGAATCGACTTAAAGCCAGATCGTCACATTGGCCGTTCTTCTCTCTGAAGCGGTTATATTTATCGTCTGCAAAGCTATGTCGCGTGCTGCGGTATTCCGAAACACTAAAAGCACCATAGTAGAACACAGAAGAAGCTTCTAATTTGAAGTAATAGCCAGTAAGAAGTAGTACAATTCAAGTTTTAGTTGTCGATTATTCACTTTTTAGCCGGCTTTGGTGCCTTGGACATGACCTAGGACCTTAAGATTTTGCATGAAAGGAGGAGTAGCAGCCGCGTTGCCCGCGAGAATGTGAAAAGTGTTCATATGTAGTAAAAACCTGAGAAATCCGTCCGTTTTCGTCATTTGTTATCGAATCGACTTAAAGCCAGATCGTCACATTGGCCGTTCTTCTCTCTGAAACGGTTACATTTATCGTCTGCAAAGCTATGTCGCGTGCTGCGGTATGCCGAAACACTAAAAGCACCATAGTAGAACACAGAAGAAGCTTCTAATTTGAAGTAATAGCCAGTAAGAAGTAGTACAATTCAAGTTTTAGTTGTCGATTATTCACTTTTTAGCCGGCTTTGGTGGCTTCGACATTACGTGGAACCTTAATAATTTGCATGAAAGGAGGACTAGCAGCCGCTTTGCACGGGAGAATGTGAAAAGTGTTCATATGTAGTAAAAACCTGAGAAATATGTCCGTTTTCGTCATTTGTTATCGAATCGACTTAAAGCCAGATCGTCACATTGGCCGTTCTTCTGTCTGAAACGGTTACATTTTTCGTCTGCAAAGCTATGTCGCGTGCTGCGGTATGCGGAGACACTAAAAGCACCATAGTAGAACACAGAAGAAGCTTCTAAGTTGAACTAATAGCCAGTAAGAAGTAGTACAATTCAAGTTTTAGTTATCGATTATTCACTTTTTAGCCGTCTTTGGTAGCTTGGACATGACCTAGGACCTTAAGATTTTGCATGAAAGGAGGACTAGCAGCAGCGTTACATGGGAGAATGTGAAAAGTGTTCATATGTAGTAAAAACCTGAGAAATCCGTCCGTTTTCGTCATTTGTTATCGAATCGACTTAAAGCCAGATCGTCACATTGGCCGCTCTTCTCTTTGAAACGGTTACATTTATCGTCTGCAAAGCTATGTCAAGTGCTGCGGTATGCGGAGACACTAAAAGCACCATAGTAAAACACAGAAGAAGCTTCTTAGTTGAAGTATAACCAGTAAGAAGTAGTACAATTCAAGTTTTAGTTGTCGATTATTCACTTTTTAGCCGGCTTTGGTGGCTTGGACATGACCTAGGACCTTAAGATTTTGCATGAAAGGAGGAGTAGCAGCCGCGTTGCCCGCGAGAATGTGAAAAGTGTTCATATGTAGTAAAAACCTTAGAAATCCGTCCGTTTTCGTCATTTGTTATCGAATCGACTTAAAGCCAGATCGTCACATTGGCCGTTCTTCTCTCTGAAACGGTTACATTTATCGTCTGCAAAGCTATGTCGCGTGCTGCGGTATGCCGAAACACTAAAAGCACCATAGTAGAACACAGAAGAAGCTTCTAATTTGAAGTAATAGCCAGTAAGAAGTAGTACAATTCAAGTTTTAGTTGTCGATTATTCACATTTTAGCCGGCTTTGGTGGCTTGGACATGACCTAGGACCTTAAGATTTTGCATGAAAGGAGGACTAGCAGCCGCGTTGCATGGGAGAATGTGAAAAGTGTTCATATGTAGTAAAAACCTGAGAAATCCGTCCGTTTTCGTCATTTGTTATCGAATCGACTTAAAGCCAGATCGTCACATTGGCCGTTCTTCTCTCTGAAACGGTTACATTTATCGCCTGCAAAGCTATGTCGCGTGCTGCGGTATGCCGAAACACTAAAAGCACCATAGTAGAACACAGAAGAAGCATGTAATTTGAAGTAATAGCCAGTAAGAAGTAGTACAATTCAAGTTTTAGTTGTCGATTATTCACTTTTTAGCCGGCTTTGGTGGCTTTGACATTAGGTGGAACCTTAAGATTTTGCATGAAAGGAGGACTTGCAGCCGCGTTGCACGCGAGAATGTGAAAAGTGTTCATATGTATTAAAAACCTGAGAAATCCGTCCGCTTTCTTCATTTGTTATCGAATTGACTTAAAGCCAGATCGTCACATTGGCCGCTCTTCTCTCTAAAACGGTTACATTTATTGTCTGCAAATCTATGTCGCGTGCTGTGGTATGCGGAAACACTAAAAGCACCATAGTAGAACACAGAAGAAGCTTCTAAGTTGAAGTAATAGCCAGTAAGAAGTAGTACCATTCAAGTTTTAGTTATCGATTATTCACTTTTTAGCCGGCTTTGGTGGCTTGGACATGACCTAGGACCTTAAGATTTTGCATGAAAGGAGGACTAGCAGCCGCGTTGCCCGGGAGAATGTGAAAAGTGTTCATATGCAGTAAAAACCTGAGAAATCCGTCCGTTTTCGTCATTTGTTATCGAATCGACTTAAAGCCAGATCGTCACATTGGCCGCTCTTCTCTCTGAAACGGTTACATTTATCGTCTGCAAAGCTATGTCGCGTGCTGCGGTATGCGGAAACACTAAAAGCACCATAGTAGAACACAGAAGAAGCTTCTATGTTGAAGTAATAGCCAGTAAGAAGTAGTACAATTCAAGTTTTAGTTGTCGATTATTCACTTTTTAGCCGGCTTTGGTGGATTGGACATGACCTAGGACTTTAAGATGTTGCATGAAAGGAGGACTAGCAGCCGCGTTGCATGGGAGAATGTGAAAAGTGTTCATATGTAGTAAAAACCTGAGAAATCCGTCCGCTTTCGTCACTTGTTATCGAATCGACTTAAAGTCAGATCGTCACATTGGCCGCTTTTCTCTCTGAGACGGTTACATTTATCGTATGCAAAGCTATGTCGCGTGCTGCGGTATGCGGAGACACTAAAAGCACCATAGTAGAACACAGAAGAAGCTTCTAAGTTGAAGTAATAGCCAGTAAGAAGTAGTACAATTCAAGTTTTAGTTGTCGATTATTCACTTTTTAGCCGGATTTGGTCGCTTGGGCATGACCTAGGACCTTAACATTTTGTATGAAAGGAGGACTAGCAGCCGCGTTGCACGGGAGAATGTGAAAAGTGTTCATATGCAGTAAAAACCTGAGAAATCCGTCCGTTTTCGTCATTTGTTATCGAATCGACTTAAAGCCAGATCGTCACATTGGCCGCTCTTCTCTCTGAAACGGTTACATTTATCGTCTGCAAAGCTATGTCGCGTGCTGCGGTATGCGGAAACACTAAAAGCACCATAGTAGAACACAGAAGAAGCTTCTATGTTGAAGTAATAGACAGTAAGAAGTAGTACAATTCAAGTTTTAGTTGTCGATTATTCACTTTTTAGCCGGCTTTGGTGGATTGGACATGACCTAGGACTTTAAGATGTTGCATGAAAGGAGGACTAGCAGCCGCGTTGCATGGGAGAATGTGAAAAGTGTTCATATGTAGTAAAATCCTTAGAAATCCGTTCGTGTTCGTCATTTGTTATCGAATCGACTTAAAGCCAGATCGTCACATTGGCCGCTCTTCTCTCTGAAACGGTTACATTTATCGTCTGCAAAGCTATGTCGCGTGCTGCGGTATGCGGAAACACTAAAAGCACCATAGTAGAACACAGAAGAAGCTTCTATGTTGAAGTAATAGCCAGTAAGAAGTAGTACAATTCAAGTTTTAGTTGTCGATTATTCACTTTTTAGACGGCTTTGGTGGATTGGACATGACCTAGGACTTTAAGATGTTGCATGAAAGGAGGACTAGCAGCCGCGTTGCATGGGAGAATGTGAAAAGTGTTCATATGTAGTAAAAACCTGAGAAATCCGTCCGCTTTCGTCACTTGTTATCGAATCGACTTAAAGTCAGATCGTCACATTGGCCGCTTTTCTCTCTGAGACGGTTACATTTATCGTATGCAAAGCTATGTCGCGTGCTGCGGTATGCGGAGACACTAAAAGCACCATAGTAGAACACAGAAGAAGCTTCTAAGTTGAAGTAATAGCCAGTAAGAAGTAGTACAATTCAAGTTTTAGTTGTCGATTATTCACTTTTTAGCCGGATTTGGTCGCTTGGGCATGACCTAGGACCTTAACATTTTGTATGAAAGGAGGACTAGCAGCCGCGTTGCACGGGAGAATGTGAAAAGTGTTCATATGCAGTAAAAACCTGAGAAATCCGTCCGTTTTCGTCATTTGTTATCGAATCGACTTAAAGCCAGATCGTCACATTGGCCGCTCTTCTCTCTGAAACGGTTACATTTATCGTCTGCAAAGCTATGTCGCGTGCTGCGGTATGCGGAAACACTAAAAGCACCATAGTAGAACACAGAAGAAGCTTCTATGTTGAAGTAATAGACAGTAAGAAGTAGTACAATTCAAGTTTTAGTTGTCGATTATTCACTTTTTAGCCGGCTTTGGTGGATTGGACATGACCTAGGACTTTAAGATGTTGCATGAAAGGAGGACTAGCAGCCGCGTTGCATGGGAGAATGTGAAAAGTGTTCATATGTAGTAAAATCCTTAGAAATCCGTTCGTGTTCGTCACTTGTAGTCGAATCGACTTAAAGCCAGATCGTCACATTGGCCGTTCTTCTCTCTGAAACGGTTAGATTTATCGTCTACAAAGCTATGTCGCGTGCTGCAGTATACCGAAACACTAAAAGCACCATAGTAGAACACAGAAGAAGCTTCTAATTTGAAGTAATAGCCAGTAAGAAGTAGTACAATTCAAGTTTTAGTTTTCGATTATTCACTTTTTAGCCGGCTTTGATGGCTTGGACATGACCTAGGACCTTAAGATGTTGCATGAAAGGAGGACTAGCAGCCGCGTTGCATGGGAGAATGTGAAAAGTGTTCATATGTAGTAAAAACCTGATAAATCCGTCCGTTTTCGTCATTTGTTATCGAATCGACTTAAAGCCAGATCGTCACATTGGCCGTTCTTCTCTCTGAGACGGTTACATTTATCGTCTGCAAAGCAATGTCGCGTGCTGCGGTATGCGGAGACACTAAAAGCACCATAGTAGAGCACAGAAGAAGCTTCTAAGTTGAAGCAATAGCCAGTAAGAAGTAGTACAATTCAAGTTTTAGTTGTCGATTATTCACTTTTTAGCCGGCTTTGGTGGCTTGGACATCACCTAGGACCTTAAGATTTTGCGTGAAAGGAGGACTTGCAGCCGCGTTGCACGGGAGAATGTGAAAAGTGTTCATATGTAGTAAAAACCTGAGAAATCCGTCCGTTTTCGTCATTTGTTATCGAATCGACTTAAAGCCAGATCGTCACATTGGCCGCTCTTCTGTCTGAAACGGTTACATTTATCGTCTGCAAACCTATGTCGCGTGCTGCGGTATGCGGAGACGCAAAAAGCACCATAGTAGAACACAGAAGAAGCTTCTAAGTTGAACTAATAGCTAGTAAGAAGTAGTAAAATTCAAGTTTTAGTTGTCGATTATTCACTTTTTAGCCGGCTTTGGTGGCTTGGACATGACCTAGGACCTTAAGATTTTGCATGAAAGGAGGAGTAGCAGCCGCGTTGCCCGCGAGAATGTGAAAAGTGTTCATATGTAGTAAAAACCTGATAAATCCGTCCGTTTTCGTCATTTGTTATCGAATCGACTTAAAGCCAGATCGTCACATTGGCCGTTCTTCTCTCTGAAACGGTTACATTTATCGTCTGCAAAGCTATGTCGCGTGCTGCGGTATGCCGAAACACTAAAAGCACCATAGTAGAACACAGAAGAAGCTTCTAATTTGAAGTAATAGCCAGTAAGAAGTAGTACAATTCAAGTTTTAGTTGTCGATTATTCACTTTTTAGCCGGCTTTGGTGGCTTCGACATTACGTGGAACCTTAATAATTTGCATGAAAGGAGGACTAGCAGCCGCTTTGCACGGGAGAATGTGAAAAGTGTTCATATGTAGTAAAAACCTGAGAAATATGTCCGTTTTCGTCATTTGTTATCGAATCGACTTAAAGCCAGATCGTCACATTGGCCGTTCTTCTGTCTGAAACGGTTACATTTTTCGTCTGCAAAGCTATGTCGCGTGTTGCGGTATGCGGAGACACTAAAAGCACCATAGTAGAACACAGAAGAAGCTTCTAAGTTGAACTAATAGCCAGTAAGAAGTAGTACAATTCAAGTTTTAGTTATCGATTATTCACTTTTTAGCCGTCTTTGGTAGCTTGGACATGACCTAGGACCTTAAGATTTTGCATGAAAGGAGGACTAGCAGCAGCGTTACATGGGAGAATGTGAAAAGTGTTCATATGTAGTAAAAACCTGAGAAATCCGTCCGTTTTCGTCATTTGTTATCGAATCGACTTAAAGCCAGATCGTCACATTGGCCGCTCTTCTCTTTGAAACGGTTACATTTATCGTCTGCAAAGCTATGTCAAGTGCTGCGGTATGCGGAGACACTAAAAGCACCATAGTAAAACACAGAAGAAGCTTCTTAGTTATAGTAATAACCAGTAAGAAGTAGTACAATTCAAGTTTTGGTTATCGATTATTCACTTTTTAGCCGTCTTTGGTGGCTTGGACATGACCTAGGACCTTAAGATTTTGCATGAAAGGAGGAGTAGCAACCGCGTTGCCCGCGAGAATGTGAAAATTGTTCATATGTAGTAAAAACCTGAGAAATCCGTCCGCTGTCGTCACTTGTTATCGAATCGACTTAAAGCCAGATCGTCACATTGGCCGTTCTTCTCTCTGAAGCGGTTACATTTATCGTCTGCAAAGCTATGTCGCGTGCTGCGGTATTCCGAAACACTAAAACACCATAGTAGAACACAGAAGAAGCTTCTAATTTGAAGTAATAGCCAGTAAGAAGTAGTACAATTCAAGTTTTACTTGTCGATTATTCACTTTTTAGCCGGCTTTGGTGGCTTGGACATGACCTAGGACCTTAAGATTTTGCATGAAAGGAGGAGTAGCAGCCGCGTTGCCCGCGAGAATGTGAAAAGTGTTCATATGTAGTAAAAACCTGTGAAATCCGTCCGTTTTCGTCATTTGTTATCGAATCGACTTAAAGCCAGATCGTCACATTGGCTGTTCTTCTCTCTGAAACGGTTACATTTATCGTCTGCAAAGCTATGTCGCGTGCTGCGGTATGCCGAAACACTAAAAGCACCATAGTAGAACACAGAAGAAGCTTCTAATTTGAAGTAATAGCCAGTAAGAAGTAGTACAATTCAAGTTTTAGTTGTCGATTATTCACATTTTAGCCGGCTTTGGTGGCTTGGACATGACCTAGGACCTTAAGATTTTGCATGAAAGGAGGACTAGCAGCCGCGTTGCATGGGAGAATGTGAAAAGTGTTCATATGTAGTAAAAACCTGAGAAATCCGTCCGTTTTCGTCATTTGTTATCGAATCGACTTAAAGCCAGATCGTCACATTGGCCGTTCTTCTCTCTGAAACGGTTACATTTATCGCCTGCAAAGCTATGTCGCGTGCTGCGGTATGCCGAAACACTAAAAGCACCATAGTAGAACACAGAAGAAGCATGTAATTTGAAGTAATAGCCAGTAAGAAGTAGTACCATTCAAGTTTTAGTTGTCGATTATTCACTTTTTAGCCGGCTTTGGTGGCTTTGACATTAGGTGGAACCTTAAGATGTTGCATGAAAGGAGGACTAGCAGCCACGTTGCATGGGAGAATGTGAAAAGTGTTCATATGTAGTAAAAACCTGAGAAATCCGTCCGCTTTCGTCACTTGTTATCGAATCGACTTAAAGTCAGATCGTCACATTGGCCGCTTTTCTCTCTGAGACGGTTACATTTATCGTATGCAAAGCTATGTCGCGTGCTGCGGTATGCGGAGACACTAAAAGCACCATAGTAGAACACAGAAGAAGCTTCTAAGTTGAAGTAATAGCCAGTAAGAAGTAGTACAATTCAAGTTTTAGTTGTCGATTATTCACTTTTTAGCCGGATTTGGTGGCTTGGGCATGACCTAGGACCTTAACATTTTGTATGAAAGGAGGACTAGCAGCCGCGTTGCACGGGAGAATGTGAAAAGTGTTCATATGCAGTAAAAACCTGAGAAATCCGTCCGTTTTCGTCATTTGTTATCGAATCGACTTAAAGCCAGATCGTCACATTGGCCGCTCTTCTCTCTGAAACGGTTACATTTATCGTCTTCAAAGCTATGTCGCGTGCTGCGGTATGCGGAAACACTAAAAGCACCATAGTAGAACACAGAAGAAGCTTCTATGTTGAAGTAATAGACAGTAAGAAGTAGTACAATTCAAGTTTTAGTTGTCGATTATTCACTTTTTTGCCGGCTTTGGTGGATTGGACATGACCTAGGACTTTAAGATGTTGCATGAAAGGAGGACTAGCAGCCGCGTTGCATGGGAGAATGTGAAAAGTGTTCATATGTAGTAAAAACCTTAGAAATCCGTTCGTGTTCGTCACTTGTAGTCGAATCGACTTAAAGCCAGATCGTCACATTGGCCGTTCTTCTCTCTGAAACGGTTAGATTTATCGTCTACAAAGCTATGTCGCGTGCTGCAGTATACCGAAACACTAAAAGCACCATAGTAGAACACAGAAGAAGCTTCTAATTTGAAGTAATAGCCAGTAAGAAGTAGTACAATTCAAGTTTTAGTTTTCGATTATTCACTTTTTAGCCGGCTTTGATGGCTTGGACATGACCTAGGACCTTAAGATGTTGCATGAAAGGAGGACTAGCAGCCGCGTTGCATGGGAGAATGTGAAAAGTGTTCATATGTAGTAAAAACCTGATAAATCCGTCCGTTTTCGTCATTTGTTATCGAATCGACTTAAAGCCAGATCGTCACATTGGCCGTTCTTCTCTCTGAGACGGTTACATTTATCGTCTGCAAAGCAATGTCGCGTGCTGCGGTATGCGGAGACACTAAAAGCACCATAGTAGAGCACAGAAGAAGCTTCTAAGTTGAAGCAATAGCCAGTAAGAAGTAGTACAATTCAAGTTTTAGTTGTCGATTATTCACTTTTTAGCCGGCTTTGGTGGCTTGGACATCACCTAGGACCTTAAGATTTTGCGTGAAAGGAGGACTTGCAGCCGCGTTGCACGGGAGAATGTGAAAAGTGTTCATATGTAGTAAAAACCTGAGAAATCCGTCCGTTTTCGTCATTTGTTATCGAATCGACTTAAAGCCAGATCGTCACATTGGCCGCTTTTCTCTCTGAGACGGTTACATTTATCGTCTGTAAAGCTATGTCGCGTGCTGCGGTATGCGGAGACACTAAAAGCACCATAGTAGAGCACAGAAGAAGCTTCTAAGTTGAAGTAATAGCCAGTAAGAAGTAGTACAATTCAAGTTTTAGTTATCGATTATTCACTTTTTAGCCGTCTTTGGTGGCTTGGACATGACCTAGGACCTTAAGATTCTGCATGAAAGGAGGAGTAGCAGCCGCGTTGCCCGCGAGAATGTGAAAAGTGTTCATATGTAGTAAAAACCTGAGAATCCGTCCGCTTTCGTCACTTGTTATCGAATCGACTTAAAGTCAGATCGTCACATTGGCCCCTTTTCTCTCTGAGACGGTTACATTTATCGTATGCAAAGCTATGTCGCGTGCTGCGGTATGCGGAGACGCAAAAAGCACCATAGTAGAACACAGAAGAAGCTTCTAAGTTGAACTAATAGCCAGTAAGAAGTAGTAAAATTCAAGTTTTAGTTGTCGATTATTCACTTTTTAGCCGGCTTTGGTGGATTGGACATGACCTAGGACTTTAAGATGTTGCATGAAAGGATGACTAGCAGCCGCGTTGCATGGGAGAATGTGAGAAGTGTTCATATGCAGTAAAAACCTGAGAAATCCGTCCGTTTTCGTCATTTGTTATCGAATCGACTCAAAGCCTGATCGTCACATTGGCCGCTCTTCTCTCTGAAACGGTTACATTTATCGTCTGCAAAGCTATGTCGCGTGCTGCGGTATGCGGAAACACTAAAAGCACCATAGTAGAACACAGAAAAAGCTTCTATGTTGAAGTAATAGACAGTAAGAAGTAGTACAATTCAAGTTTTAGCTGTCGATTATTCACATTTTAGCCGGCTTTGGTGGATTGGACATGACCTAGGACTTTAAGATGTTGCATGAAAGGAGGACTAGCAGCCGCGTTGCATGGGAGAATGTGAAAAGTGTTCATATGTAGTAAAAACCTTAGAAATCCGTTCGTTTTCGTCACTTGTTGTCGAATCGACTTAAAGCCAGATCGTCACATTGGCCGCTCTTCTGTCTGAAACGGTTACATTTATCGTCTGCAAAGCTATGTCGCGTGCTGCGGTATGCGGAGACGCAAAAAGCACCATAGTAGAACACAGAAGAAGCTTCTAAGTTGAACTAATAGCCAGTAAGAAGTAGTAAAATTCAAGTTTTAGTTGTCGATTATTCACTTTTTAGCCGGCTTTGGTGGATTGGACATGACCTAGGACTTTAAGATGTTGCATGAAAGGAGGACTAGCAGCCGCGTTGCATGGGAGAATGTGAAAAGTGTTCATATGTAGTAAAAACCTGAGAAATCAGTCCGTTTTCGTCATTTGTTATCGAATCGACTTAAAGCCAGATCGTCACATTGGCCGCTTTTCTCTCTGAGACGGTTACATTTATCGTCTGCAAAGCTATGTCGCGTGCTGCGGTATGCGGAGACACTAAAAGCACCATAGTAGAGCACAGAAGAAGCTTCTAAGCTGAAGTAATAGCCAGTAAGAAGTAGTACAATTCAAGTTTTAGTTATCGATTATTCACTTTTTAGCCGTCTTTGGTGGCTTGGACATGACCTAGGACCTTAAGATTTTGCATGAAAGGAGGAGTAGCAGCCGCGTTGCCCGCGAGAATGTGAAAAGTGTTCATATGTAGTAAAAACCTGAGAAATCCGTCCGCTTTCGTCACTTGTTATCGAATCGACTTAAAGTCAGATCGTCACATTGGCCGCTTTTCTCTCTGAAACGGTTACATTTATCGTATGCAAAGCTATGTCGCGTGCTGCGGTATGCGGAGACACTAAAAGCACCATAGTAGAACACAGAAGAAGCTTCTAAGTTGAAGCAATAGCCAGTAAGAAGTAGTACAATTCAAGTTTTAGTTGTCGATTATTCACTTTTTAGCCGGCTTTGGTGGCTTGGGCATGACCTAGGACCTTAAGATTTTGCATGAAAGGAGGACTAGCAGCCGCGTTGCACGGGAGAATGTGAAAAGTGTTCATATGCAGTAAAAACCTAGAAATCCGTCCGTTTTCGTCATTTGTTATCGAATCGACTTAAAGCCAGATCGTCACATTGGCCGCTTTTCTCTCTGAGACGGTTACATTTATCGTATGCAAAGCTATGTCGCGTGCTGCGGTATGCGGAGACACTAAAAGCACTATAGTAGAGCACAGAAGAAGCTTCTAAGTTGAAGTAATAGCCAGTAAGAAGTAGTACAATTCAAGTTTTAGTTGTCGATTATTCACTTTTTAGCCGGCTTTGGTGGCTTGGGCATGACCTAGGACCTTAAGATTTTGCATGAAAGGAGGACTAGCAGCCGCGTTGCAAGGGAGAATGAGAAAAGTGTTCATATTTAGTAAAAACCTGAGAAATCCGTCCGTTTTCGTCATTTGTTATCGAATCGACTTAAAGCCAGATCGTCACATTGGCCGCTCTTCTCTCTGAAATGGTTACATTTATCGTCTGCAAAGCTATGTCGCGTGCTGCGGTATGGGGAAACACTTAAAGCACCATAGTAGAACACAGAAGAAGCTTCTAAGTTGAAGTAATAGCCAGTAAGAAGTAGTACAATTCAAGTTTTAGTTGTCGATTATTCACATTTTAGCCGGCTTTGGTGGCTTGGACAAGACCTAGGACCTTAAGATTTTGCATGAAAGGAGGACTAGCAGCCGCTTTGCATGGGAGAATGTGTAAAGTGTTCATATGTAGTAAAAACCTGAGAAATCCGTCCGTTTTCGTCATTTGTTATCGAATCGACTTAAAGCCAGATCGTCACATTGGCCGCTTTTCTCTCTGAAACGGTTACATTTATCGTCTGCAAAGCTATGTCGCGTGCTGCGGTATGCGGAAACACTAAAAGCACCATAGTAGAACACAGAAGAAGCTTCTGTGTTGAAGTAATAGCCAGTAAGAAGTAGTACAATTGCAGTTTCAGTTGTCGATTATTCACTTTTTAGCCTGCTTTGGTGGCTTGGACATGACCTAGGACCTTAAGATTTTGCATGAAAGGAGGACTAGCAGCCGCGTTGCATGGGAGAAAGTGAATTGTGTTCATATGTAGTAAAAACCTGAGAAATCCGTCCGTTTTCGTCATTTGTTATCGAATCGACTTAAAGCCAGTTCGTCACACTGGCCGCTCTTCTCTCTGAAACGGTTACATTTATCGTCTGCAAAGCTATGTCGCGTGCTGCGGTATGCGGAAACACTAAAAGCACCATAGTAGAACACAGAAGAAGCTTCTATGTTGAAGTAATAGCCAGTAATAAGTAGTACAATTGAAGTTTTAGTTGTCGATAATTCACTGTTTAGCCTGCTTTGGTGGCTTGGACATGACCTAGGACCTTAAGATTTTGCATGAAAGGAGGACTAGCAGCCGCGTTGCAAGGGAGAATGTGAAAAGTGTTCATATGTAGTAAAAACCTGAGAAATCCGTCCGTTTTCGTCATTTGTTATCGAATCGACTTGAAGCCAGATCGTCACATTGGCCGTTCTTCTCTCTGAGACGGTTACATTTATCGTCTGCAAAGCTATGTCGCGTGCTGCGGTATGCGAAGACACTAAAAGCACCATAGTAGAGCACAGAAGAAGCTTCTAAGTTGAAGCAATAGCCAGTAAGAAGTAGTACAATTGAAGTTTTAGTTGTCGATTATTCACTTTTTAGCCGGCTTTGGTGGCTTGGACATCACCTAGGACCTTAAGATTTTGCGTGAAAGGAGGACTTGCAGTCGCGTTGCAAGGGAGAATGTGAAAAGCGTTCATATGTAGTAAAAACGTGAGAAATCCGTCCGTTTTCGTCATTTGTTATCGAATCGACTTAAAGCCAGATCGTCACATTGGCCGCTCTTCTCTCTGAAACGGTTACATTTATCGTCTGCAAAGCTATGTCGCGTGCTGCGGTATGCGGAAACACTAAAAGCCCCATAGTAGAACACAGAAGAAGCTTCTATGTTGAAGTAATAGCCAGTAAGAAGTAGTACAATTGAAGTTTTAGTTGTCGATTATTCACTTTTTAGCCTGCTTTGGTGGCTTGGACATGACCTAGGACCTTAAGATTTTGCATGAAAGGAGGACTAGCAGCCGCGTTGCACGGGAGAATGTGAAAAGTGGTCATATGTAGTAAAAACCTGATAAATCCTTCCGTTTTCGTCATTTGTTATCGAATCGACTTAAAGCCAGATCGTCACATTGGCCGTTCTTCTCTCTGAAACGGTTACATTTATCGTCTGCAAAGCTATGTCGCGTGCTGCAGTATACCGAAACACTAAAAGCACCATAGTAGAACACAGAAGAAGCTTCTAATTTGAAGCAATAGCCAGTAAGAAGTAGTACAATTCAAGTTTTAGTTATCGATTATTCACTTTTTAGCCGGCTTTGGTGGCTTGGACATCACCTAGGGCCTTAAGATTTTGCGTGAAAGGAGGACTCGCAGCCGCGTTGCAAGGGAGAATGTGAAAAGTGTTCATATGTAGTAAAAACCTGAGAAATCCGTCCGTTTTCGTCATTTGTTATCGAATCGACTTAAAGCCAGTTCGTCACATTGGCCGCTCTTCTCTCTGAAACGGTTACATTTATCGTCTGCAAAGCAATGTCGCGTGCTGCGGTATGCGGAGACACTAAAAGCACCATAGTAGAGCACAGAAGAAGCTTCTAAGTTGAAGCAATAGCCAGTAAGAAGTAGTACAATTCAAGTTTTAGTTGTCGATTATTCACTTTTTAGCCGGCTTTGGTGGCTTGGACATCACCTAGGACCTTAAGATTTTGCGTGAAAGGAGGACTTGCAGCCGCGTTGCACGGGAGAATGTGAAAAGTGTTCATATGTAGTAAAAACCTGAGAAATCCGTCCGTTTTCGTCATTTGTTATCGAATCGACTTAAAGCCAGATCGTCACATTGTCCGCTCTTCTCTCTGAAACGGTTACATTTATCGTCTGCAAAGCTATGTCGCGTGCTGCGGTATGCGGAAACACTAAAAGCACCATAGTAGAACACAGAAGAAGCTTCTATGTTGAAGTAATAGCCAGTAAGAAGTAGTACAATTGAAGTTTTAGTTGTCGATTATTCACTTTTTAGCCTGCTTTGGTGGCTGGGACATGACCTAGGACCTTAAGATTTTGCATGAAAGGAGGACTAGCAGCCGCGTTGCACGGGAGAATGTGAAAAGTGTTCATATGTAGTAAAAACCTGAGAAATCCGTCCGTTTTCGTCATTTGTTATCGAATCGACTTAAAGCCAGATCGTCACATTGGCCGCTCTTCTGTCTGAAACGGTTACATTTATCGTCTGCAAACCTATGTCGCGTGCTGCGGTATGCGGAGACGCAAAAAGCACCATAGTAGAACACAGAAGAAGCTTCTAAGTTGAACTAATAGCTAGTAAGAAGTAGTAAAATTCAAGTTTTAGTTGTCGATTATTCACTTTTTAGCCGGCTTTGGTGGATTGGACATGACCTAGGACTTTAAGATGTTGCATGAAAGGAGGACTAGCAGCCGCGTTGCATGGGAGAATGTGAAAAGTGTTCATATGTAGTAAAAACCTGAGAAATCAGTCCGTTTTCGTCATTTGTTATCGAATCGACTTAAAGCCAGATCGTCACATTGGCCGCTTTTCTCTCTGAGACGGTTA
The DNA here is from genome assembly GCF_023897955.1 of Schistocerca gregaria. Taxonomy (NCBI): domain Eukaryota; kingdom Metazoa; phylum Arthropoda; class Insecta; order Orthoptera; family Acrididae; genus Schistocerca; species Schistocerca gregaria. The sequence goes on along the minus strand of NW_026061808.1, from coordinate 3,275,359 downwards.
CATTTATCGTCTGCAAAGCTATGTCGCGTGCTGCGGTATGCGGAGACACTAAAAGCACCATAGTAGAGCACAGAAGAAGCTTCTAAGTTGAAGTAATAGCCAGTAAGAAGTAGTACAATTCAAGTTTTAGTTATCGATTATTCACTTTTTAGCCGTCTTTGGTGGCTTGGACATGACCTAGGACCTTAAGATTCTGCATGAAAGGAGGAGTAGCAGCCGCGTTGCCCGCGAGAATGTGAAAAGTGTTCATATGTAGTAAAAACCTGAGAAATCCGTCCGCTTTCGTCACTTGTTATCGAATCGACTTAAAGTCAGATCGTCACATTGGCCCCTTTTCTCTCTGAGACGGTTACATTTATCGTATGCAAAGCTATGTCGCGTGCTGCGGTATGCGGAGACGCAAAAAGCACCATAGTAGAACACAGAAGAAGCTTCTAAGTTGAACTAATAGCCAGTAAGAAGTAGTAAAATTCAAGTTTTAGTTGTCGATTATTCACTTTTTAGCCGGCTTTGGTGGATTGGGCATGACCTAGGACTTTAAGATGTTGCATGAAAGGATGACTAGCAGCCGCGTTGCATGGGAGAATGTGAGAAGTGTTCATATGCAGTAAAAACCTGAGAAATCCGTCCGTTTTCGTCATTTGTTATCGAATCGACTCAAAGCCTGATCGTCACATTGGCCGCTCTTCTCTCTGAAACGGTTACATTTATCGTCTGCAAAGCTATGTCGCGTGCTGCGGTATGCGGAAACACTAAAAGCACCATAGTAGAACACAGAAAAAGCTTCTATGTTGAAGTAATAGACAGTAAGAAGTAGTACAATTCAAGTTTTAGTTGTCGATTATTCACATTTTAGCCGGCTTTGGTGGATTGGACATGACCTAGGACTTTAAGATGTTGCATGAAAGGAGGACTAGCAGCCGCGTTGCATGGGAGAATGTGAAAAGTGTTCATATGTAGTAAAAACCTTAGAAATCCGTTCGTTTTCGTCACTTGTTGTCGAATCGACTTAAAGCCAGATCGTCACATTGGCCGCTCTTCTGTCTGAAACGGTTACATTTATCGTCTGCAAAGCTATGTCGCGTGCTGCCGTATGCGGAGACGCAAAAAGCACCATAGTAGAACACAGAAGAAGCTTCTAAGTTGAACTAATAGCCAGTAAGAAGTAGTAAAATTCAAGTTTTAGTTGTCGATTATTCACTTTTTAGCCGGCTTTGGTGGATTGGACATGACCTAGGACTTTAAGATGTTGCATGAAAGGAGGACTAGCAGCCGCGTTGCATGGGAGAATGTGAAAAGTGTTCATATGTAGTAAAAACCTGAGAAATCAGTCCGTTTTCGTCATTTGTTATCGAATCGACTTAAAGCCAGATCGTCACATTGGCCGCTTTTCTCTCTGAGACGGTTACATTTATCGTCTGCAAAGCTATGTCGCGTGCTGCGGTATGCGGAGACACTAAAAGCACCATAGTAGAGCACAGAAGAAGCTTCTAAGTTGAAGTAATAGCCAGTAAGAAGTAGTACAATTCAAGTTTTAGTTATCGATTATTCACTTTTTAGCCGTCTTTGGTGGCTTGGACATGACCTAGGACCTTAAGATTTTGCATGAAAGGAGGAGTAGCAGCCGCGTTGCCCGCGAGAATGTGAAAAGTGTTCATATGTAGTAAAAACCTGAGAAATCCGTCCGCTTTCGTCACTTGTTATCGAATCGACTTAAAGTCAGATCGTCACATTGGCCGCTTTTCTCTCTGAAACGGTTACATTTATCGTATGCAAAGCTATGTCGCGTGCTGCGGTATGCGGAGACACTAAAAGCACCATAGTAGAACACAGAAGAAGCTTCTAAGTTGAAGCAATAGCCAGTAAGAAGTAGCACAATTCAAGTTTTAGTTGTCGATTATTCACTTTTTAGCCGGCTTTGGTGGCTTGGGCATGACCTAGGACCTTAAGATTTTGCATGAAAGGAGGACTAGCAGCCGCGTTGCACGGGAGAATGTGAAAAGTGTTCATATGCAGTAAAAACCTAGAAATCCGTCCGTTTTCGTCATTTGTTATCGAATCGACTTAAAGCCAGATCGTCACATTGGCCGCTTTTCTCTCTGAGACGGTTACATTTATCGTATGCAAAGCTATGTCGCGTGCTGCGGTATGCGGAGACACTAAAAGCACTATAGTAGAGCACAGAAGAAGCTTCTAAGTTGAAGTAATAGCCAGTAAGAAGTAGTACAATTCAAGTTTTAGTTATCGATTATTCACTTTTTAGCCGTCTTTGGTGGCTTGGATATGACCTAGGGCCTTACGATTTTGCATGAAAGGAGGAGTAGCAGCCGCGTTGCCCGCGAGAATGTGAAAAGTGTTCATATGTAGTAAAAACCTGAGAAATCCGTCCGCTTTCATGACTTGTTATCGAATCGAATTAAAGTCAGATCGTCACATTGGCCGCTTTTCTCTCTGAGACGGTTACATTTATCGTATGCAAAGCTATGTCGCGTGCTGCGGTATGCGGAGACACTAAAAGCACCATAGTAGAACACAGAAGAAGCTTCTACGTTGAAGCAATAGCCAGTAAGAAGTAGTACAATTCAAGTTTTAGTTGTCGATTATTCACTTTTTAGCCGGCTTTGGTGGCTTGGACATCACCTAGGACCTTAAGATTTTGCGTGAAAGGACTTGCAGCCGCGTTGCAAGGGAGAATGAGAAAAGTGTTCATATTTAGTAAAAACCTGAGAAATCCGTCCGTTTTCGTCATTTGTTATCGAATCGACTTAAAGCCAGATCGTCACATTGGCCGCTCTTCTCTCTGAAATGGTTACATTTATCGTCTGCAAAGCTATGTCGCGTGCTGCGGTATGGGGAAACACTTAAAGCACCATAGTAGAACACAGAAGAAGCTTCTAAGTTGAAGTAATAGCCAGTAAGAAGTAGTACAATTCAAGTTTTAGTTGTCGATTATTCACATTTTAGCCGGCTTTGGTGGCTTGGACAAGACCTAGGACCTTAAGATTTTGCATGAAAGGAGGACTAGCAGCCGCTTTGCATGGGAGAATGTGTAAAGTGTTCATATGTAGTAAAAACCTGAGAAATCCGTCCGTTTTCGTCATTTGTTATCGAATCGACTTAAAGCCAGATCGTCACATTGGCCGCTTTTCTCTCTGAAACGGTTACATTTATCGTCTGCAAAGCTATGTCGCGTGCTGCGGTATGCGGAAACACTAAAAGCACCATAGTAGAACACAGAAGAAGCTTCTGTGTTGAAGTAATAGCCAGTAAGAAGTAGTACAATTGCAGTTTCAGTTGTCGATTATTCACTTTTTAGCCTGCTTTGGTGGCTTGGACATGACCTAGGACCTTAAGATTTTGCATGAAAGGAGGACTAGCAGCCGCGTTGCATGGGAGAAAGTGAATTGTGTTCATATGTAGTAAAAACCTGAGAAATCCGTCCGTTTTCGTCATTTGTTATCGAATCGACTTAAAGCCAGTTCGTCACACTGGCCGCTCTTCTCTCTGAAACGGTTACATTTATCGTCTGCAAAGCTATGTCGCGTGCTGCGGTATGCGGAAACACTAAAAGCACCATAGTAGAACACAGAAGAAGCTTCTATGTTGAAGTAATAGCCAGTAATAAGTAGTACAATTGAAGTTTTAGTTGTCGATAATTCACTGTTTAGCCTGCTTTGGTGGCTTGGACATGACCTAGGACCTTAAGATTTTGCATGAAAGGAGGACTAGCAGCCGCGTTGCAAGGGAGAATGTGAAAAGTGTTCATATGTAGTAAAAACCTGAGAAATCCGTCCGTTTTCGTCATTTGTTATCGAATCGACTTGAAGCCAGATCGTCACATTGGCCGTTCTTCTCTCTGAGACGGTTACATTTATCGTCTGCAAAGCTATGTCGCGTGCTGCGGTATGCGGAGACACTAAAAGCACCATAGTAGAGCACAGAAGAAGCTTCTAAGTTGAAGCAATAGCCAGTAAGAAGTAGTACAATTGAAGTTTTAGTTGTCGATTATTCACTTTTTAGCCGGCTTTGGTGGCTTGGACATCACCTAGGACCTTAAGATTTTGCGTGAAAGGAGGACTTGCAGCCGCGTTGCAAGGGAGAATGTGAAAAGCGTTCATATGTAGTAAAAACGTGAGAAATCCGTCCGTTTTCGTCATTTGTTATCGAATCGGCTTAAAGCCAGATCGTCACATTGGCCGCTCTTCTCTCTGAAACGGTTACATTTATCGTCTGCAAAGCTATGTCGCGTGCTGCGGTATGCGGAAACACTAAAAGCCCCATAGTAGAACACAGAAGAAGCTTCTATGTTGAAGTAATAGCCAGTAAGAAGTAGTACAATTGAAGTTTTAGTTGTCGATTATTCACTTTTTAGCCTGCTTTGGTGGCTTGGACATGACCTAGGACCTTAAGATTTTGCATGAAAGGAGGACTAGCAGCCGCGTTGCACGGGAGAATGTGAAAAGTGGTCATATGTAGTAAAAACCTGATAAATCCTTCCGTTTTCGTCATTTGTTATCGAATCGACTTAAAGCCAGATCGTCACATTGGCCGTTCTTCTCTCTGAAACGGTTACATTTATCGTCTGCAAAGCTATGTCGCGTGCTGCAGTATACCGAAACACTAAAAGCACCATAGTAGAACACAGAAGAAGCTTCTAATTTGAAGCAATAGCCAGTAAGAAGTAGTACAATTCAAGTTTTAGTTATCGATTATTCACTTTTTAGCCGGCTTTGGTGGCTTGGACATCACCTAGGGCCTTAAGATTTTGCGTGAAAGGAGGACTCGCAGCCGCGTTGCAAGGGAGAATGTGAAAAGTGTTCATATGTAGTAAAAACCTGAGAAATCCGTCCGTTTTCGTCATTTGTTATCGAATCGACTTAAAGCCAGTTCGTCACATTGGCCGCTCTTCTCTCTGAAACGGTTACATTTATCGTCTGCAAAGCTATGTCGCGTGCTGCGGTATGCGGAAACACTAAAAGCACCATAGTAGAACACAGAAGAAGCTTCTATGTTGAAGTAATAGCCAGTAAGAAGTAGTACAATTGAAGTTTTAGTTGTCGATTATTCACTTTTTAGCCGTCTTTGGTGGCTTGGACATGACCTAGGACCTTAAGATTTTGCATGAAAGGAGGAGTAGCAGCCGTGTTGCCCGCGAGAATGTGAAAAGTGTTCATATGTAGTAAAAACCTGAGAAATCCGTCCGCTTTCGTCACTTGTTATCGAATCGACTTAAAGTCAGATCGTCACATTGGCCGCTTTTCTCTCTGAGACGGTTACATTTATCGTATGCAAAGCTATGTCGCGTGCTGCGGTATGCGGAGACACTAAAAGCACCATAGTAGAACACAGAAGAAGCTTCTAAGTTGAAGCAATAGCCAGTAAGAAGTAGTACAATTCAAGTTTTAGTTGTCGATTAATCACCTTTTAGCCGGCTTTGGTGGCTTGGGCATGACCTAGGACCTTAAGATTTTGCATGAAAGGAGGACTAGCAGCCGCGTTGCACGGGAGAATGTGAAAAGTGTTCATATGTAGTAAAAACCTGAGAAATCCGTCCGTTTTCGTCATTTGTTATCGAATCGACTTAAAGCCAGATCGTCACATTGGCCGCTCTTCTCTCTGAAACGGTTACATTTATCGTCTGCAAAGCTATGTCGCGTGCTGCGGTATGCGGAAACACTAAAATCACCATAGTAGAACACAGAAGAAGCTTCTATGTTGAAGTAATAGACAGTAAGAAGTAGTACAATTCAAGTTTTAGTTGTCGATTATTCACTTTTTAGCCGGCTTTGGTGGCTTGGACATCACCTAGGACCTTAAGATTTTGCGTGAAAGGAGGACTTGCAGCCGCGTTGCAAGGCAGAAGATGAAAAGTGTTCATATGTAGTAAAAACCTGAGAAATCCGTCCGTTTTCGTCATTTGTTATCGAATCGACTTAAAGCCAGATCGTCACATTGGCCGCTCTTCTCTCTGAAACGGTTACATTTACCGTCTGCAAAGCAATGTCGCGTGCTGCGGTATGCGGAGACACTAAATGCACCATAGTAGAACACAGAAGAAGCTTCTATGCTGAAGTAATAGCCAGTAAGAAGTAGTACAATTGAAGTTTTAGTTGTCGATTATTCACTTTTTAGCCTGCTTTGGTGGCTTGCACATGACCTAGGACCTTAAGATTTAGCATGAAAGGAGGACTAGCAGCCGCGTTGCACGGGAGAATGTGAAAAGTGTTCATATGTAGTAAAAACCTGATAAATCCGTCCGTTTTCGTCATTTGTTATCGAATCGACATAAAGCCAGATCGTCACATTGGCCGTTCTTCTCTCTGAAACGGTTACATTTATCGTCTGCAAAGCTATGTCGCGTGCTGCAGTATACCGAAACACTAAAAGCACCATAGTAGAACACAGAAGAAGCTTCTAATTTGAAGTAATAGCCAGTAAGAAGTAGTACAATTGAAGTTTTAGTTGTCGATTGTTCACTTTTTAGCCTGCTTTGGTGGCTTGGACATGACCTAGGACCTTAAGATTTTGCATGAAAGGAGGACTAGCAGCCGCGTTGCACGGGAGAATGTGAAAAGTGGTCATATGTAGTAAAAACCTGATAAATCCGTCCGTTTTCGTCATTTGTTATCGAATCGACTTAAAGCCAGATCGTCACATTGGCCGTTCTTCTCTCTGAAACGGTTACATTTATCGTCTGCAAAGCTATGTCGCGTGCTGCAGTATACCGAAACACTAAAAGCACCATAGTAGAACACAGAAGAAGCTTCTAATTTGAAGCAATAGCCAGTAAGAAGTAGTACAATTCAAGTTTTAGTTATCGATTATTCACTTTTTAGCCGGCTTTGGTGGCTTGGACATCACCTAGGGCCTTAAGATTTTGCGTGAAAGGAGGACTCGCAGCCGCGTTGCAAGGGAGAATGTGAAAAGTGTTCATATGTAGTAAAAACCTGAGAAATCCGTCCGTTTTCGTCATTTGTTATCGAATCGACTTAAAGCCAGTTCGTCACATTGGCCGCTCTTCTCTCTGAAACGGTTACATTTATCGTATGCAAAGCTATGTCGCGTGCTGCGGTATGCGGAGACACTAAAAGCACCATAGTAGAACACAGAAGAAGCTTCTAAGTTGAAGCAATAGCCAGTAAGAAGTAGTACAATTCAAGTTTTAGTCGTCGATTAATCACCTTTTAGCCGGCTTTGGTGGCTTGGGCATGACCTAGGACCTTAAGATTTTGCATGAAAGGAGGACTAGCAGCCGCGTTGCACGGGAGAATGTGAAAAGTGTTCATATGTAGTAAAAACCTGAGAAATCCGTCCGTTTTCGTCATTTGTTATCGAATCGACTTAAAGCCAGATCGTCACATTGGCCGCTCTTCTCTCTGAAACGGTTACATTTATCGTCTGCAAAGCTATGTCGCGTGCTGCGGTATGCGGAAACACTAAAATCACCATAGTAGAACACAGAAGAAGCTTCTATGTTGAAGTAATAGACAGTAAGAAGTAGTACAATTCAAGTTTTAGTTGTCGATTATTAACTTTTTAGCCGGCTTTGGTGGCTTGCACATGACCTAGGACCTTAAGATTTAGCATGAAAGGAGGACTAGCAGCCGCGTTGCACGGGAGAATGTGAAAAGTGTTCATATGTAGTAAAAACCTGATAAATCCGTCCGTTTTCGTCATTTGTTATCGAATCGACATAAAGCCAGATCGTCACATTGGCCGTTCTTCTCTCTGAAACGGTTACATTTATCGTCTGCAAAGCTATGTCGCGTGCTGCAGTATACCGAAACACTAAAAGCACCATAGTAGAACACAGAAGAAGCTTCTAATTTGAAGTAATAGCCAGTAAGGAGTAGTACAATTGAAGTTTTAGTTGTCGATTGTTCACTTTTTAGCCTGCTTTGGTGGCTTGGACATGACCTAGGACCTTAAGATTTTGCATGAAAGGAGGACTAGCAGCCGCGTTGCACGGGAGAATGTGAAAAGTGGTCATATGTAGTAAAAACCTGATAAATCCGTCCGTTTTCGTCATTTGTTATCGAATCGACTTAAAGCCAGATCGTCACATTGGCCGTTCTTCTCTCTGAAACGGTTACATTTATCGTCTGCAAAGCTATGTCGCGTGCTGCAGTATACCGAAACACTAAAAGCACCATAGTAGAACACAGAAGAAGCTTCTAATTTGAAGCAATAGCCAGTAAAAAGTAGTACAATTCAAGTTTTAGTTATCGATTATTCACTTTTTAGCCGGCTTTGGTGGCTTGGACATCACCTAGGGCCTTAAGATTTTGCGTGAAAGGAGGACTCGCAGCCGCGTTGCAAGGGAGAATGTGAAAAGTGTTCATATGTAGTAAAAACCTGAGAAATCCGTCCGTTTTCGTCATTTGTTATCGAATCGACTTAAAGCCAGTTCGTCACATTGGCCGCTCTTCTCTCTGAAACGGTTACATTTATCGTATGCAAAGCTATGTCGCGTGCTGCGGTATGCGGAGACACTAAAAGCACCATAGTAGAACACAGAAGAAGCTTCTAAGTTGAAGCAATAGCCAGTAAGAAGTAGTACAATTCAAGTTTTAGTCGTCGATTAATCACCTTTTAGCCGGCTTTGGTGGCTTGGGCATGACCTAGGACCTTAAGATTTTGCATGAAAGGAGGACTAGCAGCCGCGTTGCACGGGAGAATGTGAAAAGTGTTCATATGTAGTAAAAATCTGAGAAATCCGTCCGTTTTCGTCATTTGTTATCGAATCGACTTAAAGCCAGATCGTCACATTGGCCGCTCTTCTCTCTGAAACGGTTACATTTATCGTCTGCAAAGCTATGTCGCGTGCTGCGGTATGCGGAAACACTAAAAGCACCATAGTAGAACACAGAAGAAGCTTCTGTGTTGAAGTAATAGCCAGTAAGAAGTAGTACAATTGCAGTTTCAGTTGTCGATTATTCACTTTTTAGCCTGCTTTGGTGGCTTGGACATGACCTAGGACCTTAAGATTTTGCATGAAAGGAGGACTAGCAGCCGCGTTGCATGGGAGAAAGTGAATTGTGTTCATATGTAGTAAAAACCTGAGAAATCCGTCCGTTTTCGTCATTTGTTATCGAATCGACTTAAAGCCAGTTCGTCACACTGGCCGCTCTTCTCTCTGAAACGGTTACATTTATCGTCTGCAAAGCTATGTCGCGTGCTGCGGTATGCGGAAACACTAAAAGCACCATAGTAGAACACAGAAGAAGCTTCTATGTTGAAGTAATAGCCAGTAATAAGTAGTACAATTGAAGTTTTAGTTGTCGATAATTCACTGTTTAGCCTGCTTTGGTGGCTTGGACATGACCTAGGACCTTAAGATTTTGCATGAAAGGAGGACTAGCAGCCGCGTTGCAAGGGAGAATGTGAAAAGTGTTCATATGTAGTAAAAACCTGAGAAATCCGTCCGTTTTCGTCATTTGTTATCGAATCGACTTGAAGCCAGATCGTCACATTGGCCGTTCTTCTCTCTGAGACGGTTACATTTATCGTCTGCAAAGCTATGTCGCGTGCTGCGGTATGCGAAGACACTAAAAGCACCATAGTAGAGCACAGAAGAAGCTTCTAAGTTGAAGCAATAGCCAGTAAGAAGTAGTACAATTGAAGTTTTAGTTGTCGATTATTCACTTTTTAGCCGGCTTTGGTGGCTTGGACATCACCTAGGACCTTAAGATTTTGCGTGAAAGGAGGACTTGCAGTCGCGTTGCAAGGGAGAATGTGAAAAGCGTTCATATGTAGTAAAAACGTGAGAAATCCGTCCGTTTTCGTCATTTGTTATCGAATCGACTTAAAGCCAGATCGTCACATTGGCCGCTCTTCTCTCTGAAACGGTTACATTTATCGTCTGCAAAGCTATGTCGCGTGCTGCGGTATGCGGAAACACTAAAAGCCCCATAGTAGAACACAGAAGAAGCTTCTATGTTGAAGTAATAGCCAGTAAGAAGTAGTACAATTGAAGTTTTAGTTGTCGATTATTCACTTTTTAGCCTGCTTTGGTGGCTTGGACATGACCTAGGACCTTAAGATTTTGCATGAAAGGAGGACTAGCAGCCGCGTTGCACGGGAGAATGTGAAAAGTGGTCATATGTAGTAAAAACCTGATAAATCCTTCCGTTTTCGTCATTTGTTATCGAATCGACTTAAAGCCAGATCGTCACATTGGCCGTTCTTCTCTCTGAAACGGTTACATTTATCGTCTGCAAAGCTATGTCGCGTGCTGCAGTATACCGAAACACTAAAAGCACCATAGTAGAACACAGAAGAAGCTTCTAATTTGAAGCAATAGCCAGTAAGAAGTAGTACAATTCAAGTTTTAGTTATCGATTATTCACTTTTTAGCCGGCTTTGGTGGCTTGGACATCACCTAGGGCCTTAAGATTTTGCGTGAAAGGAGGACTCGCAGCCGCGTTGCAAGGGAGAATGTGAAAAGTGTTCATATGTAGTAAAAACCTGAGAAATCCGTCCGTTTTCGTCATTTGTTATCGAATCGACTTAAAGCCAGTTCGTCACATTGGCCGCTCTTCTCTCTGAAACGGTTACATTTATCGTCTGCAAAGCAATGTCGCGTGCTGCGGTATGCGGAGACACTAAAAGCACCATAGTAGAGCACAGAAGAAGCTTCTAAGTTGAAGCAATAGCCAGTAAGAAGTAGTACAATTCAAGTTTTAGTTGTCGATTATTCACTTTTTAGCCGGCTTTGGTGGCTTGGACATCACCTAGGACCTTAAGATTTTGCGTGAAAGGAGGACTTGCAGCCGCGTTGCACGGGAGAATGTGAAAAGTGTTCATATGTAGTAAAAACCTGATAAATCCGTCCGTTTTCGTCATTTGTTATCGAATCGACTTAAAGCCAGATCGTCACATTGTCCGCTCTTCTCTCTGAAACGGTTACATTTATCGTCTGCAAAGCTATGTCGCGTGCTGCGGTATGCGGAAACACTAAAAGCACCATAGTAGAACACAGAAGAAGCTTCTATGTTGAAGTAATAGCCAGTAAGAAGTAGTACAATTGAAGTTTAAGTTGTCGATTATTCACTTTTTAGCCTGCTTTGGTGGCTGGGACATGACCTAGGACCTTAAGATTTTGCATGAAAGGAGGACTAGCAGCCGCGTTGCACGGGAGAATGTGAAAAGTGTTCATATGTAGTAAAAACCTGAGAAATCCGTCCGTTTTCGTCATTTGTTATCGAATCGACTTAAAGCCAGATCGTCACATTGGCCGCTCTTCTGTCTGAAACGGTTACATTTATCGTCTGCAAACCTATGTCGCGTGCTGCGGTATGCGGAGACGCAAAAAGCACCATAGTAGAACACAGAAGAAGCTTCTAAGTTGAACTAATAGCTAGTAAGAAGTAGTAAAATTCAAGTTTTAGTTGTCGATTATTCACTTTTTAGCCGGCTTTGGTGGATTGGACATGACCTAGGACTTTAAGATGTTGCATGAAAGGAGGACTAGCAGCCGCGTTGCATGGGAGAATGTGAAAAGTGTTCATATGTAGTAAAAACCTGAGAAATCAGTCCGTTTTCGTCATTTGTTATCGAATCGACTTAAAGCCAGATCGTCACATTGGCCGCTTTTCTCTCTGAGACGGTTACATTTATCGTCTGCAAAGCTATGTCGCGTGCTGCGGTATGCGGAGACACTAAAAGCACCATAGTAGAGCACAGAAGAAGCTTCTAAGTTGAAGTAATAGCCAGTAAGAAGTAGTACAATTCAAGTTTTAGTTATCGATTATTCACTTTTTAGCCGTCTTTGGTGGCTTGGACATGACCTAGGACCTTAAGATTCTGCATGAAAGGAGGAGTAGCAGCCGCGTTGCCCGCGAGAATGTGAAAAGTGTTCATATGTAGTAAAAACCTGAGAAATCCGTCCGCTTTCGTCACTTGTTATCGAATCGACTTAAAGTCAGATCGTCACATTGGCCCCTTTTCTCTCTGAGACGGTTACATTTATCGTATGCAAAGCTATGTCGCGTGCTGCGGTATGCGGAGACGCAAAAAGCACCATAGTAGAACACAGAAGAAGCTTCTAAGTTGAACTAATAGCCAGTAAGAAGTAGTAAAATTCAAGTTTTAGTTGTCGATTATTCACTTTTTAGCCGGCTTTGGTGGATTGGGCATGACCTAGGACTTTAAGATGTTGCATGAAAGGATGACTAGCAGCCGCGTTGCATGGGAGAATGTGAGAAGTGTTCATATGCAGTAAAAACCTGAGAAATCCGTCCGTTTTCGTCATTTGTTATCGAATCGACTCAAAGCCTGATCGTCACATTGGCCGCTCTTCTCTCTGAAACGGTTACATTTATCGTCTGCAAAGCTATGTCGCGTGCTGCGGTATGCGGAAACACTAAAAGCACCATAGTAGAACACAGAAAAAGCTTCTATGTTGAAGTAATAGACAGTAAGAAGTAGTACAATTCAAGTTTTAGTTGTCGATTATTCACATTTTAGCCGGCTTTGGTGGATTGGACATGACCTAGGACTTTAAGATGTTGCATGAAAGGAGGACTAGCAGCCGCGTTGCATGGGAGAATGTGAAAAGTGTTCATATGTAGTAAAAACCTTAGAAATCCGTTCGTTTTCGTCACTTGTTGTCGAATCGACTTAAAGCCAGATCGTCACATTGGCCGCTCTTCTGTCTGAAACGGTTACATTTATCGTCTGCAAAGCTATGTCGCGTGCTGCGGTATGCGGAGACGCAAAAAGCACCATAGTAGAACACAGAAGAAGCTTCTAAGTTGAACTAATAGCCAGTAAGAAGTAGTAAAATTCAAGTTTTAGTTGTCGATTATTCACTTTTTAGCCGGCTTTGGTGGATTGGACATGACCTAGGACTTTAAGATGTTGCATGAAAGGAGGACTAGCAGCCGCGTTGCATGGGAGAATGTGAAAAGTGTTCATATGTAGTAAAAACCTGAGAAATCAGTCCGTTTTCGTCATTTGTTATCGAATCGACTTAAAGCCAGATCGTCACATTGGCCGCTTTTCTCTCTGAGACGGTTACATTTATCGTCTGCAAAGCTATGTCGCGTGCTGCGGTATGCGGAGACACTAAAAGCACCATAGTAGAGCACAGAAGAAGCTTCTAAGTTGAAGTAATAGCCAGTAAGAAGTAGTACAATTCAAGTTTTAGTTATCGATTATTCACTTTTTAGCCGTCTTTGGTGGCTTGGACATGACCTAGGACCTTAAGATTTTGCATGAAAGGAGGAGTAGCAGCCGCGTTGCCCGCGAGAATGTGAAAAGTGTTCATATGTAGTAAAAACCTGAGAAATCCGTCCGCTTTCGTCACTTGTTATCGAATCGACTTAAAGTCAGATCGTCACATTGGCCGCTTTTCTCTCTGAAACGGTTACATTTATCGTATGCAAAGCTATGTCGCGTGCTGCGGTATGCGGAGACACTAAAAGCACCATAGTAGAACACAGAAGAAGCTTCTAAGTTGAAGCAATAGCCAGTAAGAAGTAGCACAATTCAAGTTTTAGTTGTCGATTATTCACTTTTTAGCCGGCTTTGGTGGCTTGGGCATGACCTAGGACCTTAAGATTTTGCATGAAAGGAGGACTAGCAGCCGCGTTGCACGGGAGAATGTGAAAAGTGTTCATATGCAGTAAAAACCTAGAAATCCGTCCGTTTTCGTCATTTGTTATCGAATCGACTTAAAGCCAGATCGTCACATTGGCCGCTTTTCTCTCTGAGACGGTTACATTTATCGTATGCAAAGCTATGTCGCGTGCTGCGGTATGCGGAGACACTAAAAGCACTATAGTAGAGCACAGAAGAAGCTTCTAAGTTGAAGTAATAGCCAGTAAGAAGTAGTACAATTCAAGTTTTAGTTATCGATTATTCACTTTTTAGCCGTCTTTGGTGGCTTGGATATGACCTAGGGCCTTACGATTTTGCATGAAAGGAGGAGTAGCAGCCGCGTTGCCCGCGAGAATGTGAAAAGTGTTCATATGTAGTAAAAACCTGAGAAATCCGTCCGCTTTCATGACTTGTTATCGAATCGAATTAAAGTCAGATCGTCACATTGGCCGCTTTTCTCTCTGAGACGGTTACATTTATCGTATGCAAAGCTATGTCGCGTGCTGCGGTATGCGGAGACACTAAAAGCACCATAGTAGAACACAGAAGAAGCTTCTACGTTGAAGCAATAGCCAGTAAGAAGTAGTACAATTCAAGTTTTAGTTGTCGATTATTCACTTTTTAGCCGGCTTTGGTGGCTTGGACATCACCTAGGACCTTAAGATTTTGCGTGAAAGGAGGACTTGCAGCCGCGTTGCAAGGGAGAATGAGAAAAGTGTTCATATTTAGTAAAAACCTGAGAAATCCGTCCGTTTTCGTCATTTGTTATCGAATCGACTTAAAGCCAGATCGTCACATTGGCCGCTCTTCTCTCTGAAATGGTTACATTTATCGTCTGCAAAGCTATGTCGCGTGCTGCGGTATGGGGAAACACTTAAAGCACCATAGTAGAACACAGAAGAAGCTTCTAAGTTGAAGTAATAGCCAGTAAGAAGTAGTACAATTCAAGTTTTAGTTGTCGATTATTCACATTTTAGCCGGCTTTGGTGGCTTGGACAAGACCTAGGACCTTAAGATTTTGCATGAAAGGAGGACTAGCAGCCGCTTTGCATGGGAGAATGTGTAAAGTGTTCATATGTAGTAAAAACCTGAGAAATCCGTCCGTTTTCGTTATTTGTTATCGAATCGACTTAAAGCCAGATCGTCACATTGGCCGCTTTTCTCTCTGAAACGGTTACATTTATCGTCTGCAAAGCTATGTCGCGTGCTGCGGTATGCGGAAACACTAAAAGCACCATAGTAGAACACAGAAGAAGCTTCTGTGTTGAAGTAATAGCCAGTAAGAAGTAGTACAATTGCAGTTTCAGTTGTCGATTATTCACTTTTTAGCCTGCTTTGGTGGCTTGGACATGACCTAGGACCTTAAGATTTTGCATGAAAGGAGGACTAGCAGCCGCGTTGCATGGGAGAAAGTGAATTGTGTTCATATGTAGTAAAAACCTGAGAAATCCGTCCGTTTTCGTCATTTGTTATCGAATCGACTTAAAGCCAGTTCGTCACACTGGCCGCTCTTCTCTCTGAAACGGTTACATTTATCGTCTGCAAAGCTATGTCGCGTGCTGCGGTATGCGGAAACACTAAAAGCACCATAGTAGAACACAGAAGAAGCTTCTATGTTGAAGTAATAGCCAGTAATAAGTAGTACAATTGAAGTTTTAGTTGTCGATAATTCACTGTTTAGCCTGCTTTGGTGGCTTGGACATGACCTAGGACCTTAAGATTTTGCATGAAAGGAGGACTAGCAGCCGCGTTGCAAGGGAGAATGTGAAAAGTGTTCATATGTAGTAAAAACCTGAGAAATCCGTCCGTTTTCGTCATTTGTTATCGAATCGACTTGAAGCCAGATCGTCACATTGGCCGTTCTTCTCTCTGAGACGGTTACATTTATCGTCTGCAAAGCTATGTCGCGTGCTGCGGTATGCGGAGACACTAAAAGCACCATAGTAGAGCACAGAAGAAGCTTCTAAGTTGAAGCAATAGCCAGTAAGAAGTAGTACAATTGAAGTTTTAGTTGTCGATTATTCACTTTTTAGCCGGCTTTGGTGGCTTGGACATCACCTAGGACCTTAAGATTTTGCGTGAAAGGAGGACTTGCAGCCGCGTTGCAAGGGAGAATGTGAAAAGCGTTCATATGTAGTAAAAACGTGAGAAATCCGTCCGTTTTCGTCATTTGTTATCGAATCGGCTTAAAGCCAGATCGTCACATTGGCCGCTCTTCTCTCTGAAACGGTTACATTTATCGTCTGCAAAGCTATGTCGCGTGCTGCGGTATGCGGAAACACTAAAAGCCCCATAGTAGAACACAGAAGAAGCTTCTATGTTGAAGTAATAGCCAGTAAGAAGTAGTACAATTGAAGTTTTAGTTGTCGATTATTCACTTTTTAGCCTGCTTTGGTGGCTTGGACATGACCTAGGACCTTAAGATTTTGCATGAAAGGAGGACTAGCAGCCGCGTTGCACGGGAGAATGTGAAAAGTGGTCATATGTAGTAAAAACCTGATAAATCCTTCCGTTTTCGTCATTTGTTATCGAATCGACTTAAAGCCAGATCGTCACATTGGCCGTTCTTCTCTCTGAAACGGTTACATTTATCGTCTGCAAAGCTATGTCGCGTGCTGCAGTATACCGAAACACTAAAAGCACCATAGTAGAACACAGAAGAAGCTTCTAATTTGAAGCAATAGCCAGTAAGAAGTAGTACAATTCAAGTTTTAGTTATCGATTATTCACTTTTTAGCCGGCTTTGGTGGCTTGGACATCACCTAGGGCCTTAAGATTTTGCGTGAAAGGAGGACTCGCAGCCGCGTTGCAAGGGAGAATGTGAAAAGTGTTCATATGTAGTAAAAACCTGAGAAATCCGTCCGTTTTCGTCATTTGTTATCGAATCGACTTAAAGCCAGTTCGTCACATTGGCCGCTCTTCTCTCTGAAACGGTTACATTTATCGTCTGCAAAGCTATGTCGCGTGCTGCGGTATGCGGAAACACTAAAAGCACCATAGTAGAACACAGAAGAAGCTTCTATGTTGAAGTAATAGCCAGTAAGAAGTAGTACAATTGAAGTTTTAGTTGTCGATTATTCACTTTTTAGCCGTCTTTGGTGGCTTGGACATGACCTAGGACCTTAAGATTTTGCATGAAAGGAGGAGTAGCAGCCGTGTTGCCCGCGAGAATGTGAAAAGTGTTCATATGTAGTAAAAACCTGAGAAATCCGTCCGCTTTCGTCACTTGTTATCGAATCGACTTAAAGTCAGATCGTCACATTGGCCGCTTTTCTCTCTGAGACGGTTACATTTATCGTATGCAAAGCTATGTCGCGTGCTGCGGTATGCGGAGACACTAAAAGCACCATAGTAGAACACAGAAGAAGCTTCTAAGTTGAAGCAATAGCCAGTAAGAAGTAGTACAATTCAAGTTTTAGTTGTCGATTAATCACCTTTTAGCCGGCTTTGGTGGCTTGGGCATGACCTAGGACCTTAAGATTTTGCATGAAAGGAGGACTAGCAGCCGCGTTGCACGGGAGAATGTGAAAAGTGTTCATATGTAGTAAAAACCTGAGAAATCCGTCCGTTTTCGTCATTTGTTATCGAATCGACTTAAAGCCAGATCGTCACATTGGCCGCTCTTCTCTCTGAAACGGTTACATTTATCGTCTGCAAAGCTATGTCGCGTGCTGCGGTATGCGGAAACACTAAAATCACCATAGTAGAACACAGAAGAAGCTTCTATGTTGAAGTAATAGACAGTAAGAAGTAGTACAATTCAAGTTTTAGTTGTCGATTATTCACTTTTTAGCCGGCTTTGTTGGCTTGGACATCACCTAGGACCTTAAGATTTTGCGTGAAAGGAGGACTTGCAGCCGCGTTGCAAGGCAGAAGATGAAAAGTGTTCATATGTAGTAAAAACCTGAGAAATCCGTCCGTTTTCGTCATTTGTTATCGAATCGACTTAAAGCCAGATCGTCACATTGGCCGCTCTTCTCTCTGAAACGGTTACATTTACCGTCTGCAAAGCAATGTCGCGTGCTGCGGTATGCGGAGACACTAAATGCACCATAGTAGAACACAGAAGAAGCTTCTATGCTGAAGTAATAGCCAGTAAGAAGTAGTACAATTGAAGTTTTAGTTGTCGATTATTCACTTTTTAGCCTGCTTTGGTGGCTTGCACATGACCTAGGACCTTAAGATTTAGCATGAAAGGAGGACTAGCAGCCGCGTTGCACGGGAGAATGTGAAAAGTGTTCATATGTAGTAAAAACCTGATAAATCCGTCCGTTTTCGTCATTTGTTATCGAATCGACATAAAGCCAGATCGTCACATTGGCCGTTCTTCTCTCTGAAACGGTTACATTTATCGTCTGCAAAGCTATGTCGCGTGCTGCAGTATACCGAAACACTAAAAGCACCATAGTAGAACACAGAAGAAGCTTCTAATTTGAAGTAATAGCCAGTAAGAAGTAGTACAATTGAAGTTTTAGTTGTCGATTGTTCACTTTTTAGCCTGCTTTGGTGGCTTGGACATGACCTAGGACCTTAAGATTTTGCATGAAAGGAGGACTAGCAGCCGCGTTGCACGGGAGAATGTGAAAAGTGGTCATATGTAGTAAAAACCTGATAAATCCGTCCGTTTTCGTCATTTGTTATCGAATCGACTTAAAGCCAGATCGTCACATTGGCCGTTCTTCTCTCTGAAACGGTTACATTTATCGTCTGCAAAGCTATGTCGCGTGCTGCAGTATACCGAAACACTAAAAGCACCATAGTAGAACACAGAAGAAGCTTCTAATTTGAAGCAATAGCCAGTAAGAAGTAGTACAATTCAAGTTTTAGTTATCGATTATTCACTTTTTAGCCGGCTTTGGTGGCTTGGACATCACCTAGGGCCTTAAGATTTTGCGTGAAAGGAGGACTCGCAGCCGCGTTGCAAGGGAGAATGTGAAAAGTGTTCATATGTAGTAAAAACCTGAGAAATCCGTCCGTTTTCGTCATTTGTTATCGAATCGACTTAAAGCCAGTTCGTCATATTGGCCGCTCTTCTCTCTGAAACGGTTACATTTATCGTATGCAAAGCTATGTCGCGTGCTGCGGTATGCGGAGACACTAAAAGCACCATAGTAGAACACAGAAGAAGCTTCTAAGTTGAAGCAATAGCCAGTAAGAAGTAGTACAATTCAAGTTTTAGTCGTCGATTAATCACCTTTTAGCCGGCTTTGGTGGCTTGGGCATGACCTAGGACCTTAAGATTTTGCATGAAAGGAGGACTAGCAGCCGCGTTGCACGGGAGAATGTGAAAAGTGTTCATATGTAGTAAAAACCTGAGAAATCCGTCCGTTTTCGTCATTTGTTATCGAATCGACTTAAAGCCAGATCGTCACATTGGCCGCTCTTCTCTCTGAAACGGTTACATTTATCGTCTGCAAAGCTATGTCGCGTGCTGCGGTATGCGGAAACACTAAAATCACCATAGTAGAACACAGAAGAAGCTTCTATGTTGAAGTAATAGACAGTAAGAAGTAGTACAATTCAAGTTTTAGTTGTCGATTATTAACTTTTTAGCCGGCTTTGGTGGCTTGCACATGACCTAGGACCTTAAGATTTAGCATGAAAGGAGGACTAGCAGCCGCGTTGCACGGGAGAATGTGAAAAGTGTTCATATGTAGTAAAAACCTGATAAATCCGTCCGTTTTCGTCATTTGTTATCGAATCGACATAAAGCCAGATCGTCACATTGGCCGTTCTTCTCTCTGAAACGGTTACATTTATCGTCTGCAAAGCTATGTCGCGTGCTGCAGTATACCGAAACACTAAAAGCACCATAGTAGAACACAGAAGAAGCTTCTAATTTGAAGTAATAGCCAGTAAGAAGTAGTACAATTGAAGTTTTAGTTGTCGATTGTTCACTTTTTAGCCTGCTTTGGTGGCTTGGACATGACCTAGGACCTTAAGATTTTGCATGAAAGGAGGACTAGCAGCCGCGTTGCACGGGAGAATGTGAAAAGTGGTCATATGTAGTAAAAACCTGATAAATCCGTCCGTTTTCGTCATTTGTTATCGAATCGACTTAAAGCCAGATCGTCACATTGGCCGTTCTTCTCTCTGAAACGGTTACATTTATCGTCTGCAAAGCTATGTCGCGTGCTGCAGTATACCGAAACACTAAAAGCACCATAGTAGAACACAGAAGAAGCTTCTAATTTGAAGCAATAGCCAGTAAAAAGTAGTACAATTCAAGTTTTAGTTATCGATTATTCACTTTTTAGCCGGCTTTGGTGGCTTGGACATCACCTAGGGCCTTAAGATTTTGCGTGAAAGGAGGACTCGCAGCCGCGTTGCAAGGGAGAATGTGAAAAGTGTTCATATGTAGTAAAAACCTGAGAAATCCGTCCGTTTTCGTCATTTGTTATCGAATCGACTTAAAGCCAGTTCGTCACATTGGCCGCTCTTCTCTCTGAAACGGTTACATTTATCGTATGCAAAGCTATGTCGCGTGCTGCGGTATGCGGAGACACTAAAAGCACCATAGTAGAACACAGAAGAAGCTTCTAAGTTGAAGCAATAGCCAGTAAGAAGTAGTACAATTCAAGTTTTAGTCGTCGATTAATCACCTTTTAGCCGGCTTTGGTGGCTTGGGCATGACCTAGGACCTTAAGATTTTGCATGAAAGGAGGACTAGCAGCCGCGTTGCACGGGAGAATGTGAAAAGTGTTCATATGTAGTAAAAATCTGAGAAATCCGTCCGTTTTCGTCATTTGTTATCGAATCGACTTAAAGCCAGATCGTCACATTGGCCGCTCTTCTCTCTGAAACGGTTACATTTATCGTCTGCAAAGCTATGTCGCGTGCTGCGGTATGCGGAAACACTAAAATCACCATAGTAGAACACAGAAGAAGCTTCTATGTTGAAGTAATAGACAGTAAGAAGTAGTACAATTCAAGTTTTAGTTGTCGATTATTCACTTTTTAGCCGGCTTTGGTGGCTTGGACATCACCTAGGACCTTAAGATTTTGCGTGAAAGGAGGACTTGCAGCCGCGTTGCAAGGCAGAAGATGAAAAGTGTTCATATGTAGTAAAAACCTGAGAAATCCGCCCGTTTTCGTCATTTGTTATCGAATCGACTTAAAGCCAGATCGTCACATTGGCCGCTCTTCTCTCTGAAACGGTTACATTTACCGTCTGCAAAGCAATGTCGCGTGCTGCGGTATGCGGAGACACTAAATGCACCATAGTAGAACACAGAAGAAGCTTCTATGTTGAAGTAATAGCCAGTAAGAAGTAGTACAATTGAAGTTTTAGTTGTCGATTATTCACTTTTTAGCCTGCTTTGGTGGCTTGCACATGACCTAGGACCTTAAGATTTAGCATGAAAGGAGGACTAGCAGCCGCGTTGCACGGGAGAATGTGAAAAGTGTTCATATGTAGTAAAAACCTGAGAAATCCGTCCGTTTTCGTCATTTGTTATCGAATCGACTTAAAGCCAGATCGTCACATTGGCCGTTCTTCTCTCTGAAACGGTTACATTTATCGTCTGCAAAGCTATGTCGCGTGCTGCAGTATACCGAAACACTAAAAGCACCATAGTAGAACACAGAAGAAGCTTCTAATTTGAAGTAATAGCCAGTAAGAAGTAGTACAATTCAAGTTTTAGTTGTCGATTATTCACTTTTTAGCCGGCTTTGGTGGCTTGGACATGACCTAGGACCTTAAGATTTTGCATGAAAGGAGGAGTAGCAGCCGCGTTGCCCGCGAGAATGTGAAAAGTGTTCATATGTAGTAAAAACCTGAGAAATCCGTCCGCTTTCGTCATTTGTTATCGAATCGACTTAAAGACAGATCGTCACATTGGCCGATTTTCTCTCTGAGACGGTTACATTTATCGTCTGCAAAGCTATGTCACGTGCTGCGGTATGCGGAGACACTAAATGCACCATAGTAGAACACAGAAGAAGCTTCTAAGTTGAAGCAATAGCCAGTAGGAAGTAGTACAATTCAAGTTTTAGTTATCGATTATTCACTTTTTATCCGGCTTTGGTGGCTTGGACATCACCTAGGACCTTAAGATTTTGCATGAAAGGAGGACCTGCACCCGCGTTGCAAGGGAGAATGTGAAAAGTGTTCATATGTAGTAAAAACCTGAGAAATCCGTCCGCTTTCGTCATTTGTTATCGAATCGACTTAAAGCCAGATCGTCACATTGGCCGCTTTTCTCTCTGAAACAGTTACATTTATCGTCTGCAAAGCTATGTCGCGTGCTGCGGTATGCGGAAACACTAAAAGCACCACAGTAGAACACAGAAGAATCTTCTATGTTGAAGTAATAGCCAGTAAGAAGTAGTACAATTCAAGTTTTAGTTATCGATTATTAACTTTTTAGCCGGCTTTGGTGGCTTGGACATCACCTAGGACCTTAAGATTTTGCATGAAAGGAGGACTTGCACCCGCGTTGCAAGGGAGAATGTGAAAAGTGTTCATATGTAGTAAAAACCTGAGAAATCCGTCCGTTTTCGTCATTTGTTATCGAATCGACTTAAAGCCATATCGTCACATTGGCCGCTCTTCTCTCTGAAACGGTTACATTTATCGTCTGCAAAGCTATGTCGCGTGCTGCGGTATGCGGAAACACTAAAAACACCATAGTAGAACACAGAAGAAGCTTCTATGTTGAAGTAATAGCCAGTAAGAAGTAGTACAATTCAAGTTTTAGTTATCGATTATTCACTTTTTAGCCGGCTTTGGTGGATTGGACGTGACCTAGGACTTTAAGATGTTGCATGAAAGGAGGACTAGCAGCCGCGTTGCATGGGAGAATGTGAAAAGTGTTCATATGTAGTAAAAACCTGAGAAATCAGTCCGTTTTCGTCATTTGTTGTCGAATCGACTTACAGCCAGATCGTCACATTGGCCGCTTTTCTCTCTGAGACGGTTACATTTATCGTCTGCAAAGCTATGTCGCCTGCTGCAGTATACCGAAACACTAAAAGCACCATAGTAGAACACAGAAGAAGCTTCTAATTTGAAGTAATAGCCAGTAAGAAGTAGTACAATTCAAGTTTTAGTTGTCGATTATTCACTTTTTAGCCGGCTTTGGTGGCTTGGACATGACCTAGGGCCTTAAGATTTTGCATGAAAGGAGGAGTAGCAGCCGCGTTGCCCGCGAGAATGTGAAAAGTGTTCATATGTAGTAAAAACCTGAGAAATCAGTCCGTTTTCGTCATTTGTTATCGAATCGACTTAAAGCCAGATCGTCACATTGGCCGCTCTTCTCTCTGAAACGGTTACATTTATCGTCTGCAAAGCTATGTCGCGTGCTGCGGTATGCAGAAACACTAAAAGCACCACAGTAGAACACAGAAGAAGCTTCTATGTTGAAGTAATAGCCAGTAAGAAGTAGTACAATTCAAGTTTTAGTTGTCGATTATTCACTTTTTAGCCTGCTTTGGTGGCTTGGACATGACCTAGGACCTTAAGATTTTGCATGAAAGGAGGAGTAGCAGCCGCGTTGCCCGCGAGAATGTGAAAAGTGTTCATATGTAGTAAAAACCTGAGAAATCCGTCCGCTTTCGTCATTTGTTATCGAATCGACTTAAAGCCAGATCGTCACATTGGCCGCTCTTCTCCCTGAAACGGTTACATTTATCGTCTGCAAAGCTATGTCGTGAGCTGCGGTATGCGGAAATACTAAAAGCACCATAGTAGAACACAGAAGAAGCTTCTATGTTGAAGTAATAGCCAGTAAGAAGTAGTACAATTCAAGTTTTAGCTGTCGATTATACACCATTTAGCCGGCTTTGGTGGCTTGGATATGAGGAGGAACCTTAAGATTTTGCATGAAAGGAAGACTAGCAGCCGCGTTGCACGAGAGAGTGTGAAAAGTGTTCATATGTAGTAAGAACCTGAGAAATCCGTCCGTTTTCGTCATTTGTTATCGAATCGACTTAAAGCCAGATCGTCACATTGGCCGCTTTTCTCTCTGAAACGGTTACATATATCGTCTGCAAAGCTATGTCGCGTGCTGCGGTATGCGGAAACACTAAAAGCACCATAGTAGAACACAAAAGAAGCTTCTATGTTGAAGTAATAGCCAGTAAGAAGTAGTACAATTCAAGTTTTAGTTGTCGATTATACACTATTTAGCAAGCTTTGGTGGCTTTGACATTAGGTGGAACCTTAATATTTTGCATGAAAGGAGGAGTAGCAGCCGCGTTGCACGCGAGAATGTGAAAAGTGTTCATATGTAGTAAAAACCTGAGAAATCCGTCCGCTTTCGTCATTTTTTATCGAATCGACTTAAAGACAGATCGTCACATTGGCCGCTTTTCTTTCTGAGACGGTTACAATTATCGTCTGCAAAGCTATGTCGCGTGCTGAGGTATGCGGAGACACTAAAAGCACCATAGTAAAACACAGAAGAAGCTTCTAAGTTGAAGTAATAGCCAGTAAGAAGTAGTACAATTCAAGTTTTAGTTGCCGATTATTCACATTTTAGCCGGCTTTGGTGGCTTGGACATGACCTAGTACCTTAAGATTTTGCATGAAAGGAGGACTAGCAGCCGCGTTCCACGGGAGAATGTGAAAAGTGTTCATATGTAGTAAAAACCTGAAAAATCCGTCCGTATTCGTCATTTGTTATCGAATCGACTTAAAGCCAGATCGTCACATTGGCCGTATTTCTCTCTGAAACGGTTACATTTGTCGTCTGCAAAGCTATGTCGAGTGCTGCGGTATGCCGAAACACTAAGAGCACCATAGTGGAACACAGAAGAAGCTTCTAATTTGAAGTAATAGCCAGTAAGAAGTATTACAATTCAAGTTTTAGTTGTCGATTATTCACTTTTTAGCCGGCTTTGGTGGCTTTGACATTAGGTGGAAGCTTAAGATTTTGCACGAAAGGAGGACTAGCAGCCGCGTTGCATGGGAGAATGTGAAAAGTGTTCATATGTAGTAAAAACCTGAGAAATCCGTCCGTTTTCGTCATTTGTAATCGAATCGACTTAAAGCCAGATCGTCACATTGGCCGCTTTTCTCTCTGAGACGGTTACATTTATCGTCTGCAAAGCTATGTCGCGTGCTGCGGTGTGCGGAGACACTAAAAGCACCATAGTAGAACACAGAAGAAGCTTCTAAGTTGAAGTAATAGCCAGTAAGAAGTAGTACAATTCAAGTTTTAGTTGTCGAATATTCACTTTTTAGCCGGCTTTGGTGGCTTGGACATGACCTAGGACCTTACGATTTTGCATGAAAGGAGGACTAGCAGCCACGTTGCACGGGAGAATGTGAAAAGTGTTCATATGTAGTAAAAAACCTGAGAAATCCGTCCGTTTTCGTCATTTGTTATCGAATCGACTTAAAGCCAGATCGTCACATTGGCCGCTTTGCTCTCTGAAACAGTTACATTTATCGTCTGCAAAGCTATGTCACGTGCTGCGATATGCGGAGACACTAAAAGCACCATAGTAGAACACAGAAGAAGCTTCTAAGTTGAAGTAATAGCCAGTAAGAAGTAGTACAATTCATGTTTTAGTTATTGATTATTCACTTTTTAGCCGGCTTTTGTGGCTTGGACATGAGGTGGAACCTTAAGATTTTGCATGAAAGTAGGACTAGCAGCCGCGTTGCACGGGAGAATGTGAAAAGTGTTCATATGTAGTAAGAACCTGAGAAATCCGTCCGTTTTCGTCATTTGTTAACGAATCGACTTAAAGCCAGATCGTCACATTGGCCGCTCTTCTCTCTGAAACGGTTACATATATCGTCTGCAAAGCTATGTCGCGTGCTGCGGTATGCGGAAACACTAAAAGCACCATAGTAGAACACAAAAGAAGCTTCTATGTTGAAGTAATAGCCAGTAAGAAGTAGTACAATTCAAGTTTTAGTTGTCGATTATTTACTTTTTAGCCGGCTTTGGTGGCTTGGGCATGACCTAGGACCTTAAGATTTTGCATGAAAGGAGGAGTAGCAGCCGCGTTGCCCGCGAGAATGTGAAAAGTGTTCATATGTAGTAAAAACCTCAGAAATCCGTCCGCTTTCGTCATTTGTTATCGAATCGACTTAAAGCCTGATCGTCACATTGGCCGCTTTTCTCTCTGAGACGGTTACATTTATCGTCTGCAAAGCTATGTCGCGTGCTGCGGTATGCGGAGACACTAAAAGCACCATATTAGAACACAGAAGAAGCTTCTAAATTGAAGTAAAGCCAGTAAGAAGTAGTACTATTTAAGTTTTAGTTGTCGATTAATCACTTTTTAGCCGGCTTTGGTGGCTTGGACATGACCTAGGACCTTAAGATTTTGCATGACAGGGAGACTAGCAGCCGCGTTGCACGGGAGAATGTGAAAAGTTTTCATATGTAGTAGAAACCTGAGAAATCTGTCCGTTTTCGTCTTTGTTATCGAATCGACTTAAAACCAGGTGGTCACATTGGCCGCTTTTCTCTCAGAGACGGTTACATTTATCATCTGCAAAGCTATTTCGCGTGCTGCCGTATGCGAAAACACTAAAAGCACCATAGTAGAACACAGAAGAAGCTTCTATGTTGAAGTAATAGCCAGTAAGAAGTATTACAATTCAAGTTTTAGTTGTCGATTATTCACTTTTTAGCCGGCTTTGGTAGCTTTGACATTAGGTGGAAGCTTAAGATTTTGCACGAAAGGAGGACTAGCAGCCGCGTTGCATGGGAGAATGTGAAATGTGTTCATATGTAGTAAAAACCTGAGAAATCCGTCCGTTTTCGTCATTTGTAATCGAATCGACTTAAAGCCAGATCGTCACATTGGCCGCTTTTCTCTCTGAGACGGTTACATTTATCGTCTGCAAAGCTATGTCGCGTGCTGCGGTGTGCGGAGACACTAAAAGCACCATAGTAGAACACAGAAGAAGCTTCTAAGTTGAAGTAATAGCCAGTAAGAAGTAGTACAATTCAAGTTTTAGTTGTCGAATATTCACTTTTTAGCCGGCTTTGGTGGCTTGGACATGACCTAGGACCTTACGATTTTGCATGAAAGGAGGACTAGCAGCCACGTTGCACGGGAGAATGTGAAAAGTGTTCATATGTAGTAAAAAACCTGAGAAATCCGTCCGTTTTCGTCATTTGTTATCGAATCGACTTAAAGGCAGATCGTCACATTGGCCGCTTTGCTCTCTGAAACAGTTACATTTATCGTCTGCAAAGCTATGTCACGTGCTGCGATATGCGGAGACACTAAAAGCACCATAGTAGAACACAGAAGAAGCTTCTAAGTAATAGCCAGTAAGAAGTAGTACAATTCATGTTTTAGTTATTGATTATTCACTTTTTAGCCGGCTTTTGTGGCTTGGACATGAGGTGGGACCTTAAGATTTTGCATGAAAGTAGGACTAGCAGCCGCGTTGCACGGGAGAATGTGAAAAGTTTTCATATGTAGTAGAAACCTGAGAAATCTGTCCGTTTTCGTCTTTGTTATTGAATCGACTTAAAGCCAGGTGGTCACATTGGCCGCTTTTCTCTCTGAGACGGTTACATTTATCATCTGCAAAGCTATTTCGCGTGCTGCCGTATGCGAAAACACTAAAAGCACCATAGTAGAACACAGAAGAAGCTTCTATGTTGAAGTAATAGCCAGTAAGAAGTAGTACAATTCAAGTTTTAGTTGTCGATTATTCACATTTTAGCCGGCTTTGGTGGCTTGGACATGACCTAGTACCTTAAGATTATGCATGAAAGGAGGACTAGCAGCCGCGTTCCACGGGAGAATGTGAAAAGTGTTCATATGTAGTAAAAACCTGAAAAATCCGTCCGTATTCGTCATTTGTAATCGAATCGACTTAAAGCCAGATCGTCACATTGGCAGTTCTTCTCTCTGAAACGGTTACATTTGTCGTCTGCAAAGCAATGTCGCGTGCTGCGGTATGCCGAAACACTAAAAGCACCATAGTAGAACACAGAAGAAGCTTCTAATTTGAAGTAATAGCCAGTAAGAAGTAGTACAATTCAAGTTTTAGTTGTCGAATATTCACTTTTTAGCCGGCTTTGGTGGCTTGGACATGACCTAGGACCTTAAGATTTTGCATGAAAGGAGTACTTGCAGCCGCGTTGCACGGGAGAATGTGAAATGTGTTCATATGTAGTAAAAAAATGAGAAATCCGTCCGTTTTCGTCATTTGTTATCGAATCGACTTAAAGCCAGATCGTCACATTGGCCGCTTTTCTCTCTGAAACAGTTACATTTATCGTCTGCAAAGCTATGTCACGTGCTGCGATATGCGGAGACACTAAAAGCACCATAGTAGAATACAGAAGAAGCTTCTAAGTTGAAGTAATAGCCAGTAAGAAGTAGTACAATTAATGTTTTAGTTATTGATTATTCACTTTTTAGTCGGCTTTGGTGGCTTGGACATGAGGTGGAACCTTAAGATTTTGCATGAAAGTAGGACTAGCAGCCGCGTTGCACGGGAGAATGTGAAAAGTGTTCATATGTAGTAAAAACCTGAGAAATCCGTCGGTTTTCTTCATTTGTTATCGAATCGACTTAAAGCCAGATCGTCACATTGGCCGCTCTTCTCTCTGAAACGGTTACACTTTTAGTCTGCAAAGCTATGTCGCGTGCTGCGGTATGCCGAAACACTAAAAGCACCATAGTAGAACACAGAAGAAGCTTCTAAGTTGAAGTAATAGCCAGTAAGAAGTAGTACAATTCAAGTTTTAGTTGTCGATTATTCACTATTTTGCCGGCTTTGGTGGCTTGGACATGACGTAGGACCATAAGATTTTGCTTGATTGGAGGACTAGCAGCCGCGTTGCACGGGAGAATGTGAAAAGTGTTCATATGTAGTAAGAACCTGAGAAATCCGTCCGTTTTCGTCATTTGTAATCGAATCGACTTAAAGCCAGATCGTCACATTGGCCGCTCTTCTCTCTGAAACGGTTACATATATCGTCTGCAAAGCTATGTCGCGTGCTGCGGTATGCGGAAACACTAAAAGCACCATAGTAGAACACAGAAGAAGCTTCTATGTTGAAGTAATAGCCAGTAAGAAGTAGTACAATTCAAGTTTTAGTTGTCGATTATTTACTTTTTAGCCGGCTTTGGTGGCTTGGGCATGACCTAGGACCTTAAGATTTTGCATGAAAGGAGGAGTAGCAGCCGCGTTGCCCGCGAGAATGTGAAAAGTGTTCATATGTAGTAAAAACCTCAGAAATCCGTCCGCTTTCGTCATTTGTTATCGAATCGACTTAAAGCCAGATCGTCACATTGGCCGCTTTTCTCTCTGAGACGGTTACATTTATCGTCTGCAAAGCTATGTCGCGTGCTGCGGTATGCGGAGACACTAAAAGCACCATATTAGAACACAGAAGAAGCTTCTAAATTGAAGTAAAGCCAGTAAGAAGTAGTACTATTTAAGTTTTAGTTGTCGATTAATCACTTTTTAGCCGGCTTTGGTGGCTTGGACATGACCTAGGACCTTAAGATTTTGTTGACAGGGAGACTAGCAGCCGCGTTGCACGGGAGAATGTGAAAAGTTTTCATATGTAGTAGAAACCTGAGAAATCTGTCAGTTTTCGTCATTTGTTATCGAGTCGACTTAAAGCCAGATCGTCACATTGGCCGCTTTTCTCTCTGAGACGGTTACATTTATCGTCTGCAAAGCTATGTCGCGTGCTGCGGTATGCGGAGACACTAAAAGCACCATAGTAGAACACAGAAGAAGCTTCTAAGTTGAAGTAATAGGCAGTAAGAAGTAGTACAATTCAAGTTTTAGTTATCGATTATTCACTTTTTAGCCGGCTTTGCCGGCTTGGACATGACCTAGGACGTTAAGATTTTGCATGAAAGGAGGACTAGCAGCCGCGTTGCATGGGAGAATGTGAAAAGTGTTCATATGTAGTAAAAACCTGAGAAATCCGTCCGTTTTCGTCATTTTTTATCGAATCGACTAAAAGCCAGATCGTCACATTGGCCGCTTTTCTCTCTGAGACGGTTACATTTATCGTCTGCAAAGCTATGTCGCGTGCTGCGGTGTGCGGAGACACTAAAAGCACCATAGTAGAACACAGAAGAAGCTTCTAAGTTGAAGTAATAGCCAGTAAGATGTAGTACAATTCATGTTTTAGTTGTCGAATATTCACTTTTTTGCCGGCTTTGGTGGCTTGGACATGACCTAGGACCTTAAGATTTTGCTTGAAAGGAGGACTAGCAGCCGCGTTGTACGGGAGAATGTGAAAAGTGTTCATATGTAGTAAGAACCTGAGAAATCCGTCCGTTTTCGTCATTTGTTATCGAATCGACTTAAAGCCAGATCGTCACATTGGCCGCCCTTCTCTCTGAAACGGTTACATATATCGTCTGCAAAGCTATGTCGCGTGCTGCGGTAAGCGGAAACACTAAAAGCACCATAGTAGAACACAAAAGAAGCCTCTAAGTTGAAGTAATAGCCAGTAAGAAGTAGTACAATTCAAGTTTTAGTTGTCGATTATTCACTATTTTGCCGGCTTTGGTGGCTTGGACATGACGTAGGACCATAAGATTTTGCTTGAAAGGAGGACTAGCAGCCGCGTTGCACGGGAGAATGTGAAAAGTGTTCATATGTAGTAAGAACCTGAGAAATCCGTCCGTTTTCGTCATTTGTTATCGAATCGACTTAAAGCCAGATCGTCACATTGGCCGCTCTTCTCTCTGAAACGGTTACATATATCGTCTGCAAAGCTATGTCGCGTGCTGCGGTATGCGGAAACACTAAAAGCACCATAGTAGAACACAGAAGAAGCTTCTATGTTGAAGTAATAGCCAGTAAGAAGTAGTACAATTCAAGTTTTAGTTGTCGATTATTCACATTTTAGCCGGCTTTGGTGGCTTGGACATGACCTAGTACCTTAAGATTATGCATGAAAGGAGGACTAGCAGCCGCGTTCCACGGGAGAATGTGAAAAGTGTTCATATGTAGTAAAAACCTGAAAAATCCGTCCGTATTCGTCATTTGTTATCGAATCGACTTAAAGCCAGATCGTCACATTGGCCGTTCTTCTCTCTGAAACGGTTACATTTGTCGTCTGCAAAGCTATGTCCCGTGCTGCGGTATGCCGAAACACTAAAAGCACCATAGTAGAACACAGAAGAAGCTTCTAAGTTGAAGTAAAAGGCAGTAAGAAGTAGTACAATTCAAGTTTTAGTTATCGATTATTCACTTTTTAGCCGGCTTTGGTGGCTTGGACATGACCTAGGACGTTAAGATTTTGCATGAAAGGAGGACTAGCAGCCGCGTTGCATGGGAGAATGTGAAAAGTGTTCATATGTAATAAAAACCTGAGAAATCCGTCCGTTTTCGTCATTTTTTATCGAATCGATTTAAAGCCAGATCGTCACATTGGCCGCTTTTCTCTCTGAGACGGTTACATTTATCGTCTGCAAAGCTATGTCGCGTGCTGCGGTGTGCCGAGACACTAAAAGCACCATAGTAGAACACAGAAGAAGCTTCTAAGTTGAAGTAATAGCCAGTAAGAAGTAGTACAATTCATGTTTTAGTTGTCGAATATTCACTTTTTTGCCGGCTTTAATGGCTTGGACATGACCTAGGACCTTACGATTTTGCATGAAAGGAGGACTAGCAGCCACGTTGCACGGGAGAATGTGAAAAGTGTTCATATGTAGTAAAAAACCTGAGAAATCCGTCCGTTTTCGTCATTTGTTATCGAATCGACTTAAAGCCAGATCGTCACATTGGCCGTTCTTCTCTCTGAAACGGTTACATTTGTCGTCTGCAAAGCTATGTCGCGTGCTGCGGTATGCCGAAACACTAAAAGCTCCATAGTAGAACACAGAAGAAGCTTCTAATTTGAAGTAATAGCCAGTAAGAAGTAGTACAATTCAAGTTTTAGTTGTCGAATATTCACTTTTTAGCCGGCTTTGGTGGCTTGGACATGACCTAGGACCTTACGATTTTGTATGAAAGGAGTACTTGCAGCCGCGATGCACGGGAGAATGTGAAATGTGTTCATATGTAGTAAAAAAATTAGAAATCCGTCGGTTTTCGTCATTTGTTATCGAATCGACTTAAAGCCAGATCGTCACATTGGCCGCTTTTCTCTCTGAAACAGTGACATTTATTGTCTGCAAAGCTATGTCACGTGCTGCGATATGCGGAGACACTAAAAGCACCATAGTAGAACACAGAAGAAGCTTCTAAGTTGAAGTAATAGCCAGTAAGAAGTAGTACAATTCATGTTTTAGTTATTGATTATTCACTTTTTAGCCAGCTTTGGTGGCTTGGACATGAGGTGGAACCTTAAGATTTTGCATGAAAGTAGGACTACCAGCCGCGTTGCACGGGAGAATGTGAAAAGTGTTCATATGTAGTAAAAACCTGAGAAATCCGTCCGTTTTCGTCATTTGTTATCGAATCGACTTAAAGCCAGATCGTCACATTGGCCGCTTTTCTCTCTGAGACGTTTACATGTATCGTCTGCAAGGCTATGATGCGTGCTGCGGTATGCGGAAACACTAAAAGCACCATAGTAGAACACAGAAGAAGCTTCTAAGTTGAAGTAATAGCCAGTAAGAAGTAGTACCATTCAAGTTTTAGTTGTCGATTATTCACTTTTTAGCCGGCTTTGGTGGCTTGGACATGATCTAGAACCTTAAGATTTTGCATGACAGGGAGACTAGCAGCCGCGTTGCACGGGAGAATGTGAAAAGTTTTCATATGTAGTAGAAACCTGAGAAATCCGTCCGTTTTCGTCTTTGTTATCGAATCGACTTAAAGCCAGGTGGTCACATTGGCCGCTTTTCTCTCTGAGACGGTTACATTTATCATCTGCAAAGCTATTTCGCGTCCTGCCGTATGCGAAAACACTAAAAGCACCATAGTAGAACACAGAAGAAGCTTCTATGTTGAAGTAATAGCCAGTAAGAAGTAGTACAATTCAAGTTTTAGTTGTCGATTATTCACTTTTTAGCCGGCTTTGGTGGCTTTGACATTAGGTGGAAGCTTAAGATTTTGCATGAAAGGAGGACTAGCAGCCGCGTTGCACGCGAGAATGTGAAAAGTGTTCATATGTAGTAAAAACCTGAGAAATCCGTCAGTTTTCGTTATTTGTTATCGAGTCGACTTAAAGCCAGATCGTCA
Source organism: Schistocerca gregaria (assembly GCF_023897955.1). Lineage (NCBI taxonomy): Eukaryota > Metazoa > Arthropoda > Insecta > Orthoptera > Acrididae > Schistocerca > Schistocerca gregaria. The sequence goes on along the minus strand of NW_026061808.1, from coordinate 3,242,667 downwards.
CATTGGCCGCTTTTCACTCTGAGACGGTTACATTTATCGTCTGCAAAGCTATGTCGCGTGCTGCGGTATGCGGAGACACTAAAAGCACCATAGTAGAACACAGAAGAAGCTTCTAAGTTGAAGTAATAGGCAGTAAGAAGTAGTACAATTCAAGTTTTAGTTATCGATTATTCACTTTTTAGCCTTCTTTGGTGGCTTGGACATGACCTAGGACGTTAAGATTTTGCATGAAAGGAGGACTAGCAGCCGCGTTGCATGGGAGAATGTGAAAACTGTTCATATGTAGTAAAAACCTGAGAAATCCGTCCGTTTTCGTCATTTGTTATCGAATCGACTTAAAGCCAGATCGTCACATTGGCCGCTTTTCTCTCTGAGACGGTTACATTTATCGTCTGCAAGGCTATGTCGCGTGCTGCGGTGTGCGGAGACACTAAAAGCACCATAGTAGAACACAGAAGAAGCTTCTAAGTTGAAGTAATAGCCAGTAAGAAGTAGTACAATTCATGTTTTAGTTGTCGAATATTCACTTTTTTGCCGGCTTGGTGGCTTGGACATGACCTAGGACCTTACGATTTTGCATGAAAGGAGGACTAGCAGCCACGTTGCACGGGAGAATGTGAAAAGTGTTCATATGTAGTAAAAAACCTGAGAAATCCGTCCGTTTTCGTCATTTGTTATCGAATCGACTTAAAGCCAGATCGTCACATTGGCCGTTCTTCTCTCTGAAACAGTTACATTTATCGTCTGCAAAGCTATGTCACGTGCTGCGATATGCGGAGACACTAAAAGCACCATAGTAGAACACAGAAGAAGCTTCTAACTTGAAGTAATAGCCAGTCAGAAGTAGTACAATTCATGTTTTAGTTATTGATTATTCACTTTTTAGCAGGCTTTGGTGGCTTGGACATGAGGTGGAACCTTAAGATTTTGCATGAAAGTAGGACTAGCAGCCGCGTTGCACGGGAGAATGTGAAAAGTGTTCATATGTAGTAAAAACCTGAGAAATCCGTCCGTTTTCGTCATTTGTTATCGAATCGACTTAAAGCCAGATCGTCACATTGGCCGCTTTTCTCTCTGAGACGTTTACATGTATCGTCTGCAAGGCTATGATGCGTGCTGCGGTATGCGGAAACACTAAAAGCACCATAGTAGAACACAGAAGAAGCTTCTAAGTTGAAGTAATAGCCAGTAAGAAGTAGTACCATTCAAGTTTTAGTTGTCGATTATTCACTTTTTAGCCGGCTTTGGTGGCTTGGACATGACCTAGAACCTTAAGATTTTGCATGAAAGGAGGACTAGCAGCCGCGTTGCACGGGAGAATGTGAAAAGTGTTCATATGTAGTAAAAACCTGAGAAATCCGTCGGTTTTCTTCATTTGTTATCGAATCGACTTAAAGCCAGATCGTCACATTGGCCGCTCTTCTCTCTGAAACGGTTACACTTTTAGTCTGCAAAGCTATGTCGCGTGCTGCGGTATGCCGAAACACTAAAAGCACCATAGTAGAACACAGAAGAAGCTTCTAAGTTGAAGTAATAGCCAGTAAGAAGTAGTACAATTCAAGTTTTAGTTGTCGATTATTCACTATTTTGCCGGCTTTGGTGGCTTGGACATGACGTAGGACCATAAGATTTTGCTTGAAAGGAGGACTAGCAGCCGCGTTGCACGGGAGAATGTGAAAAGTGTTCATATGTAGTAAGAACCTGAGAAATCCGTCCGTTTTCGTCATTTGTTATCGAATCGACTTAAAGCCAGATCGTCACATTGGCCGCTCTTCTCTCTGAAACGGTTACATATATCGTCTGCAAAGCTATGTCGCGTGCTGCGGTATGCGGAAACACTAAAAGCACCATAGTAGAACACAGAAGAAGCTTCTATGTTGAAGTAATAGCCAGTAAGAAGTAGTACAATTCAAGTTTTAGTTGTCGATTATTTACTTTTTAGCCGGCTTTGGTGGCTTGGGCATGACCTAGGACCTTAAGATTTTGCATGAAAGGAGGAGTAGCAGCCGCGTTGCCCGCGAGAATGTGAAAAGTGTTCATATGTAGTAAAAACCTCAGAAATCCGTCCGCTTTCGTCATTTGTTATCGAATCGACTTAAAGCCAGATCGTCACATTGGCCGCTTTTCTCTCTGAGACGGTTACATTTATCGTCTGCAAGGCTATGTCGCGTGCTGCGGTGTGCGGAGACACTAAAAGCACCATAGTAGAACACAGAAGAAGCTTCTAAGTTGAAGTAATAGCCAGTAAGAAGTAGTACAATTCATGTTTTAGTTGTCGAATATTCACTTTTTTGCCGGCTTGGTGGCTTGGACATGACCTAGGACCTTACGATTTTGCATGAAAGGAGGACTAGCAGCCACGTTGCACGGGAGAATGTGAAAAGTGTTCATATGTAGTAAAAAACCTGAGAAATCCGTCCGTTTTCGTCATTTGTTATCGAATCGACTTAAAGCCAGATCGTCACATTGGCCGTTCTTCTCTCTGAAACAGTTACATTTATCGTCTGCAAAGCTATGTCACGTGCTGCGATATGCGGAGACACTAAAAGCACCATAGTAGAACACAGAAGAAGCTTCTAACTTGAAGTAATAGCCAGTCAGAAGTAGTACAATTCATGTTTTAGTTATTGATTATTCACTTTTTAGCCGGCTTTGGTGGCTTGGACATGAGGTGGAACCTTAAGATTTTGCATGAAAGTAGGACTAGCAGCCGCGTTGCACGGGAGAATGTGAAAAGTGTTCATATGTAGTAAAAACCTGAGAAATCCGTCCGTTTTCGTCATTTGTTATCGAATCGACTTAAAGCCAGATCGTCACATTGGCCGCTTTTCTCTCTGAGACGTTTACATGTATCGTCTGCAAGGCTATGATGCGTGCTGCGGTATGCGGAAACACTAAAAGCACCATAGTAGAACACAGAAGAAGCTTCTAAGTTGAAGTAATAGCCAGTAAGAAGTAGTACCATTCAAGTTTTAGTTGTCGATTATTCACTTTTTAGCCGGCTTTGGTGGCTTGGACATGACCTAGAACCTTAAGATTTTGCATGAAAGGAGGACTAGCAGCCGCGTTGCACGGGAGAATGTGAAAAGTGTTCATATGTAGTAAAAACCTGAGAAATCCGTCGGTTTTCTTCATTTGTTATCGAATCGACTTAAAGCCAGATCGTCACATTGGCCGCTCTTCTCTCTGAAACGGTTACACTTTTAGTCTGCAAAGCTATGTCGCGTGCTGCGGTATGCCGAAACACTAAAAGCACCATAGTAGAACACAGAAGAAGCTTCTAAGTTGAAGTAATAGCCAGTAAGAAGTAGTACAATTCAAGTTTTAGTTGTCGATTATTCACTATTTTGCCGGCTTTGGTGGCTTGGACATGACGTAGGACCATAAGATTTTGCTTGAAAGGAGGACTAGCAGCCGCGTTGCACGGGAGAATGTGAAAAGTGTTCATATGTAGTAAGAACCTGAGAAATCCGTCCGTTTTCGTCATTTGTTATCGAATCGACTTAAAGCCAGATCGTCACATTGGCCGCTCTTCTCTCTGAAACGGTTACATATATCGTCTGCAAAGCTATGTCGCGTGCTGCGGTATGCGGAAACACTAAAAGCACCATAGTAGAACACAGAAGAAGCTTCTATGTTGAAGTAATAGCCAGTAAGAAGTAGTACAATTCAAGTTTTAGTTGTCGATTATTTACTTTTTAGCCGGCTTTGGTGGCTTGGGCATGACCTAGGACCTTAAGATTTTGCATGAAAGGAGGAGTAGCAGCCGCGTTGCCCGCGAGAATGTGAAAAGTGTTCATATGTAGTAAAAACCTCAGAAATCCGTCCGCTTTCGTCATTTGTTATCGAATCGACTTAAAGCCAGATCGTCACATTGGCCGCTTTTCTCTCTGAGACGGTTACATTTATCGTCTGCAAAGCTATGTCGCGTGCTGCGGTATGCGGAGACACTAAAAGCACCATATTAGAACACAGAAGAAGCTTCTAAATTGAAGTAAAGCCAGTAAGAAGTAGTACAATTTAAGTTTTAGTTGTCGATTAATCACTTTTTAGCCGGCTTTGGTGGCTTGGACATGACCTAGGACCTTAAGATTTTGTTGACAGGGAGACTAGCAGCCGCGTTGCACGGGAGAATGTGAAAAGTTTTCATATGTAGTAGAAACCTGAGAAATCTGTCAGTTTTCGTCATTTGTTATCGAGTCGACTTAAAGCCAGATCGTCACATTGGCCGCTTTTCTCTCTGAGACGGTTACATTTATCGTCTGCAAAGCTATGTCGCGTGCTGCGGTATGCGGAGACACTAAAAGCACCATAGTAGAACACAGAAGAAGCTTCTAAGTTGAAGTAATAGGCAGTAAGAAGTAGTACAATTCAAGTTTTAGTTATCGATTATTCACTTTTTATGCCGGCTTTGCCGGCTTGGACATGACCTAGGACGTTAAGATTTTGCATGAAAGGAGGACTAGCAGCCGCGTTGCATGGGAGAATGTGAAAAGTGTTCATATGCAGTAAAAACCTGAGAAATCCGTCCGTTTTCGTCATTTTTTATCGAATCGACTAAAAGCCAGATCGTCACATTGGCCGCTTTTCTCTCTGAGACGGTTACATTTATCGTCTGCAAAGCTATGTCGCGTGCTGCGGTGTGCGGAGACACTAAAAGCACCATAGTAGAACACAGAAGAAGCTTCTAAGTTGAAGTAATAGCCAGTAAGATGTAGTACAATTCATGTTTTAGTTGTCGAATATTCACTTTTTTGCCGGCTTTGGTGGCTTGGACATGACCTAGGACCTTAAGATTTTGCTTGAAAGGAGGACTAGCAGCCGCGTTGTACGGGAGAATGTGAAAAGTGTTCATATGTAGTAAGAACCTGAGAAATCCGTCCGTTTTCGTCATATGTTATCGAATCGACTTAAAGCCAGATCGTCACATTGGCCGCCCTTCTCTCTGAAACGGTTACATATTTCGTCTGCAAAGCTATGTCGCGTGCTGCGGTAAGCGGAAACACTAAAAGCACCATAGTAGAACACAAAAGAAGCCTCTAAGTTGAAGTAATAGCCAGTAAGAAGTAGTACAATTCAAGTTTTAGTTGTCGATTATTCACATTTTAGCCGGCTTTGGTGGCTTGGACATGACCTAGTACCTTACGATTATGCATGAAAGGAGGACTAGCAGCCGCGTTCCACGGGAGAATGTGAAAAGTGTTCATATGTAGTAAAAACCTGAAAAATCCGTCCGTATTCGTCATTTGTTATCGAATCGACTTAAAGCCAGATCGTCACATTGGCCGTTCTTCTCTCTGAAACGGTTACATTTGTCGTCTGCAAAGCTATGTCGCGTGCTGCGGTATGCCGAAACACTAAAAGCACCATAGTAGAACACAGAAGAAGCTTCTAATTTGAAGTAATAGCCAGTAAGAAGTAGTACAATTTAAGTTTTTGTTGTCGATTATTCACTTTTTAGCCGGCTTTGGTGGCATTGACATTAGGTGGAAGCTTCAGATTTTGCATGAAAGGAGGACTAGCAGCCGCGTTGCACGCGAGAATGTGAAAAGTGTTCATATGTAGTAAAAACCTGAGAAATCCGTCAGATTTCGTCATTTGTTATCGAGTCGACTTAAAGCCAGATCGTCACATTGGCCGCTTTTCTCTCTGAGACGGTTACATTTATCGTCTGCAAAGCTATGTCGCGTGCTGCGGTATGCGGAGACACTAAAAGCACCATAGCAGAACACAGAAGAAGCTTCTAAGTTGAAGTAAAAGGCAGTAAGAAGTAGTACAATTCAAGTTTTAGTTATCGATTATTCACTTTTTAGCCGGCTTTGGTGGCTTGGACATGACCTAGGACGTTAAGATTTTGCATGAAAGGAGGACTAGCAGCCGCGTTGCATGGGAGAATGTGAAAAGTGTTCATATGTAATAAAAACCTGAGAAATCCGTCCGTTTTCGTCATTTTTTATCGAATCGATTTAAAGCCAGATCGTCACATTGGCCGCTTTTCTCTCTGAGACGGTTACATTTATCGTCTGCAAAGCTATGTCGCGTGCTGCGGTGTGCCGAGACACTAAAAGCACCATAGTAGAACACAGAAGAAGCTTCTAAGTTGAAGTAATAGCCAGTAAGAAGTAGTACAATTCATGTTTTAGTTGTCGAATATTCACTTTTTTGCCGGCTTTAATGGCTTGGACATGACCTAGGACCTTACGATTTTGCATGAAAGGAGGACTAGCAGCCACGTTCCACGGGAGAATGTGAAAAGTGTTCATATGTAGTAAAAAACCTGAGAAATCCGTCCGTTTTCGTCATTTGTTATCGAATCGACTTAAAGCCAGATCGTCACATTGGCCGTTCTTCTCTCTGAAACGGTTACATTTGTCGTCTGCAAAGCTATGTCGCGTGCTGCGGTATGCCGAAACACTAAAAGCTCCATAGTAGAACACAGAAGAAGCTTCTAATTTGAAGTAATAGCCAGTAAGAAGTAGTACAATTCAAGTTTTAGTTGTCGAATATTCACTTTTTAGCCGGCTTTGGTGGCTTGGACATGACCTAGGACCTTACGATTTTGTATGAAAGGAGTACTTGCAGCCGCGTTGCACGGGAGAATGTGAAATGTGTTCATATGTAGTAAAAAAATTAGAAATCCGTCGGTTTTCGTCATTTGTTATCGAATCGACTTAAAGCCAGATCGTCACATTGGCCGCTTTTCTCTCTGAAACAGTTACATTTATTGTCTGCAAAGCTATGTCACGTGCTGCGATATGCGGAGACACTAAAAGCACCATAGTAGAACACAGAAGAAGCTTCTAAGTTGAAGTAATAGCCAGTAAGAAGTAGTACAATTCATGTTTTAGTTATTGATTATTCACTTTTTAGCCAGCTTTGGTGGCTTGGACATGAGGTGGAACCTTAAGATTTTGCATGAAAGTAGGACTAGCAGCCGCGTTGCACGGGAGAATGTGAAAAGTGTTCATATGTAGTAAAAACCTGAGAAATCCGTCCGTTTTCGTCATTTGTTATCGAATCGACTTAAAGCCAGATCGTCACATTGGCCGCTTTTCTCTCTGAGACGTTTACATGTATCGTCTGCAAGGCTATGATGCGTGCTGCGGTATGCGGAAACACTAAAAGCACCATAGTAGAACACAGAAGAAGCTTCTAAGTTGAAGTAATAGCCAGTAAGAAGTAGTACCATTCAAGTTTTAGTTGTCGATTATTCACTTTTTAGCCGGCTTTGGTGGCTTGGACATGATCTAGAACCTTAAGATTTTGCATGACAGGGAGACTAGCAGCCGCGTTGCACGGGAGAATGTGAAAAGTTTTCATATGTAGTAGAAACCTGAGAAATCCGTCCGTTTTCGTCTTTGTTATCGAATCGACTTAAAGCCAGGTGGTCACATTGGCCGCTTTTCTCTCTGAGACGGTTACATTTATCATCTGCAAAGCTATTTCGCGTCCTGCCGTATGCGAAAACACTAAAAGCACCATAGTAGAACACAGAAGAAGCTTCTATGTTGAAGTAATAGCCAGTAAGAAGTAGTACAATTCAAGTTTTAGTTGTCGATTATTCACTTTTTAGCCGGCTTTGGTGGCTTTGACATTAGGTGGAAGCTTAAGATTTTGCATGAAAGGAGGACTAGCAGCCGCGTTGCACGCGAGAATGTGAAAAGTGTTCATATGTAGTAAAAACCTGAGAAATCCGTCAGTTTTCGTTATTTGTTATCGAGTCGACTTAAAGCCAGATCGTCACATTGGCCGCTTTTCACTCTGAGACGGTTACATTTATCGTCTGCAAAGCTATGTCGCGTGCTGCGGTATGCGGAGACACTAAAAGCACCATAGTAGAACACAGAAGAAGCTTCTAAGTTGAAGTAATAGGCAGTAAGAAGTAGTACAATTCAAGTTTTAGTTATCGATTATTCACTTTTTAGCCTTCTTTGGTGGCTTGGACATGACCTAGGACGTTAAGATTTTGAATGAAAGGAGGACTAGCAGCCGCGTTGCATGGGAGAATGTGAAAACTGTTCATATGTAGTAAAAACCTGAGAAATCCGTCCGTTTTCGTCATTTGTTATCGAATCGACTTAAAGCCAGATCGTCACATTGGCCGCTTTTCTCTCTGAGACGGTTACATTTATCGTCTGCAAAGCTATGTCGCGTGCTGCGGTGTGCGGAGACACTAAAAGCGCCATAGTAGAACACAGAAGAAGCTTCTAAGTTGAAGTAATAGCCAGTAAGAAGTAGTACAATTCATGTTTTAGTTGTCGAATATTCACTTTTTTGCCGGCTTGGTGGCTTGGACATGACCTAGGACCTTACGATTATGCATGAAAGGAGGACTAGCAGCCACGTTGCACGGGAGAATGTGAAAAGTGTTCATATGTAGTAAAAAAACCTGAGAAATCCGTCCGTTTTCGTCATTTGTTATCGAATCGACTTAAAGCCAGATCGTCACATTGGCCGTTCTTCTCTCTGAAACAGTTACATTTATCGTCTGCAAAGCTATGTCACGTGCTGCGATATGCGGAGACACTAAAAGCACCAAAGTAGAACACAGAAGATGCTTCTAACTTGAAGTAATAGCCAGTCAGAAGTAGTACAATTCATGTTTTAGTTATTGATTATTCACTTTTTAGCCGGCTTTGGTGGCTTGGACATGAGGTGGAACCTTAAGATTTTGCATGAAAGTAGGACTAGCAGCCGCGTTGCACGGGAGAATGTGAAAAGTGTTCATATGTAGTAAAAACCTGAGAAATCCGTCCGTTTTCGTCATTTGTTATCGAATCGACTTAAAGCCAGATCGTCACATTGGCCGCTTTTCTCTCTGAGACGTTTACATGTATCGTCTGCAAGGCTATGATGCGTGCTGCGGTATGCGGAAACACTAAAAGCACCATAGTAGAACACAGAAGAAGCTTCTAAGTTGAAGTAATAGCCAGTAAGAAGTAGTACCATTCAAGTTTTAGTTGTCGATTATTCACTTTTTAGCCGGCTTTGGTGGCTTGGACATGACCTAGAACCTTAAGATTTTGCATGAAAGGAGGACTAGCAGCCGCGTTTCACGGGAGAATGTGAAAAGTGTTCATATGTAGTAAGAACCTGAGAAATCCGTCCGTTTTCGTCATTTGTTATCGAATCGACTTAAAGCCAGATCGTCACACTGGCCGCTCTTCTCTCTGAAACGGTTACATATATCGTCTGCAAAGCTATGTCGCGTGCTGCGGTAAGCGGAAACACTAAAAGCACCATAGTAGAACACAAAAGAAGCTTCTAAGTTGAAGTAATAGCCAGTAATAAGTAGTACAATTCAAGTTTTAGTTGTCGATTATTCACTTTTTAGCCGGCTTTGGTGGCTTGGACATGACCTAGGATCTTAAGATTTTACATGAAAGGAGGACTTGCAGCCGCGTTGCACGGGAGAATGTGAAAAGTGTTCATATGTAGAAAAACCTGAGAAATCCGTCCGTTTTCGTCATTTGTTATCGAATCGACTTCAAGCCAGATCGTCACATTGGCCGTTCTTCTCTCTGAAAGAGTTACATTTATCGTCTGCAAAGTTATGTCGCGTGCCGCAGTATGCGGAAACACTAAAAGCACCATATTAGAACACAGAAGAAGCTTGTAAGTTGAAGTAATAGAGAGTAAGAAGTAGTACAATTCAAGTTTTAGTTGTCGATTATTCACTTTTTAGCCGGCTTTGGTGGCTTCGACATTAGTTGGAACCTTAATATTTTGCATGAAAGGAGGAGTAGCAGCCTCGTTGCACGCGACAATGTGAAAAGTGTTCATATGTAGTAAAAACCTGAGAAATCCGTCCGTTTTCGTCATTTGTTATCGAATCGACTTAAAGCCAGATCGTCACATTGGCCGCTCTTCTGTCTGAAACGGTTACATTTATCGTCTGCAAAGCTATGTCGCGTGCTGCGGTATGCGGAGACACTAAAAGCACCATAGTAGAACACAGAAGAAGCTTCTAAGTTGAAGTAATAGCCAGTAAGATGTAGTACAATTCAAGTTTTAGTTGTCGATTATTCACTTTTTAGCCTGCTTTGGTGGCTTGGACATGACCTAGGACCTTAAGATTTTGCATGAAAGGAGACCTAGCAGCCGCGTTGCATGGGAGAATGTGAAAAGTGTTCATATGTAGTAAAAACCTGAGAAATCCGTCCGTTTTCGTCATTTGTTATCGAATCGACTTAAAGCCAGATCGTCACATTGGCCGCTCTTCTGTCTGAAACGGTTACATTTATCGTCTGCAAAGCTATGTCGCGTGCTGCGGTATGCGGAGACACTAAAAGCACCTTAGTAGAACACAGAAGAAACTTCTAAGTTGAAGTAATAGCCAGTAAGATGTAGTACAATTCAAGTTTTAGTTGTCGATTATTCACTTTTTAGCCGGCTTTGGTGGCTTGGACATGACCTAGGACCTTAAGATTTTACATGAAAGGAGGACTTGCAGCCGCGTTGCACGGGAGAATGTGAAAAGTGTTCATATGTAGAAAAACCTGAGAAATCCGTCCGTTTTCGTCATTTGTTATCGAATCGACTTCAAGCCAGATCGTCACATTGGCCGTTCTTCTCTCTGAAAGAGTTACATTTATCGTCTGCAAAGTTATGTCGCGTGCCGCAGTATGCGAAAACACTAAAAGCACCATAGTAGAACACAGAAGAAGCTTGTAAGTTGAAGTAATAGAGAGTAAGAAGTAGTAAAATTCAAGTTTTAGTTGTCGATTATTCACTTTTTAGCCGGCTTTGGTGGCTTCGACATTAGGTGGAACGTTAATATTTTGCATGAAAGGAGGAGTAGCAGCCGCGTTGCACGCGAGAATGTGAAAAGTGTTCATATGTAGTAAAAACCTGAGAAATCCGTCCGTTTTCGTCATTTGTTATCGAATCGACTTAAAGCCAGATCGTCACATTGGCCGCTCTTCTATCTGAAACGGTTACATTTATCGTCTGCAAAGCTATGTCGCGTGCTGCGGTATGCGGAGACACTAAAAGCACCATAGTAGAACACAGAAGAAGCTTCTAAGTTGAAGTAATAGCCAGTAAGATGTAGTACAATTCAAGTTTTAGTTGTCGATTATTCACTTTTTAGCCTGCATTGGTGGCTTGGACATGACCTAGGACCTTAAGATTTTGCATGAAAGGAAACCTAGCAGCCGCGTTCCACGGCAGTATGTGAAAAGTGTTCATATGTAGTAAAAACCTGGAAAATCCGTCCGTATTCGTCATTTGTTATCGAATCGACTAAAGCCAGATCGTCACATTGGCCGTTCTTCTCCCTGAAAAGGTTACATTTGTCGTCTGCAAAGCTATGTCGCGTTCTGCGGTATGCCGAAACACTAAAAGCACCATAGTAGCACACAGAAGAAGCTTCTAATTTGAAGTAATAGCCAGTAAGAAGTAGTACAATTCAAGTTTTAGTTGTCGACTATTCACTTTTTAGCCGGCTTTGGTGGCTTTGACATTAGGTGGAAGCTTAAGATTTTGCATGAAAGGAGGACTAGCAGCCGCGTTGCACGGGAGAATGTGAAAAGTTTTCATATGTAGTAAAAACCTAAGAAATCCGTCCGTTTTCGTCATTTGTTATCGAATCGACTTAATGCCAGATCGTCACATTGGCCGCTTTTCTCTCTGAAACAGTTACATTTATCGTCTGCAAAGCTATGTCACGTGTTGCGATATGCGGAGACACTAAAAGCACCGTAGTAGAACACAGAAGAAGCTTCTAAGTTGAAGTAATATCCAGTAAGAAGTAGTACAATTCATGTTTTAGTTATTGATTACTCACTTTTTAGCCGGCTTTGGTGGCTTGGACATGAGGTGGAACCTTAAGATTTTGCATGAAAGTAGGACTAGCAGCCGCGTTGCACGGGAGAATGTGAAAAGTGTTCATATGTAGTAAAAACCTGAGAAATCCGTCCGTTTTCGTCATTTGTTATCGAATCGACTTAAAGCCAGATCGTCACATTGGCCGCTTTTCTCTCTGAGACGGTTACATGTATCGTCTGCAAGGCTATGTCGCGTGCTGCGGTATGCGGAAACACTTTAAGCACCATAGTAGAACACAGAAGAAGCTTCTAAGTTGAAGTAATAGCCAGTAAGAAGTAGTACCATTCAAGGTTTAGTTGTCGATTATTCACTTTTTAGCCGGCTTTGGTGGCTTGGACATGACCTAGGACCTTAAGATTTTGCATGAAAGGAGGACTAGCAGCCGCGTTGTACGGGATGTACGGGAGAATGTGAAAAGTGTTCATATGTAGTAAAAACCTGAGAAATCCGTCCGTTTTCGTCATTTGTTATCGAATCGACCTAAAGCCAGTTCGTCACATTGGCCGCTTTTCTCTCTGAGACGGTTACATTTATCGTCTGCAAAGCTATGTCGCGTGCTGCGGTATGCGGAGACACTAAAAGCACCATATTAGAACACAGAAGAAGCTTCTTAATTGAAGTAAAGCCAGTAAGAAGTAGTACTATTTAAGTTTTAGATGTCGATTAATCACTTTTTAGCCGGCTTTGGTGGCTTGGACATGACCTAGGACCTTAAGATTTTGCATGAAAGGAAGACTAGCAGCCGCGTTGCACGGGAGAATGTGAAAAGTTTTCATATGTAGTAGAAACCTGAGAAATCCGTACGTTTTCGTCTTTGTTATCGAATCGACTTAAAGCCAGATCGTCACATTGGCCGTTCTTCTCTCTGAAACGGTTACATTTGTCGTCTGCAAAACTATGTCGCGTGCTGCGGTATGCGGAAACACTAAAAGCACCATAGTAGAACACAGAAGAAGCTTCTAAGTTGAAGTAATAGCCAGTAAGAAGTAGTACAATTCAAGTTTTAGTTGCCGAATATTCACTTTTTAGCCGGCTTTGGTGGCTTGGACATGACCTAGGACCTTAAGATTTTGCATGAAAGGAGTACTTGCAGCCGCGTTGCACGGGAGAATGTGAAATGTGTTCATATGTAGTAAAAAATGAGAAATCCGTCCGTTTTCGTCATTTGTTATCGAATCGACTTAAAGCCAGATCGTCACATTGGCCGCTTTTCTCTATGAAACAGTTACATTTATCGTCTGCAAAGCTATGTCACGTGCTGCGATATGCGGAGACACTAAAAGCACCATAGTAGAACACAGAAGAAGCTTCTAAGTTGAAGTAATAGCCAGTAAGAAGTAGTACAATTCATGTTTTAGTTATTGATTATTCTTTTTTTAGCCGGCTTTGGTGGCTTGGACATGAGGTGGAACCTTAAGATTTAGAATGAAAGTAGAACTTGCAGCCGCGTTGCATGGGAGAATGTGAAAAGTGTTCATATGTAGTAAAAACCTGAGAAATCCGTCCCTTTTCGTCATTTGTTATCGAATCGACTTAAAGCCAGATCGTCACATTGGCCGCTTTTCTCTCTGAGACGGTTACATTTATCGTCTGCAAAGCTATGTCGCATGCTGCGGTATGCGGAAACACTAAAAGCACCATAGTAGAACACAGAAGAAGCTTCTAAGTTGAAGCAATAGAAAGTAAGAAGTAGTACAATTCAAGTTTTAGTTATCGATTATTCACCTTTTAGCCGGCTTTGGTGGCTTGGATATGACCTAGGACCTTAAGATCTTGCATGAAAGGAGACCTAGCAGCCGCGTTGCATGGGAAAATGTGAAAAGTTTTCATATGTAGTAAAAACCTGAGAAATCTGTCCAATTTCGTCATTTGTTATCGAATCGACTTAAAGCCAGATCGTCACATTGGCCGCTTTTCTCTCTGAGACGGTTACATTTATCGTCTGCAAAGCTATGTCGTGTGCTGCGGTATGCGGAGACACTAAAAGGTACATTGTAGAACACAGAAGAAGCTTCTAAGTTGAAGTAATAGCCAGTAAGAAGTAGTGCAATTCAAGTTTTAGTTGTCGATTATTCACTTTTTAGCCGGCTTTGGTGGCTTGGATTTGACCTTGGATCTTAAGATTTTGCATGAAAGGAGGACTAGCAGCCGCGTTGCATGGGAGAATGTGAAAAGTGTTCATATGTAGTAAAAACCTGAGAAATCCGTCCGTTTTCGTCATTTGTTATCTAAACGACTTAAAGCCAGATCGTCACATTGGCCGCTTTTCTCTCTGAGACGGTTACATTTATCGTCTGCAAAGCTATGTCGCGTGCTGCGGTATGCGGAGACACTAAAACCACAATAGTAGAACACAGAAGAAGCTTCTAAATTGAAGTAATAGCCAGTAAGAAGTAGTACAATTCAAGTTTTAGTTATCGATTATTCACTTTTTAGCCGTCTTTGGTGGCTTGAACATGACCTAGGACCTTATGATTTTGCATGAAAGGAGGACTAGCAGCCGCGTTGCACGGGAGAATGTGAAAAGTGTTCATATGTAGTAAAAACCTGAGAAATCTGTCTATTTTCGTCATTTGTTATCGAATCGACTTAAAGCCAGATCGTCACATTGGCCGCTTTTCTCTCTGAGACGGTTACATTTATCGTCTGCAAAGCTATGTCGCGTGCTGCGGTATGCGGAGACACTAAAAGCACCATAATAGAACACAGAAGAAGCTTCTAAGTTGAAGTAACAGCCAGTAAGAAGTAGTACAATGCAAGTTTTAGTTATCGATTATTCACTTTTTAGCTGTCTTTGATGGCTTGAACATGACCTAGGACCTTAAGATTTTGCATGAAAGGAGGACTAGCAGCCGCGTTGCACTGGAGAATGTGAAAAGTAACCATATGTAGTAAAAACCTGAGAAATCCGTCCGTTTTCGTCATTTGTTATCGAATCGATTTAAAGCCAGATCGTCACATTGGCCGCCGTTCTCTCTGAAACGGTTACATTTATCGTCTGCAAAGCTATGTGGCGTGCTGCGGTATGCGGGATCACTAAAAGCACCATAGTAGAACACAGAAGAAGCTTCTAAGTTGAAGTAATAGCCAGTAAGATGTAGTACAATTCAAGTTTTAATTATCGATTATTCACTTTTTAGCCAGCATTGGTGGCTTGGATAAGACCTAGGACCTTAAGATTTTGCATGAAAGGAGGACTAGCAGCCGCGTTGCACGGGGGAATGTGAAAAGTGTTCATATGGAGTAAAAACCTGAGAAATCCGTCCGTTTTCGTCATTTGTTATCGAATTCACTTAAAGCCAGATCGTCACATTGGCCGCTTTTCTCTCTGAGACGGTTACATTTATCGTCTGCAAAGTTATGTCGCGTGCTGCCGTATGCGGAGACACTAAAAGCACCAAAGTAGAACACAGAAGAAGCTTTTAAGTTGAAGTAATAGCCAGTAAGATGTAGTACAATTCAAGTTTTATTTGTCGATTGTCACTTTTTAGCCGGCTTTGGTGGCTATGATATGACCTAGGAGCATAAGATTTTGCATGAAAGGAGTACTAGCAGCCGCGTTGCACGGGAGAATGTGAAAAGTGTTCATATGTAGTAAAAACCTGAGAAATGCGTCCGTTTTCGTCATTTGTTATCGAATCGACTTAAAGCCAGATCGTCACATTGGCTGCTTTTCTCTCTGAGACGGTTACATTTATCGTCTGCAAAGCTATGTCGCGTGCTGCGGTATGCGGAAACACTAAAAGCACCATAGTAGAACACAGAGGAAGATTCTCAGTTGAAGCAATAGCCAGTAAGAAGTAGTACAATTCAAGTTTAAGTTATCGATTATTCACCTGTTAGCCGGCTTTGGTGGCTTGGACATGACCTAGTACCTTAAGATTTTGCATGAAAGGAGGACTAGCAGCCGCGTTACATGGGAGAATGTGAAAGTGTTCATATGTAGCAAAAACCTGAGAAATCTGACCATTTTCGTTATTTCTTATCGAATCGACTTAAAGCCAGATCGTCACATTGGCCGCTTTTCTCCCTGAGACGGTTACATTTATCGTCTGCAAAGCTATGTCGCGTGCTGCCGTATGCGGAGACACTAAAAGCACCATAGTAGACACAGAAGAAGCTTCTAAATTGAAGTAATAGCCAGAAAGAAGTAGTACTATTTAAGTTTTAGTTGTCGATTAATCACTTTTTTGCCGGCTTTGGGGGCTTGGACATGACCTAGGACCATAAGATTTTGCATGAAAGGAGGACTAGCAACCGCGTTGCACGGGAGAATAAGAAAAGTGTTCACATGTAGTAAAAACCTGAGAAATCCGTCCCTTTTCGTCATTTGTAATCGAATGGACTTAAAGCCAGATCGTCACATTGGCCGCTCTTCTCTCTGAAACGGTTACATTTATCGTCTGCAAAGCTATGTCGCGTGCTGCGGTATGCGGGAACACTAAAAGCACCATAGTAGAACACAGAAGAAGCTTCTAAGTTGAAGTAATAGCCAGTAAGAAGTAGTACAATTCAAGTTTTAATTATCGATTATTCACTTTCTAGCCGGCTTTGGTGGCTTGGATAAGACCTAGGACCTTAAGATTTTGCATGAAAGGAGGACTAGCAGCCGCGTTGCACGGGAGAATGTGAAAAGTGTTCATATGGAGTAAAAACCTGAGATATCCGTCCGTTATCGTCATTTGTTATCGAATCGACTTAAAGCCAGATCGTCACATTGGCCGCTTTTCTCTCTGAGACGGTTACATTTATCGTCTGCAAAGCAATGTCGCGTGCTGCGGTATGCGGAGACACTAAATGCACCATATTAGAACACAGAAGAAACTTCTAAGTTGAAGTAATAGCCAGTAAGAAGTAGTACAATTCAAGTTTTAGTTGTCGATTATTCACTTTTTAGCCGGCTTTGGTGGCTTGGACATGACCTAGGACCTTAAGATTTTGCATGAAAGGAGGACTATCAGTCGCGTTGCACGGGAGAATGTGAAAAGTGTTCATATGTAGTAGAAACCTGAGAAATCCGTCCGGTTTCGTCTTTGTTATCGAATGCACTTAAAGCCAGATCGTCACATTGGCCGCTTTTCTCTCTGAGACGGTTACATTTATCGTCTGCAAAGCTATGTCGCGTGCTGCCGTAAGCGGAGACACTAAAAGCACCATAGTAGAACACAGAAGAAACTTCTAAGTTGAAGTAATAGCCAGTAAGAAGTAGTACAATTAAACTTTTAGTTATCGATTATTCACCTTTTAGCCGGCTTTGGTGGCTTGGACATGACCTAGGACCTTAAGATTTTGCATGAAAGGAGGACTAGCAGCCGCGTTGCACGGGAGAATGTGAAAAGTGTTCACATGTAGTAAAAACCTGAGAAATCCGTCCCTTTTCGTCATTTGTTATCGAATCGACTTACAGCCAGATCGTCACATTGGACGCTTTTCTCTCTGAGACGGTTACATTTATCGTCTGCAAAGCCATGTTGCGTGCTGCGGTATGCGGAAACACTAAAAGCACCATAGTAGAACACAGAAGAAGCTTCTAAGTTGAAGTAGTAGCCAGTAAGAAGTAGTAAAATTCAAGTTTTAGTTGTCGATTATTCACTCTTTAGCCGGCTTTGTTGGCTTGGACATGACCTAGGACCTTAAGATTTTGCATGAAAGGAGGACTAGCAGCCGCGTTGCATGGGAGAATGTGAAAAGTGTTCATATGTAGTAAAAACCTGAGAAATCTGTCCATTTTCGTCATTTGTTATCGAATCGACTTAAAGCCAGATCGTCACATTGGCCGCTTTTCTCTCTGAGACGGTTACATTTATCGTCTGCAAAGCTATGTCGCGTGCTGCGGTATGCGGAGACACTAAAAGCACAATAGTAGAACACAGAAGAAGCTACTAAGTTGAAGTAATAGCCAGTAAGAAGTAGTACAATTCAAGTTTTAGTTATCGATTATTCACATTTTAGCCGTCTTTGGTGGCTTGAACATGACCTAGGACCTTAAGATTCTGCATGAAAGGAGGACTAGCAGCCGCGTTGCATGGGAGAATGTGAAAAGTGTTCATATGTAGTAAAAACCTGAGAAATCCGTCCGTTTTCGTCATTTGTTATCGAAACGACTTAAAGCCAGATCGTCACATTGGCCGCTTTTCTCTCTGAGACGGTTACATTTATCGTCAGCAAAGCTATGTCGCGTGCTGCGGTATGCGGAGGCACTAGAAGCACCATATTAGAACACAGAAGAAGCTTCTAAATTGAAGTAATAGCCAGTAAGGAGTAGTACAACTGAAGTTTTAGTTGTCGATTAATCACTTTTTAGCCGGCTTTGGTGGCTTGGACATGACTTACGACCTTAAGATTTTGCATGAAAGGAAGACTAGCAGCCGCGTTGCACGGGAGAATGTGAAAAGTGTTCATATGTAGTAAAAACCTGAGAAATCCGTCCGTTTTCGTCATTTGTTATCGAATCCATTTTAAGCCAGATCGTCACATTGGCCGCTCTTCTCTCTGAAACGGTTACATTTATCGTCTGCAAAGCTATGTCGCGTGCTGCGGTATGCGGGAACACTAAAAGCACCATAGTAGAACACAGAAGAAGCTTCTAAGTTGAAGTAATAGCCAGTAAGAAGTAGTACAATTCAAGATTTAATTATCGATTATTCACTTTTTAGCCGGCTTTGGTGGCTTGGATAAGACCTAGGACCTTAAGATTTTGCATGAAAGGAGGACTAGCAGCCGCGTTGCACGGGAGAATGTGAAAAGTGTTCATATGGAGTAAAAACCTGAGAAATCCGTCCGTTATCGTCATTTGTTATCGAATCGACTTAAAGCCAGATCGTCACATTGGCCGCTTTTCTCTCTGAGACGGTTACATTTATCGTCTGCAAAGCAATGTCGCGTGCTGCGGTATGCGGAGACACTAAATGCACCATATTAGAACACAGAAGAAACTTCTAAGTTGAAGTAATAGCCAGTAAGAAGTAGTACAATTCAAGTTTTAGTTGTCGATTATTCACTCTTTAGCCGGCTTTGGTGGGTTGGACATGACCTAGGACGTTAAGATTTTGCATGAAAGGAGGACTATCAGTCGCGTTGCACGGGAGAATGTGAAAAGTGTTCATATGTAGTAGAAACCTGAGAAATCCGTCCGGTTTCGTCTTTGTTATCGAATGCACTTAAAGCCAGATCGTCACATTGGCCGCTTTTCTCTCTGAGACGGTTACATTTATCGTCTGCAAAGCTATGTCGCGTGCTGCCGTATGCGGAGACACTAAAGGCACGGTAGTAGAACACAGAAGAAACTTCTAAGTTTAAGTAATAGCCAGTAAGAAGTAGTACAATTACAGTTTTAGTTATCGATTATTCACCTTTTAGCCGGCTTTGGTGGCTTGGACATGACCTAGGACCTTAAGATTTTGCATGAAAGGAGGACTAGCAGCCGCGTTGCACGGGAGAATGTGAAAAGTGTTCATATGTAGTAAAAACCTGAGAAATCCGTCCGTTTTCGTCATTTGTTATCGAATCGACTTAAAGCCAGATCGTCACATTGGCCGCTTTTCTCTCTGAGACGGTTACATTTATCGTCTGCAAAGCTATGTCGCGTGCTGCGGTTTGCGGAAACACTAAAAGCACCATAGTAGAACACAGAAGAAGCTTCTTAGTTGAAGCAATAGCCAGTAAGAAGTAGTACAATTGAAGTTTAAGTTATCGATTATTCACTTTTTAGCCGGCTTTGGTGGCTTGGACATGACCTAGGACCTTAAGATTTTGCATGAAAAGAGGACTATCAGTCGCGTTGCACGGGAGAATGTGAAAAGTGTTCATATGTAGTAGAAACCTGAGAAATCCGTCCGGTTTCGTCTTTGTTATCGAATGCACTTAAAGCCAGATCGTCACATTGGCCGCTTTTCTCTCTGAGACGGTTACATTTATCGTCTGCAAAGCTATGTCGCGTGCTGCCGTAAGCGGAGACACTAAAAGCACCATAGTAGAACACAGAAGAAACTTCTAAGTTGAAGTAATAGCCAGTAAGAAGTAGTACAATTAAACTTTTAGTTATCGATTATTCACCTTTTAGCTGGCTTTGGCGGCTTGGACATGACCTAGGACCTTAAGATTTTGCATGAAAGGAGGACTAGCAGCCGCGTTGCACGGGAGAATGTGAAAAGTGTTCACATGTAGTAAAAACCTGAGAAATCCGTCCGTTTTCGTCATTTGTTATCGAATCGACTTACAGCCAGATCGTCACATTGGACGCTTTTCTCTCTGAGACGGTTACATTTATCGTCTGCAAAGCCATGTTGCGTGCTGCGGTATGCGGAAACACTAAAAGCACCATAGTAGAACACAGAAGAAGCTTCTAAGCTGAAGTAGTAGCCAGTAAGAAGTAGTAAAATTCAAGTTTTAGTTGTCGATTATTCACTTTTTAGCCGGCTTTGTTGGCTTGGACATGACCTAGGACCTTAAGATTTTGCATGAAAGGAGGACTAGCAGCCGCGTTGCATGGGAGAATGTGAAAAGTGTTCATATGTAGTAAAAACCTGAGAAAACTGTCCATTTTCGTCATTTGTTATCGAATCGACTTAAAGCCAGATCGTCACATTGGCCGCTTTTCTCTCTGAGACGGTTACATTTATCGTCTGCAAAGCTATGTCGCGTGCTGCGGTATGCGGATACACTAAAAGCACAATAATAGAAGACAGAAGAAGCTTCTAAGTTGAAGTAATAGCCAGTAAGAAGTAGTACAATTCAAGTTTTAGTTATCGATTATTCACTTTTTAGCCGTCTTTGGTGGCTTGAACATGACCTAGGACCTTAAGATTCTGCATGAAAGGAGGACTAGCAGCCGCGTTGCATGGGAGAATGTGAAAAGTGTTCATATGTAGTAAAAACCTGAGAAATCCGTCCGTTTTCGTCATTTGTTATCGAAACGACTTAAAGCCAGATCGTCACATTGGCCGCTTTTCTCTCTGAGACGGTTACATTTATCGTCAGCAAAGCTATGTCGCGTGCTGCGGTATGCGGAGGCACTAAAAGCACCATATTAGAACACAGAAGAAGCTTCTAAATTGAAGTAATAGCCAGTAAGGAGTAGTACAATTGAAGTTTTAGTTGTCGATTAATAACTTTTTAGCCGGCTTTGGTGGCTTGGACATGACTTACGACCTTAAGATTTTGCATGAAAGGAAGACTAGCAGCCGCGTTGCACGGGAGAATGTGAAAAGTGTTCATATGTAGTAAAAACCTGAGAAATCCGTCCGTTTTCGTCATTTGTTATCGAATCGATTTAAAGCCAGATCATCACATTGGCCGCTCTTCTCTCTGAAACGGTTACATTTATCGTCTGCAAAGCTATGTCGCGTGCTGCGGTATGCGGGAACACTAAAAGCACCATAGTAGAACACAGAAGAAGCTTCTAAGTTGAAGTAATAGCCAGTAAGAAGTAGTACAATTCAAGATTTAATTATCGATTATTCACTCTTTAGCCGGCTTTGGTGGCTTGGACATGACCTAGGACCTTAAGATTTTGCATGAAAGGAGGACTATCAGTCGCGTTGCACGGGAGAATGTGAAAAGTGTTCATATGTAATAGAAACCTGAGAAATCCGTCCGGTTTCGTCTTTGTTATCGAATGCACTTAAAGCCAGATCGTCACATTGGCCGCTTTTCTCTCTGAGACGGTTACATTTATCGTCTGCAAAGCTATGTCGCGTGCTGCGGTATGCGGAAACACTAAAAGCACCATAGTAGAACACAGAAGAAGCTTCTTAGTTGAAGCAATAGCCAGTAAGAAGTAGTACAATTGAAGTTTAAGTTATCGATTATTCACTTTTTAGCCGGCTTTGGTGGCTTGGACATGACTTAGGACCTTAAGATTTTGCATGAAACGAAGACTAGCAGCCGCGTTGCACGGGAGAATGTGAAAAGTGTTCATATGTAGTAAAAACCTGAGAAATCCGTCCCTTTTCGTCATTTGTAATCGAATCGA
The DNA here is from genome assembly GCF_023897955.1 of Schistocerca gregaria. Lineage (NCBI taxonomy): Eukaryota > Metazoa > Arthropoda > Insecta > Orthoptera > Acrididae > Schistocerca > Schistocerca gregaria. The sequence continues at coordinate 3,220,865 of NW_026061808.1, read as the reverse complement.
CTTAAAGCCAGATCGTCACATTGGCCGCTTTTCTCTCTGAGACGGTTACATTTATCGTCTGCAAAGCTATGTCGCGTGCTGCGGTATGCGGAGACACTAAAAGCACAATAGTAGAACACAGAAGAAGCTTCTAAGTTGAAGTAATAGCCAGTAAGAAGTAGTACTATTCAAGTTTTACTTATCGATTATTCACTTTTTAGCCGTCTTTGGTGGCTTGAACATGACCTAGGACCTTAAGATTCTGCATGAAAGGAGGACTAGCAGCCGCGTTGCATGGGAGAATGTGAAAAGTGTTCATATGTAGTAAAAACCTGAGAAATCCGTCCGTTTTCGTCATTTGTTATCGAATCGATTTAAAGCCAGATCGTCACATTGGCCGCTCTTCTCTCTGAAACGGTTACATTTATCGTCTGCAAAGCTATGTCGCGTGCTGCGGTATGCGGGAACACTAAAAGCACCATAGTAGAACACAGAAGAAGCTTCTAAGTTGAAGTAATAGCCAGTAAGAAGTAGTACAATTCCAGTTTTAATTATCGATTATTCACTTTTTAGCCGGCTTTGGTGGCTTGGATAAGACCTAGGACCTTAAGATTTTGCATGAAAGGAGGACTAGCAGCCGCGTTGCACGGGAGAATGTGAAAAGTGTTCATATGGAGTAAAAACCTGGGAAATCCGTCCGTTATCGTCATTTGTTATCGAATCGTCTTAAAGCCAGATCGTCACATTGGCCGCTTTTCTCTCTGAGACGGTTACATTTATCGTCTGCAAAGCAATGTCGCGTGCTGCGGTATGCGGAGACACTAAATGCACCATATTAGAACACAGCAGAAACTTCTAAGTTGAAGTAATAGCCAGTAAGAAGTAGTACAATTCAAGTTTTAGTTGTCGATTATTCACTTTTTAGCCGGCTTTGGTGGCTTGGACATGACCTAGGACCTTAAGAATTTGCATGAAAGGAGGACTATCAGTCGCGTTGCACGGGAGAATGTGAAAAGTGTTCATATGTAGTAAAAACCTGAGAAATCCGTCCGTTTTCGTCATTTGTTATCGAAACGACTTAAAGCCAGATCGTCACATTGGCCGCTTTTCTCTCTGAGACGATTACATTTATCGTCAGCAAAGCTATGTCGCGTGCTGCGGTATGCGGAGGCACTAAAAGCACCATATTAGAACACAGAAGAAGCTTCTAAATTGAAGTAATAGCCAGTAAGGAGTAGTACAATTAAAAGTTTTAGTTGTCGATTAATCACTTTTTAGCCGGCTTTGGTGGCTTGGACATGACTTACGACCTTAAGATTTTGCATGAAAGGAAGACTAGCAGCCGCGTTGCACGGGAGAATGTGAAAAGTGTTCATATGTAGTAAAAACCTGAGAAATCCGTCCGTTTTCGTCATTTGTTATCGAATCGATTTAAAGCCAGATCGTCACATTGGCCGCTCTTCTCTCTGAAACGGTTACATTTATCGTCTGCAAAGCTATGTCGCGTGTTGCGGTATGCGGAGACACTAAAAGCACCATAGTAGAACACTGAAGAAGCTTCTAAGTTGAAGTAATAGCCAGTAAGAAGTAGTGCAATTCAAGTTTTAGTTGTCGATTGTCACTTTTTAGCCGTCTTTGGTGGCAATGACAAGACCTAGGACCATAAGATTTTGCATGAAAGGAGGACTAGCAGCCGCGTTGCACGGGAGAATAAGAAATGTGTTCACATGTAGTCAAAACCTGAGAAATCCGTCCCTTTTCGTCATTTGTAATCGAATCGACTTAAAGCCAGATCGTCACATTGGCCGCTTTTCTCTCTGAGACGGTTACATTTATCGTCTGCAAAGCTATGTCGCATGCTGCGGTATGCGGGAACACAAAGAACCATAGTAGAACACAGAAGAAGCTTCTAAGTTGAAGTAATAGCCAGTAAGAAGTAGTACAATTCAAGTTTTAATTATCGATTATTCACTTTTTAGCCGGCTTTGGTGGCTTGGATAAGACCTAGGACCTTAAGATTTTGCATGAAAGGAGGACTAGCAGCCGCGTTGCACGGGAGAATGTGAAAAGTGTTCATATGGAGTAAAAACCTGAGAAATCCGTCCGTTATCGTCATTTGTTATCGAATCGACTTAAAGCCAGATCGTCACAATGGCCGCTTTTCTGTCTGAGACGGTTACATTTATCGTCTGCAAAGCAATGTCGCGTGCTGCGGTATGCGGAGACACTAAATGCACCATATTAGAACACAGAAGAAACTTCTAAGTTGAAGTAATAGCCAGTAAGAAGTAGTACAATTTAAGTTTTAGTTGTCGATTATTCACTCTTTAGCCGGCTTTGGTGGCTTGGACATGACCTAGGACCTTAAGATTTTGCATGAAAGGAAGAATAGCAGCCGCGTTGCACGGGAGAATGTGAAAAGTGTTCATATGTAGTACAAACCTGAAAAATCCGTCCGTTTTCGTCATTTGTTATCGAATCGATTTAAAGCCATATCGTCACATTGGCCGCTCTTCTCTCTGAAACGCTTACATTTATCGTCTGCAAAGCTATGTCGCGTGCTGCGGTATGCGGGAACACTAAAAGCTCCATAGTAGAACACAGAAGAAGCTTCTAAGTTGAAGTAATAGCCAGTAAGAAGTAGTACAATTCAAGTTTTAATTATCGATTATTCACTTTTTAGCCGGCTTTGGTGGCTTGGATAAGACCTAGGACCTTAAGATTTTGCATGAAAGGAGGACTAGCAGCCGCGTTGCACGGGAGAATGTGAAAAGTGTTCATATGAAGTAAAAACCTGAGAAATGCGTCCCTTATCGTCATTTGTTATCGAATCGACTTAAAGCCAGATCGTCAAATTGGCCGCTTTTCTCTCTGAGACGGTTACATTTATCGCCTGCAAAGCTATGTCGCGTGCTGCGGTATGCGGAAGACACTAAAAGCACCATATTAGAACACAGAAGAAGCTTCTAAATTGAAGTAATAGCCAGTAAGAAGTAGTACTATTTAAGTTTTAGTTGTCGACTAATCACTTTTTTGCCGGCTTTGGTGGCTTGGACATGACTTAGGACCTTAAGATTTTGCATGAAAGGAAGACTATCAGCCGCGTTGCACGGGAGAATGTGAAAAGTGTTCATATGTAGTAAAAACCTGGGAAATCCGTCCGTTTTCGTCATTTGTTATCGAATCGATTTAAAGCCAGATCGTCACATTGGCCGCTCTTCTCTCTGAAACGGTTACATTTATCGTCTGCAAAGCTATGTCGCGTGCTGTGGTATGCGGGAACACTAAAAGCACCATAGTAGAACACAGAAGAAGCTTCTAAGTTGAAGTAATAGCCAGTAAGAAGTAGTACAATTCAAGTTTTAAATATCGATTATTCACTTTTTAGCCGACTTTGGTGGCTTGGATAAGACCTAGGACCTTAAGATTTTGCATGAAAGGAGGACTAGCAGCCGCGTAGCACGGGAGAATGTGAAAAGTGTTCATATGGAGTAAAAACCTGAGAAATCCGTCCGTTTTCGTCATTTGTTATCGAATCGTCTTAAAGCCAGATCGTCACATTGGCCGCTTTTCTCTCTGAGACGGTTACATTTATCGTCTGCAAAGCTATGTCGCGTGTTGCGGTATGCGGAGACACTAAAAGCACCATAGTATAACACTGAAGAAGCTTCTAAGTTGAAGTAATAGCCAGTAAGAAGTAGTACAATTCAAGTTTTAGTTGTCGATTGTCACTTTTTAGCCGGCATTGGTTGCAATTACAAGACCTAGGACCTTAAGATTTTGCATGAAAGGAGGACTAGCAGCGGCGTTGCATAGGAGAATGTGAAAAGTGTTCATATGTAGTAAAAACCTGAGAAATCCGTCCGTTTTCGTCATTTGTTATCGAAACGACTTAAAGCCAGATCGTCACATTGGCCGCTTTTCTCTCTGAGACGGTTACATTTATCGTCAGCAAAGCTATGTCGCGTGCTGCGGTATGCGGAGGCATTAAAAGCACCATATTAGAACACAGAAGAAGCTTCTAAATTGAAGTAATAGCCAGTAAGAAGTAGTACAATTGAAGTTTTAGTTGTCGATTAATCACTTTTTAGCCAGCTTTGGTGGCTTGGACATGACTTAGGACCTTAAGATTTTGTATGAAAGGAAGACTAGCAGCCGCGTTGCACGGGAGAATGTGAAAAGTGTTCATATGAAGTAAAAACCTGAGAAATCCGTCCGTTTTCGTCATTTGTTATCGAATCGATTTAAAGCCAGATCGTCACATTGGCCGCTCTTCTCTCTGAAACGGTTACATTTATCGTCTGCAAAGCTGTGTCGCGTGCTGCGGTATGCGGGAACACTAAAAGCTCCATAGTAGAACACAGAACAAGCTTCTAAGTTGAAGTAATAGCCAGTAAGAAGTAGTACAATTCAAGTTTTAATTATCGATTATTCACTTTTTAGCCGGCTTTGGTGGCTTGGATAAGACCTAGGACCTTAAGATTTTGCATGAAAGGAGGACTAGCAGCCGCGTTGCACGGGAGAATGTGAAAAGTGTTCATATGGAGTAAAAACCTGAGAAATCCGTCCGTTATCGTCATTTGTTATCGAATCGACTTAAAGCCAGATCGTCACATTGGCCGCTTTTCTCTCTGAGACGGTTACATTTATCGTCTGCAAAGCAATGTCGCGTGCTGCGGTATGCGGAGACACTAAATGCACCATATTAGAACACAGAAGAAACTTCTAAGTTGAAGTAATAGCCAGTATGAAGTAGTACAATTCAAGTTTTAGTTGTCGATTATTCACTCTTTAGCCGGCTTTGGTGGCTTGGACATGACCTAGGACCTTAAGATTTTGCATGAAAGGAGGACTATCAGTCGCGTTGCACGGGAGAATGTGAAAAGTGTTCATATGTAGTAAAAACCTGAGAAATCTGACCATTTTCGTCATTTGTTATCGAATCGACTTAAAGCCAAATCGTCACATTGGCCGCTTTTCTCCCTGAGACGGTTACATTTATCGTCTGCAAAGCTATGTCGCGTGCTGCGGTATGTGGAGACACTAAAAGCACCATAGTAGAACACAGAAGGATCTTCTAAGTTGAAGTAATAGACAGTAAGAAGTAGTACAATTCAAGTTTTAGTTGTCGATTATTCACTTTTTAGCCGGCTTTGGTGGCTTGGACATGACCTAGGACCATAAGATTTTGCATGAAAGGAGGACTAGCAGCCGCGTTGCACGGGAGAATGTGAAAGTGTTCATATGTAGTAAAAACCTGAGAAATCTGACAATTTTCGTCATTTGTTATCGAATCGACTTAAAGCCAGATCGTCACATTGGCCGCTTTTCTCCCTGAGACGGTTACATTTATCGTCTGCAAAGCTATGTCGCGTGCTGCGGTATGCGGATACACTAAAAGCACAATAGTAGAACACAGAAGAAGCTTCTAAGTTGAAGTAATAGCCAGTAGGAAGTAGTACAATTCAAGTTTTAATTATCGATTATTCACTTTTTAGCCGGCTTGGTGGCTTGGATAAGACCTAGGACCTTAAGATTTTGCATGAAAGGAGGACTAGCAGCCGCGTTGCACGGGAGAATGTGAAAAGTGTTCATATGAAGTAAAAACCTGAGAAATGCGTCCCTTATCGTCATTTGTTATCGAATCTACTTAAAGCCAGATCGTCACATTGGCCGCTTTTCTCTCTGAGACGGTTACATTTATCGCCTGCAAAGCTATGTCGCGTGCTGCGGTATGCGGAGACACTAAAAGCACCATATTAGAACACAGAAGAAGCTTCTAAGTTGAAGTAATAGCCAGTAAGAAGTAGTAAAATTCAAGTTTATATTATCGATTATTCACTTTTTAGCCGGCTTTGGTGGCTTGGATAAGACCTAATATCTTAAGATTTTGCATGAAAGGAGGACTAGCAGCCGCGTTGCACGGGAGAATGTGAAAAGTGTTCATATGGTGTAAAAACCTGAGAAATCCGTCCGTTATCGTCATTTGTTATCGAATCGACTTAAAGCGAGATCGTCACATTGGCCGCTTTTCTCTGTGAGACGGTTACATTAATCGTCTGCAAAGCTATGTCGCGTGCTGCGGTATGCGGGAACACTAAAAGCACCATAGTAGAACACAGAAGAAGCTTCTAAGTTGAAGTAATAGCCAGTAAGAAGTAGTACAATTCAAGTTTTAATTATCGATTATTCACTTTTTAGCCGGCTTTGGTGGCTTGGATAAGACCTAGGACCTTACGATTTTGCATGAAAGGAGGACTAGCAGCCGCGTTGCACGGGAGAATGTGAAAAGTTTTTATATGAAGTAAAAACCTGAGAAATCCGTCCGTTATCGTCATTTGTTATCGAATCGACCTAAAGCCAGATCGTCACATTGGCCGCTTTTCTCTCTGAGACGGTTACATTTATCGCCTGCAAAGCTATGTCGCGTGCTGCGGTATGCGGAGACACTAAAAGCACCATATTAGAACACAGTAGAAACTTCTAAGTTGAAGTAATAGCCAGTAAGAAGTAGTACAATTCAAGTTTTAGTTATCGATTATTCACCTTTTAGCCGGCTTTGGTGGCTTGGACATGACCTAGGACCTTAAGATTTTGCATGAAAGGAGGACTAGCAGCCGCGTTGCATGGGAGAATGTGAAAAGTGTTCATATTTATTAAAAACCTGAGAAACCCGTCCGTTTTCGTCATTTGTTATCGAATCGATTTAAAGCCAGATCGTCACATTGGCCTCTCTTCTCTCTGAAACGGTTACATTTATCGTCTGCAAAGCTATGTCGCGTGCTGCGGTATGCGGGAACACTAAAAGCACCATAGTAGAACACAGAAGAAGCTTCTAAGTTGAAGTAATAGCCAGTAAGAAGTAGTACAATTCAAGTTTTAATTATCGATTATTCACTTTTTAGCCGGCTTGGTGGCTTGGATAAGACCTAGGACCTTAAGATTTTGCATGAAAGGAGGACTAGCAGCCGCGTTGCACGGGAGAATGTGAAAAGTGTTCATATGAAGTAAAAACCTGAGAAATGCGTCCCTTATCGTCATTTGTTATCGAATCTACTTAAAGCCAGATCGTCACATTGGCCGCTTTTCTCTCTGAGACGGTTACATTTATCGCCTGCAAAGCTATGTCGCGTGCTGCGGTATGCGGAGACACTAAAAGCACCATATTAGAACACAGAAGAAGCTTCTAAGTTGAAGTAATAGCCAGTAAGAAGTAGTAAAATTCAAGTTTATATTATCGATTATTCACTTTTTAGCCGGCTTTGGTGGCTTGGATAAGACCTAATATCTTAAGATTTTGCATGAAAGGAGGACTAGCAGCCGCGTTGCACGGGAGAATGTGAAAAGTGTTCATATGGAGTAAAAACCTGAGAAATCCGTCCGTTTTCGTCATTTGTTATCGAATCGATTTAAAGCCAGATCGTCACATTGGCCTCTCTTCTCTCTGAAACGGTTACATTTATCGTCTGCAAAGCTATGTCGCGTGCTGCGGTATGCGGGAACACTAAAAGCACCATAGTAGAACACAGAAGAAGCTTCTAAGTTGTAAAAATAGCCAGTAAGAAGTAGTACAATTCAAGTTTTAATTATCGATTATTCACTTTTTAGCCGGCTTTGGTGGCTTGGATATGACATAGGACGTTAAGATTTTGCATGAAAGGAGGACTAGCAGCCGCGTTGCACGGGAGAATGTGAAAAGTGTTCATATGGAAGTAAAAACCTGAGAAATCCGTCCGTTTTCGTCATTTGTTATCGAATCGATTTTAAGCCAGATCGTCACATTGGCCGCTTTTCTCTCTGAGACGGTTACATTTATCATCTGCAAAGCTATGTCGCGTGCTGCGGTATGTGGAGACACTAAAAGCACCATAGTAGAACACAGAAGGAGCTTCTAAGTTGAAGTAATAGCCAGTAAGAAGTAGTACAATTCAAGTTTTAGTTGTCGATTATTCACTTTTTAGCCGGCTTTGGTGGGTTGGACATGACCTAGGACCTTAAGATTTTGCATGAAAGGAGGACTAGCTGCCGCGTTGCACGGGAGAATGTGAAAAGTGTTCATATGGAGTAAAAACCTGAGAAATCCGTCCGTTTTCGTCATTTGTTATCGAATCGATTTAAAGCCAGATCGTCACATTGGCCTCTCTTCTCCCTGAAACGGTTACATTTATCGTCTGCAAAGCTATGTCGCGTGCTGCCGTATGCGTAGACACTAAAAGCACCATAGTAGAACACAGAAGAAGCTTCTAAGTTGAAGTAATAGCCAGAAGTAGTAAAATTCAATTTTTAATTATCGATTATTCACTTTTTAGCCGGCTTTGGTGGCTTGGATATGACCTAGGACGTTAAGATTTTGCATGAAAAGAGGACTAGCAGCCGCGTTGCACGGGAGAATGTGAAAAGTGTTCATATGGAGTAAAAACCTGAGAAACCCGTCCGTTTTCGTCATTTGTTATCGAATCGATTTAAAGCCAGATCGTCACATTGGCCGCTCTTCTCTCTGAAACAGTTACATTTATCGTCTGCAAAGCTATGTCGCGTGCTGCGGTATGCGGGAACACTAAAAGCACCATATTAGAACACAGAAGAAACTTCTAAGTTGAAGTAATAGCCAGTAAGAAGTAGTACAATTCAAGTTTTAGTTATCGATGATTCACCTTTTAGCCGGTTTGGTGGCTTGGACATGACCTAGGACCTTAAGATTTTGCATGAAAGGAGGACTAGCAGCCGCGTTGCACGGGAGAATGTGCAAAGTGTTCATATGGAGTAAAAACCTGAGAAATCCGTCCGTTTTCGTCATTTGTTATCGAATCGACTCAAAGCCAGATCGTCACATTGGCCGCTTTTCTCTCTGAGACGGTTACATTTATCGTCTGCAAAGCTATGTCGCGTGCTGCGGTATGCGGAGACACTAAAAGCACCATAGTAGAACACAGAAGAAGCTTCTAAGTTGAAGTAATAGCCAGTAAGAAGTAGTACAATTCAAGTTTTAGTTATCGACTATTCACTTTTTAGCCGTCTTTGGTGGCTTGGACATGACCTAGGACCTTAAGATTTTGCATGAAAGGAGGACTAGCAGCCGCGTTGCATGGGAGAATGTGAAAAGTGTTCATATGTAGTAAAAACCTGAGAAACCCGTCCGTTTTCGTCATTTGTTATCGAATCGATTTAAAGCCAGATCGTCACATTGGCCTCTCTTCTCTCTGAAACGGTTACATTTATCGTCTGCAAAGCTATGTCGCGTACTGCCGTATGCGTAGACACTAAAAGCACCATAGTAAAACACAGAAGAAGCTTCTAAGTTGAAGTAATAGCCAGTAAGAAGTAGTAAAATTCAATTTTTAATTATCGATTATTCACTTTTTAGCCGGCTTTGGTGGCTTGGATAAGACCTAGGACCTTAAGATTTTGCATGAAAGGAGGACTAGCAGCCGCGTTGCGCGGGAGAATGTGAAAAGTGTTCATATGGAGTAAAAACCTGAGAAATCCGTCCGTTATCGTCATTTGTTATCGAATCGACTTAAAGCCAGATCGTCACATTGGCCGCTTTTCTCTCTGAGACGGTTACATTTATCGTCTGCAAAGCTATGTCGCGTGCTGCGGTATGCGTAGACACTAAAAGCACCATATTAGAACACAGAAGAAACTTCTAAGTTGAAGTAATAGCCAGTAAGAAGTAGTACAATTAAAGTTTTAGTTATCGATTATTCACCTTTTAGCCGGCTTTGGAGGCTTGGAAATGACCTAGGACTTTAAGATTTTGCATGAAAGGAGGATTAGCAGCCGCGTTGCATGGGAGAATGTGAAAAGTGTTCATATGTAGTAAAAACCTGAGAAATCTGTCCATTTTCGTCATTTGTTATCGAATCGACTTAAAGCCAGATCGTCACATTCGCCGCTTTTCTCTCTGAGACGGTTACATTTATCGTCTGCAAAGCTATGTCGCGTGCTGCGGTATGTGGAGACACTAAAAGCACCATAGTAGAACACAGAAGAAGCTTCTAAGTTGAAGTAATAGCCAGTAAGAAGTAGTACAATTCAAGTTTTAGTTGTCGATTATTCACTTTTTAGCCGGCTTTGGTGGGTTGGACATGACCTAGGACCTTAAGATTTTGCATGAAAGGAGGACTAGCTGCCGCGTTGCACGGGAGAATGTGAAAAGTGTTCATATGGAGTAAAAACCTGAGAAATCCGTCCGTTTTCGTCATTTGTTATCGAATCGATTTAAAGCCAGATCGTCACATTGGCCTCTCTTCTCTCTGAAACGGTTACATTTATCGTCTGCAAAGCTATGTCGCGTGCTGCGGTATGCGGAACACTAAAAGCACCATAGTAGAACACAGAAGAAGATTCTAAGTTGAAGTAATAGCAAGTAAGAAGTAGTACAATTCAAGTTTTAGTTATTGATTATTCACTTTTTAGCCGGATTTGGTGGCTTGGACATGAGGTGGAACCTTAAGATTTTGCATGATAGGAGGACTAGCAGCCGCGTTGCACGGGAGAATGGGAAAAGTGTTCATATGGAGTAAAAACCTGAGAAATCCGTCCGTTTTCGTCATTTGTTATCGAATCGATTTAAAGCCAGATCGTCACATTGGCCTCTCTTCTCTCTGAAACGGTTACATTTATCGTCTGCAAAGCTATGTCGCGTGCTGCGGTATGCGGGAACACTAAAAGCACCATAGTAGAACACAGAAGAAGCTTCTAAGTTGTAGTAATAGCCAGTAAGAAGTAGTACAATTCAAGTTTTAATTATCGATTATTCACTTTTTAGCCGGCTTTGGTGGCTTGGATATGACATAGGACGTTAAGATTTTGCATGAAAGGAGGACTAGCAGCCGCGTTGCACGGGAGAATGTGAAAAGTGTTCATATGGAAGTAAAAAACTGAGAAATCCGTCCGTTTTCGTCATTTGTTATCGAATCGATTTTAAGCCAGATCGTCACATTGGCCGCTTTTCTCTCTGAGACGGTTACATTTATCATCTGCAAAGCTTTGTCGCGTGCTGCGGTATGTGGAGACACTAAAAGCACCATAGTAGAACACAGAAGGAGCTTCTAAGTTGAAGTAATAGCCAGTAAGAAGTAGTACAATTCAAGTTTTAGTTGTCGATTATTCACTTTTTAGCCGGCTTTGGTGGGTTGGACATGACCTAGGACCTTAAGATTTTGCATGAAAGGAGGACTAGCTGCCGCGTTGCACGGGAGAATGTGAAAAGTGTTCATATGGAGTAAAAACCTGAGAAATCCGTCCGTTTTCGTCATTTGTTATCGAATCGATTTAAAGCCAGATCGTCACATTGGCCTCTCTTCTCTCTGAAACGGTTACATTTATCGTCTGCAAAGCTATGTCGCGTGCTGCCGTATGCGTAGACACTAAAAGCACCATAGTAGAACACAGAAGAAGCTTCTAAGTTGAAGTAATAGCCAGAAGTAGTAAAATTCAATTTTTAATTATCGATTATTCCCTTTTTAGCCGGCTTTGGTGGCTTGGATATGACCTAGGACGTTAAGATTTTGCATGAAAGGAGGACTAGCAGCCGCGTTGCACGGGAGAATGTGAAAAGTGTTCATATGGAGTAAAAACCTGAGAAACCCGTCCGTTTTCGTCATTTGTTATCGAATCGATTTAAAACCAGATCGTCACATTGGCCGCTCTTCTCTCTGAAACAGTTACATTTATCGTCTGCAAAGCTATGTCGCGTGCTGCGGTATGCGGGAACACTAAAAGCACCATATTAGAACACAGAAGAAACTTCTAAGTTGAAGTAATAGCCAGTAAGAAGTAGTACAATTCAAGTTTTAGTTATCGATGATTCACCTTTTAGCCGGTTTGGTGGCTTGGACATGACCTAGGACCTTACGATTTTGCATGAAAGGAGGACTAGCAGCCGCGTTGCACGGGAGAATGTGAAAAGTGTTCATATGGAGTAAAAACCTGAGAAATCCGTCCGTTTTCGTCATTTGTTATCGAATCGATTTTAAGCCAGATCGTCACATTGGCCGCTTTTCTCTCTGAGACGGTTACATTTATCATCTGCAAAGCTATGTCGCGTGCTGCGGTATGTGGAGACACTAAAAGCACCATAGTAGAACACAGAAGGAGCTTCTAAGTTGAAGTAATAGCCAGTAAGAAGTAGTACAATTCAAGATTTAGTTGTCGATTATTCACTTTTTAGCCGGCTTTGGTGGGTTGGACATGACCTAGGACCTTAAGATTTTGCATGAAAGGAGGACTAGCAGCCGCGTTGCACGGGAGAATGTGAAAAGTGTTCATATATAATAAAAACCGGAGAAATCAGTCCGTTTTCGTCATTTGTTATCGAATCGACTCAAAGCCAGATCGTCACATTGGCCGCTTTTCTCTCTGAGACGGTTACATTTATCGTCTGCAAAGCTATGTCGCGTGCTGCGGTATGCGGAGACACTAAAAGCACCATAGTAGAACACAGAAGAAGCTTCTAAGTTGAAGTAATAGCCAGTAAGAAGTAGTACAATTCAAGTTTTAGTTATCGACTATTCACTTTTTAGCCGTCTTTGGTGGCTTGGACATGACCTAGGACCTTAAGATTTTGCATGAAAGGAGGACTAGCAGCCGCGTTGCATGGGAGAATGTGAAAAGTGTTCATATGTAGTAAAAACCTGAGAAACCCGTCCGTTTTCGTCATTTGTTATCGAATCGATTTAAAGCCAGATCGTCACATTGGCCTCTCTTCTCTCTGAAACGGTTACATTTATCGTCTGCAAAGCTATGTCGCGTGCTGCCGTATGCGTAGACACTAAAAGCACCATAGTAAAACACAGAAGAAGCTTCTAAGTTGAAGTAATAGCCAGTAAGAAGTAGTAAAATTCAATTTTTAATTATCGATTATTCACTTTTTAGCCGGCTTTGGTGGATTGGACATGACCTAGGACCTTAAGATTTTGCATGAAAGGAGGACTAGCAGCCGCGTTGTACGGGAGAATGTGAAAAGTGTTCATATGGAGCAAAAACCTGAGAAATCCGTCCGTTATCGTCATTCGTTATCGAATCGACTTAAAGCCAGATCGTTATATTGGCCGCTTTTCTCTCTGAGACGGTTACATTTATCGTCTGCAAAGCTATGTCGCGTGTTGCGGTATGCGGAACACTAAAAGCACCATAGTAGAACACAGAAGAAGCTTCTGAGTTGAAGTAATAGCCAGTAAGAAGTAGTACAATTCAAGTTTTAATTATCGATTATTCACTTTTTAGCCGGCTTTGGTGGCTTGGATAAGACCTAGGACCTTAAGATTTTGCATGAAAGGAGGACTAGCAGCCGCGTTGCGCGGGAGAATGTGAAAAGTGTTCATATGGAGTAAAAACCTGAGAAATCCGTCCGTTATCGTCATTTGTTATCGAATCGACTTAAAGCCAGATCGTTATATTGGCCGCTTTTCTCTCTGAGACGGTTACATTTATCGTCTGCAAAGCTATGTCGCGTGCTGCGGTATGCGTAGACACTAAAAGCACCATATTAGAACACAGAAGAAACTTCTAAGTTGAAGTAATAGCCAGTAAGAAGTAGTACAATTAAAGTTTTAGTTATCGATTATTCACCTTTTAGCCGGCTTTGGAGGCTTGGAAATGACCTACGACCTTAAGATTTTGCATGAAAGGAGGATTAGCAGCCGCGTTGCATGGAAGAATGTGAAAAGTGTTCATATGTAGTAAAAACCTGAGAAATCTGTCCATTTTCGTCATTTGTTATCGAATCGACTTAAAGCCAGATCGTCACATTGGCCGCTTTTCTCTCTGAGACGGTTACATTTATCGTCTGCAAAGCTATGTCGCGTGCTGCGGTATGTGGAGACACTAAAAGCACCATAGTAGAACACAGAAGAAGCTTCTAAGTTGAAGTAATAGCCAGTAAGAAGTAGTACAATTCAAGTTTTAGTTGTCGATTATTCACTTTTTAGCCGGCTTTGGTGGCTTGCACATGACCTAGGACCTTAAGATTTTGCATGAAAGGAGGACTAGCAGCCGCGTTGCACGGGAGAATGTGAAAAGTGTTCATATGTAGTAAAAACCTGAGAAATCCGTCCGTTTTCGTCATTTGTTATCGAATCGACTTAAAGCCAGATCGTTATATTGGCCGCTTTTCTCTCTGAGACGGTTACATTTATCGTCTGCAAAGCTATGTCGCGTGCTGCGGTATGCGGAACACTAAAAGCACCATAGTAGAACACAGAAGAAGATTCTAAGTTGAAGTAATAGCCAGTAAGAAGTAGTAGAATTCAAGTTTTAGTTATTGATTATTCACTTTATAGCCGGATTTGGTGGCTTGGACATGAGGTGGAACCATAAGATTTTGATGAAAGGAGGACTAGCAGCCGCGTTGCACGGGAGAATGTGAAAAGTGTTCATATGGAGTAAAAACCTGAGAAACCCGTCCGTTTTCGTCATTTGTTATCGAATCGATTTAAAGCCAGATCGTCACATTGGCCGCTCTTCTCTCTGAAACAGTTACATTTATCGTCTGCAAAGCTATGTCGCGTGCTGCGGTATGCGGGAACACTAAAAGCACCATATTAGAACACAGAAGAAACTTCTAAGTTGAAGTAATAGCCAGTAAGAAGTAGTACAATTCAAGTTTTAGTTATCGATTATTCACCTTTTAGCCGGCTTTGGTGGCTTGGACATGACCTAGGACCTTAAGATTTTGCATGAAAGGAGGACTAGCAGCCGCGTTGCATGGGAGAATGTGAAAAGTCTTCATATGTAGTAAAAACCTGAGAAATCCGTCCGTTTTCTTCATTTGTTATCGAATCGATTTAAAGCCAGATCGTCACATTGGCCTCTCTTCTCTCTGAAACGGTTACATTTATCGTCTGCAAAGCTATGTCGCGTGCTGCCGTATGCGTAGACACTAAAAGCACCATAGTAGAACACAGAAGAAGCTTCTAAATTGAAGTAATAGCCAGTAAGAAGTAGTAAAATTCAATTTTTAATTATCGATTATTCACTTTTTAGCCGGCTTTGGTGGCTTGGATATGACCTAGGACGTTAAGATTTTGCATGAAAGGAGGACTAGCAGCCGCGTTACACGGGAGAATGTGAAAAGTGTTCATAAGGAGTAAAAACCTGAGAAACCCGTCCGTTTTCGTCATTTGTTATCGAATCGATTTAAAGCCAGATCGTCACATTGGCCGCTCTTCTCTCTGAAACAGTTACATTTATCGTCTGCAAAGCTATGTCGCGTGCTGCGGTATGCGGGAACACTAAAAGCACCATATTAGAACACAGAAGAAACTTCTAAGTTGAAGTAATAGCCAGTAAGAAGTAGTACAATTCAAGTTTTAGTTATCGATGATTCACCTTTCGCCCGGCTTTGGTGGCTTGGACATGACCTAGGACCTTAAGATTTTGCATGAAAGGAGGACCAGCAGCCGCGTTGCACGGGAGAATGTGAAAAGTGTTCATATGTAGTGAAAACCTGAGAAATCCGTCCGTTTTCGTCATTTGTTATCGAATCGACTTAAAGCCAGATCGTTATATTGGCCGCTTTTCTCTCTGAGACGGATACATTTATCGTCTGCAAAGCTATGTCGCGTGCTGCGGTATGCGGGAACACTAAAAGCACCATAGTAGAACACAGAAGAAGATTCTAAGTTGAAGTAATAGTCAGTAAGAAGTAGTACAATTCAAGTTTTAGTTATTGATTAATCATTTTATAGCCGGATTTGGTGGCTTGGACATGAGGTGGAACCTTAAGATTTTGATGAAAGGAGGACTAGCAGCCGCGTTGCACGGGAGAATGTGAAAAGTGTTCATATGGAGTAAAAACCTGAGAAATCCGTCCGTTTTTTTCATTTGTTATCGAATCGATTTAACGCCAGATCGTCACATTGGCCTCTCTTCTCTCTGAAACGGTTACATTTATCGTCTGCAAAGCTATGTCGCGTGCTGCGGTATGCGGGAACACTAAAAGCACCATATTAGAACACAGAAGAAACTTCTAAGTTGAAGTAATAGCCAGTAAGAAGTAGTACAATTCAAGTTTTAGTTATCGATGATTCACCTTTCGGCCGGCTTTGGTGGCTTGGACATGACCTAGGACCTTAAGATTTTGCATGAAAGGAGGACTAGCAGCCGCGTTGCGCGGGAGAATGTGAAAAGTGTTCATATGTAGTGAAAACCTGAGAAATCCGTCCGTTTTTGTCATTTGTTATCGAATCGACTAAAAGCCAGATCGTTATATTGGCCGCTTTTCTCTCTGGGACGGTTACATTTGTCATCTGCAAAGCTATGTCGCGTGCTGCGGTATGCGGAATACTAAAAGCACCATAGTAGAACACAGAAGAAGATTCTAAGTTGAATTAATAGCCAGTAAGAAGTAGTACAATTCAAGTTTTAGTTAATGATTATTCACTTTTTAGCCGGATTTGGTGGCTTGAACATGAGGTGGAACCTTAAGATTTTGCATGATAGGAGGACTAGCAGCCGCGTTGCATGGGAGAATGTGAAAAGTGCTCATATGTAGTAAAAAACTGAGAAACCCGTCCGTTTTCGTCATTTGTTATCGAATCGATTTAAAGCCAGATTGTCACATTGGCCGCTCTTCTCTCTGAAACGGTTACATTTATCGTCTGCAAAGCTATGTCGCGTGCTGCGGTATTCGGAGACACTAAAAGCACCATATTAGAACACAGAAGAAACTTCTAAGTTGAAGTAATAGCCAGTAAGAAGTAGTACAATTCAAGTTTTAGTTGTCGATTATTCACTTTTTAGCCGGCTTTGGTGGCTTGGACATGACCTAGGACCTTAAGATTTTGCATGAAAGGAGGACTAGCAGCCGCGTTGCACGGGAGAATGTGAAAAGTGTTCATATGTAGTGAAAACCTGAGAAATCCCTCCGTTTTTGTCATTTGTTATCGAATCGACTAAAAGCCAGATCGTTATATTGGCCGCTTTTCTCTCTGGGACGGTTACATTTATCGTCTGCAAAGCTATGTCGCGTGCTGCGGTATGCGGAATACTAAAAGCACCATAGTAGAACACAGAAGAAGCTTCTAAGTTGAAGTAATAGCCAGTAAGAAGTAGTACAATTCAAGTTTTAATTATCGATTATTCACTTTTTAGCCGGCTTTGGTGGCTTGGATAAGACCTAGGACCTTAAGATTTTGCATGAAAGGAGGACTAGCAGCCGCGTTGCATGGGAGAATGTGAAAAGTGTTCATATGGAGTAAAAACCTGAGAAATCCGTCCGTTATCGTCATTTGTTATCGAATCGACTTAAAGCCAGATCGTCACATTGGCCGCTTTTCTCTCTGAGACGGTTACATTTATCGTCTGCAAAGCTATGTCGCGTGCTGCGGTATGCGGAGACACTAAAAGCACCATATTAGAACACAGAAGAAACTTCTAAGTTGAAGTAAAAGCCAGTAAGAAGTAGTACAATTCAAGTTTTACTTATCGATTATTCACCTTTTAGCCGGCTTTGGTGGCTTGGACATGACCAAGGACCTTACGATTTTGCATGAAAGGAGGACTAGCAGCCGCGTTGCATGGGAGAATGTGAAAAGTGTTCATATGTAGTAAAAACCTGAGAAATCTGTCCATTTTCGTCATTTGTTATCGAATCAACTTAAAGCCAGATCGTCACATTGGCCGCTTTTCTCTCTGAGACGGTTACATTTATCGTCTGCAAAGCTATGTCACGTGCTGCCGTATGTGGAGACACTAAAAGCACCATAGTAGAACACAGAAGGAGCTTCTAAGTTGAAGTAATAGCCCGTAAGAGGTAGTACAATTCAAGTTTTAGTTGTCGATTATTCACTTTTTAGCCGGCTCTGGTGGCTTGGACATGACATAAAATCTTAAGATTTTGCATGAAAGGAGGACCAGCAGCCGCGTTGCACGGGAGAATGTGAAAAGTGTTCATATGTAGTCAAAACCTGAGAAATCCGTCCGTTTTCGTCATTTGTTATCGAATCGACTTAAAGCCAGATCGTTATATTGGCCGCTTTTCTCTCTGAGACGGTTACATTTATCGTCTGCAAAGCTATGTCGCGTGCTGCGGTATGCGGAACATTAAAAGCACCATAGTAGAACACAGAAGAAGATTCTAAGTTGAAGTAATAGCCAGTAAGAAGTAGTACAATTCAAGTTTTAGTTATTGATTATTCACTTTTTAGCCGGATTTGGTGGCTTGGACATGAGGTGGAACCTTAAGATTTTGCATGATAGGAGGACTAGCAGCCGCGTTGCACGGGAGAATTTGAAAAGTGTTCATATGGAGTAAAAACCTGAGAAATCCGTCCGTTTTCGTCATTTGTTATCGAATCGACTCAAAGCCAGATCGGCACATTGGCCGCTTTTCTCTCTGAGACGGTTACATTTATCGTCTGCAAAGCTATGTCGCGTGCTGCGGTATGCGGAAACACTAAAACCACCATAGTAGAACACAGAAGAAGCTTCTATGTTCCCCCCATCGGCTCAGCATTCACTTGCTGAGTACGGGCTTGGCGACCCCGGGGTCCTGAGCTGGGGACTGGTCTGCGCCGCCGGTGTCCTGTCACCGTAACCCCCGGACATGCTTCAGCGACCACCGTACGGCGCGGCGGTGAAACGTTGTGTGCTGCGGGGAATGGTAATCTTGGCTTGACCGTCTGGATTGCGAGGAAGGCCAACCTCTATAAAAACCCCTCAATCTTTCGGTGTGCTCCGCGCCTAGAAGATGCATGGCTGTTGGGGTGGAACAGTCGCAAATGGGCAACCTCTGGGGCACCAGCCGCACCCCAGTTGTATAAGGCTTACTCAGGCACGCGGGGCTCTGTCTGAGCGGACTTTTAGTTCCCTAGCTGCTCGTGGGACCACAATGGACCCTTCGACCTCTACTTTTCCCCCTACCAGTGGCTTGGGTGGGCCGCTGGTAGGAAAACACACCCAATCGAAAAAGCGGCTACGCGCTGCGAGTCCTCCAGCGCCTGGTGTTGCTAGAGATTTAACAGAATGTAGTAACGGAGCACATGCTGATAATCAGAATGTGTTTTTGATTATTAAAAGGAAGGAGGGTAGCTTTGAGAGGGTTTCTCCCTTTTACATCCACAAGGGTCTTGAGGGAATTGCAGGAACACTGAAATCTGTAAAGCGACTGCGCAATGGGACTCTGTTAGTTGAAACTTCTAGTTCCCGTCAAGTCGCTGCCCTTCGGAAAGCAAATTGTCTAGGAGAGTACGCTGTCGAGACCGAGCTCCACTCCACTTTGAACTATAGTAAGGGTGCTGTGACGTGTAGGGACTTGGTGGATATCCCCATAGACGTGCTAAAATCTGAGTGGGCTGACGAAGGAATTGTTGACGTGCAGCACATTATGAAACGAGTCAATGGGGACCTCGTCAAATCTGACTCGTTTATTCTCACATTCAGTTGCCCGAGACTCCCGGAGCATGTTAAAGCGGGGTTCTTACGTTTGTCCGTACGGCCATATTTCCCCAACCCAATGCGCTGTTTTAAATGTCAGCGCTTTGGGCATACTACGTTGGGGTGCAATGGAATAGCCACGTGTGGTAAATGTGGTCAGCCTGCCCATGATGGAGCCGATTGTTCATCGCCTGTGAAGTGCCGTGAATTGCTCTGGGAGTCACCCTGTCTGGAGCCGGATCTGCCCCATCTATCTCGAAGAGCGGAAGGTACAGGAGATTAAAACATCTAAGCGCATCCCCTATGGTGAGGCCAAGAAGATCTTTAAGGCCATGCAACCTCCTGTGTTTTCCACATCTTTCGCTTCCGCTCTCAAAAAACCGGTACAACTGGCCACTGTTGCTACACAAACGGAGGTTGCTAGCGTTAGCACTAAAACCTGCGCTTGCCAGTGCACTTGTGCTGCTGCGGTTGTTTTGCAATCTGCGGCTCTCCCCACTACATCGGACAAGGCCGTGGTTGCTGACATTGAGGTACTTCCAGCCTCCCCCCATATGGCGCCTTCTGCCCAGGCGAGTCAACCTCCAACTGTTGACAAGGCTCTGAATTCCAAGTTCCCCAAGACAAAGCCTCAGAAGATGAAGGTTCTGCCACCTGAGGAGACTAGTCAGCGTCGGTCCGATGATGATGCCATCGTACTGTCTGACATCTCCCGTGGGTCGTCATCGGATCTTATGGACATTGATGTCGACCGGGGGCGATCTTCTCGCCCCAGGAATAAATCTCCGGCCAGTACGGTCTCTCCTCCAAAGCACAGAGGCAGGGTGAAAGTTCAGCCACCCTGATCATTGGCTCCCATATTACAGTGGAACCTGAATGGTTTCAGGACGCATGTGGCCGAATTACAACTCCTCATACGAGAGTGCCCCTTGTGCTTATGTCTCCAAGAGACACATTTTCGGGCCACTGATTCTCCTTCTTTACGCGGCTATACCGCATATCGAAAAGATGATCTGACGGGGCAAAGGGCAAAGGGTGGTGTTGCAGTTTTTGTCCGTGATGTGCACCCCTCATCTGAGCTCCCTCTCGTCACCGACTTGCAAGCAGTTGCAGTTGACATTCTTGTGGGTCGGAGGCTCACAGTCTGTTCTGTTTATTTACCACCTCCGGATGCGATAGACACTCAGGCTCTCACGGACCTTATTAGCCAACTCCCTCGCCCATTTCTTCTTCTGGGGGACTTCAACGCTCATAATGTCTTATGGGGCTCTCCGACTACTTGCCCCAGGGGTCGCATTCTGGAAAGCGTCATGATGTCTGAAGAACTGTGCCTCCTCAACTCTGGTGCTCCCACTCATTTCTGTACTGCTTCCGGATCGTCATCGGCTATTGACCTTTCCTTTTGCTCTCCAGCACTCGCGGATTCTGCTCTGTGGGAGGCTGCAGCTGACCTCCATTCTAGTGACCACTTCCCCCTCTGGATTCGCCTCCTGGATGAGGCTGTGGCATTTCCAGTGCCGCCCCGGTGGCACCTTTGCAGAGCTGACTGGACACTTTTCAGCCAACTGGCTGTTTTGGAACACCGTGCCAGCGTCCACGAATGGGTAGACCATGTTGCAGCCGTGATCTCTCATGCTGCTGAATCGTCCATCCCACGGTCATCCGGTCATCCCAAGAGGCGTCCTGTCCCTTGGTGGACCACTGAGTGCCACTCAGCCATCCGCGCCCGCCGTGCAGCACTGCGCCGCTTCAAGTGCCGTCCCTCAGCTGACAATCTTGCGGCCTTTCGAGTGGCAAGGGCCAGAGCGCGGCGGGTGATTAAAGAGAGCAAACGACGGTCATGGCAATCGTTCTTGAATTCCATCTCTCGCTCCACTAGTTCTACGAAAGTATGGGAAGCCATCAGGAGGATTTCCGGGAAACTCAGCCAGCTACCTATCACGGCATTGCTGCATCAGGGATGTCTCCTCACGGCGCCGAGAGACATTGCCCAGACACTGGCCATGCATTTTGCGGAATCTACCGCCACTATTAACTGTGATCCAGATTTCTGCCGCTACCGCACTGCCGTCGAAAGGGGTCACTTGGACTTCCGGTCTCTAAATTCTGAACCCTATAACTGCCCCTTCACAATGTGGGAGCTGGATTCTGCGCTGTCTGTGGCTCATGATACTGCGCCTGGTCATGATCAAATCCGGTACAGCATGCTGCGGCACCTGTCGCTGCCATCCAAGGAAGTTCTCCTGAACTGTTTCAATATGATATGGTTATCTGGCACGTACCCTGACTCGTGGAGGGAGGCAATTTTGATTCCCCTCCTCAAACCAGAGAAGGACCGAACGCATCCCAGTAGTTATCGGGGTATTGCCTTGACGAGCTGTGTTGGGAAGACGTTGGAACGCATGGTCAACCGCCGCCTGGTTTGGCTGCTCGAGACCAGGCAGCTCCTTAGCCCCTCTCAGTGTGGCTTTCGGAGATGTCGTTCCACTATAGACAACTTGACCCTGCTTGAGGCCGCCATCCAGCAGGCCTTTCTACGTAACCAGCATTGTCTAGGGGTCTTCTTTGACATTAATAAGGCGTATGACACTACTTGGCGCCGCCTTATCCTCAATCAACTCCATGAGTGGGGCTTTCGTGGCCGTCTCCCCATCTTCATTCGGTCCTTTCTTTCTCACCGCCTCTTTCGATATCGGGTTGGTAATGTGCTATCGGATTTGTACGTGCAGGAGAATGGTGTTCCTCAGGGCAGCGTTTTAAGTGTCACCCTCTTTGCCGTTGCTATTAACAGTATCACGTCCACTATCCGGAGTCCTGCCCAATGCTCCTTGTTTGTGGACGATTTTGCTGTTTTCTGTTCTTCCTCCAGTCTTGTCAGTGCTAGTCGGCAGTTACAGCTTACGATAAAGCGCTTAGAGGCATGGACTGCAAAGACGGGTTTTACCTTTTCTGCAGACAAATCTGTGTGTGTTCATTTTAATCGTTCTCGGCGTCTTTTTACCTCCCCTGAATTGCGTCTGAGGGACACCGTTCTTCCTTTTAGAGACACTGTGAGGTTCCTGGGCCTCACTTTTGATTCCAAGTTGTCGTGGTTGCCTCACCTTAAAGACCTCAAGGTGCGGGCCCTGAAGGCACTGAATATTTTGAAGTGTCTGAGCCATCGGTCCTGGGGAGCAGATCGGGCGCGTCTGCTGCAGTTTTATAGGGCTTTCGTCCGATCGCGTCTTGACTATGCTTGCACCGTGTATGGGTCAGCAAGGCCTTCGTATCTGAAGATCCTTGACGCAGTACACACCATGAGGGTATCAGGCTGGCCACTGGTGCCTTCCGTACCAGTCCCATCCCCAGCCTGTGTGCTGAGGCAGGGGAACCGCCGCTCGCCATCCGGCGGAAACTCCTCATGGTGCGACGGGTGTGTCATTTCCTTGCCTGTCCTACCTCCACTGCGTGCCCTACCGTTGCCCGACCGCCTATGGAACGTCTCTTTTCCAGTCGTCCCAGGGCAACAAAACCATTTGGGATTCGTGCCAAGCATTTGCTTGAGTCCCTTGGTGTGGAGCGTGTGGCCCCCCAACGACAAGGTTTTACTCGCCTGCCTCCCTGGTTGCTCCAGAGGCCTAGCATCCTTTTAGACTTGTCGGAGAACCGGAGGAACTGCACTCCGGCGTTTGTTTTTACCTCCTTATTTTACGATATTTTAAACCAACATCCGGACCATGTACCTGTATTCACAGATGGCTCTAAACAGGGGGACACTGTTGGTTGTGCTGTTGTTTTCCCTGATCGAGTCGTCAAGTTACGGCTTCCTGCGGTGTTTACCATCCTCGATGCCGAATTGTTTGCAATACTGCGGGCATTGGAGCAGATGAGATGTGTTCCCAGTATTAAGTTCCTCATCTGTTCTGACTCCCTGAGTGCCCTTCAGACCATTCAACACTTGTACCCAGCGGATACGGTCGTCCAGAACATCCATGATGCCCTACTCCACCTGCAACGGCAGGGGAAGGAGGTTTCTTTCTGCTGGGTGCCGGGGCACGTGGGTATTAGGGGCAACGAACTGGCGGATGTGGCTGCCAAAGATGCATGTTCCCTCCCTCACGTTGTTGAATGTGCCGTCCCCCTCCATGCTGTAACCTCCCTTTTGCGTTTTCGTGTTATGCATCAATGGGAAGAGGAGTGGTTGGCAGTTTCTGACAATAAGCTGCGTATGGTAAAGGCCACTACGCGACCATGGCGTACGTCCTACCAGTCATACAGGCGGGATGAGGTTCTCCTCACTCGCCTCCGCATTGGACACAGTCCCTTCACGCATGGTTTTTTACTCTGGCGGGAGGACCCCCCAATCTGCAGTGCTTGTGGCGTCCAGATTACTGTCCGCCACATTTTACTTGACTGTCTTTTATTCTCTGACCAGAGGGCGGTGGTTTCCTTGCCACCGGATTTGCCCTCTATTTTGCAAGACGACGCAGCGACTGTGGTTAAGGTTTTACGGTTTTGTGTCCTGTCCAATCTGTTGCCCCGGATTTTAGGGAGAAGGTTTTAATGTGCTGCTGGGTGACTGGCTCACCCAGTTTTTAGGTATAGGTCCGCCAGTCACGATTACCTCCTTGTTTCACTTCGGTATCTGTTCTCTTTTCCTTGTGTTTCCTTTCCTTTTTTAGTGTGTTTCTTCTCCTCTTGTTTTGCCTCTGTATGTGCGCATTTGGAACTGCGTCAGGCCTGTGTCTTTTAGCCGTTCTCCTTGTTCGGCGTCCGTCTTCGTCCCTTCACCGCCTCTGTTCCTGTTTCTATGCGCTTGGGCGCTGATGACCACGATGTTTAGCGCCCGTAAACCTCAAACACACACACACACACACGCTTCTAAGTTGAAGTAATAGCCAGTAAGAAGTAGTACAATTCAAGTTTAAATTATCGATTATTCACTTTTAGCCGGCTTTGGTGGCTTGGATATCAACTAGGACCTTACGATTTTGCATGAAAGGAGGACTAGCAGCCGGGTTGCACGGGAGAATGTGAAAAGTGTTCATATGGAGTAAAAACCTGAGAAATCCGTCCGTTTTCGCCATTTGTTATCGAATCGACTTTAAGCCAAATCGTCACATTGGCTGCTTTTCTCTCTGAAACGGTTACATTTATCGTCTGCAAAGCTATGTCGCGTGCTGCCGTATGCGTAGACACTAAAAGCACCATAGTAGAACACAGAAGAAACTTCTAAGTTGAAGTAATAGCCAGTAAGAAGTAGTACAATTCAAGTTTTAGTTGTCGATTATTCACTTTTTAGCCGGCTTTGGTGGCTTGGACATGACCTAGGACATTAAGATTTTGCATGAAAGGAGGACTAGCAGCCGCGTTGCACGGGAGAATGTGAAAAGTGTTCATATGTAGTAAAAACCTGAGAAATCCGTCCGTTTTCGTCATTTGTTATCGAATCGACTTAAAGGCAGATCGTTATATTGGCCGCTTTTCTCTCTGAGACGGTTACATTTATCGTCTGCAAAGCTATGTCGCGTGCTGCGGTATGCGGAGACACTAAAAGCACCATAGTACAACACAGAAGAAGATTCTAAGTTGAAGTAATAGCCAGTAAGAAGTAGTACAATTGAAGTTTTAGTTGTCGATTATTCACTTTTTAGCCGGCTTTGGTGGCTTGGGCATGACATAGGACCTTAAGATTTTGCATGAAAGGAGGAGGAGCAGCCGCGTTGCATGGGAGAATGTGAAAAGTGTTCATATGTAGTCAAAACCTGAGAAATCCGTCCGTTTTCATCATTTGTTATCGAATCGACTTAAAGCCAGATCGTCACATTGGCCGCTTTTCTCTCTGAGACGGTTACATTTTTCGTCTGCAAAGCTATGTCGCGTGCAGCGGTATGTGGACACACTAAAAGCACCATAGTAGAACATAGAAGAAGCTTCTAAGTTGAAGTAATAGCCAGTAAGAAGTAGTACAATTCAAGTTTTAGTTATCGATTATTCACTTTTTAGCCGGCATTGGTGGCTTGGACATGACCTACGACCTTAAGATTTTGCATGAAAGGAGGTCTAGCAGCCGCGTTGCATGGGAGAATGTGAAAAGTGTTCATATGTAGTAAAAACCTGAGAAATCCGTCCGTTTAAGTCATTTGTTATCGTATCGACTTAAAGCCAGATCGTTATATTGGCCGCTTTTCTCTCTGACACGGTTACATTTATCGTTTGCAAAGCTATGTCGCGTGCTGCGGTGTGCGGAGACACTAAAAGCACCATAGTAGAACACAGAAGAAGCTTCTAAGTTGAAGTAATAGCCAGTAAGAAGTAGTACAATTCAAGTTTTAGTTGTCGATTATTCACTTTTTAGCCGGCATTGGTGGCTTGGACATGTCCTAGGACCTTAAGATTTTGCATGAAAGGAAGACTAGCAGCCGCATTGCACGGGAGAATGTGAAAAGTGTTCATATGTAGTAAAAACCTGAGAAATCCGTCCTTTTTCGTCATTTGTTATCGAATCGATTTAAAGCCAGATCGTCACATTGGCTCTCTGAAACGGTTACATTTATCGTCTGCAAAGCTATGTCGCGTGCTGCGGTATGCGGAGACACTAAAAGCACCATATTAGAACACAGAAGATGCTTCTAAGTTGAAGTAATAGCCAGTAAGAAGTAGCATTATTTAAGTTTTAGTTGTCGATTAATCACTTTTTAACCGGCTTTGGTGGCTTGGACAGGTCCTAGGACATTAAGATTTTGCATGAATGGAAGACTAGCAGCCGCGTTGCACGGGAGAATGTGAAAAGTGTTCATATGTAGTAAAAACCTGAGAAATCCGTCCGTTTTCGTCATTTGTTATCGAATCGATTTAAAGCCAGATCGTCACAGTGGCCGCTCTTCTCTCTGAAACGGTTACATTTATCGTCTGAAAAGCTATGTCGCGTGCTGCGGTATGCGGAAACACTAAAAGCACCATAATAAAACGAAGAAAAAGCTTCTAAGTTGAAGTAATAGCCAGTAAGAAGTAGTACAATTCAAGTTTTAGTTGTCGATTATCACTTTTTAGCCGGTTTTGGTGGCTTGGACATGACTTAGGACCTTAAGATTTTGCATGAAAGGAGGACTAGCAGCCGCGTTGCACGGGAGAATGTGAAAAGTGTTCATATGTAGTAACAACCTGAGAAATCCGTCCGGTTTCGTCTTTGTTATGGAATCGACTTAAAGCCAGATCGTCACATTGGCCGCCTTTCTCTCTGAGACGGTTACATTTATCGTCTGGAAAGCTATGTCGCGCGCTGCGGTATGCGGAGACACTAAAAGCACCATAGTAGAACACGGAAGAAGCTTCTAAGTTGAAGTAATAGCCAGTAAGAAGTAGTACAATTCAAGTTTTAGTTGTCGATTATTCACTTTTTAGCCGGCTTTGGTGGCTATGACATGACCTAGGACCTTAAGATTTTGCATGAAAGGAGGACTAGCAGCCGCGTTGCACGGGAGAATGTGAAAAGTGTTCATATGTAGTAAAAACGTGAGAAATCCGTCCGTTTTCGGCATTTGTTATCGAATCGACTTAAAGCCAGATCGTCATATTGGCCGCATTCTCTCTGAGACGGTTACATTAATCGTGTGCAAAGCTATGTCGCGTGCTGCGGTATGCGGAGACACTAAAAGCACCATATTAGAACACAGAAGAAGCTTATATGTTGAAGTAATAGCCAGTAAGAAGTAGTACAATTCAAGTTTTAATTATAGATTATTCACTTTTTAGCCGGCTTTGGTGGCTTGGACATGAGGTGGACCTTAAGATTTTACATGAAAGGAGGACTAGCAGCCGCGTTGCACGGGAGAATGTGAAAGGTGTTCATATGTAGTAAAAACCTGAGAAATCCGTGGGTTTACGTCATTTGTTATCGTATCGACTTAAAGCCAGATCGTCACATTGGCCGCTTTTCTCTCTGAGACGATTTATCGTCTGCAAAGCTATGTCGCGTGCTGCGGTATGCGGAGACACTAAAAGCACCATTTAAGAACACAGAAGAAGCTTCTAAGTTGAAGTAATAGCCAGTAAGAAGTAGTACTATTTAAGTTTTAGTTGTCGATTAATCACATTTTAACCGGCTTTGGTGGCTTGGACATGACCTAGGACCTTAAGATTTTGCATGAAAAGAGGACTAGCAGCCGCGTTGCACGGGAGAATGTGAAAAGTGTTCATATGTAGTACAATCCTGAGAAATCCGTCCGTTTTCGTCATTTGTTATCGAATCGGTTTAAAGCCAGATCGTCACATTGGCCGCTCTTCCTTCTGAAACGGTTACATTTATCGTCTGCAAAGCTATGTCGCGTGCTGCGGTATGCGGAGACACTAAAAGCACCATATTAGAACACAGAAGAAGCTTATATGTTGAAGTAATAGCCAGTAAGAAGTAGTACAATACAAGTTGTAGTTGTCGATTAATCACTTTTTAGCTGGCTTTGGTGGGTTGGACATGACCTAGGACCTTAAGATTTTGCATGAAAGGAAGACTAGCGCCGCGTTGCACGGGAAAATGTGAAAAGTGTTCATATGTAGTAAAAACCTGAGAAATCCGTCCGTTTTCGTCATTTGTTATCGAATCGATTTAAAGCCAGATCGACACATTTCCGCTCTTCTCTCTGAAACGGTTACATTAATCGTCTGCAAAGCTATGTCGCGTGCTGCGGTATGCGGAGACACTAA
Organism: Schistocerca gregaria; assembly: GCF_023897955.1. Taxonomy (NCBI): domain Eukaryota; kingdom Metazoa; phylum Arthropoda; class Insecta; order Orthoptera; family Acrididae; genus Schistocerca; species Schistocerca gregaria. Next base: position 3,192,824 of record NW_026061808.1, on the reverse strand, counting down.
AAGCACCATAGTAGAACGGAGAAGAAGCTTCTAAGTTGAAGTAATAGCTTGTAAGAAGTAGTAATATTTAAGTTTTAGTTGTCGTTTAATCACTTTTTAACCGGCTTTGGTGGCTTGGACATGTCCTAGGACCTTAAGATTTTGCATGAAAGGAGGACTAGCAGCCGCTTTGCACGGGAGAATGTGAAAAGTGTTCATATGTAGTAAAAACCTGAGAAATCCGTCCGTTTTCGTCATTTGTTATCGAATCGATTTAAAGCCAGATCGTCACAATGGCCGCTCTTCTCTCTGAAACGGTTACATTTATCGTCTGCAAAGCTATGTCGCGTGCTGCGGTATACGGAAACACTAAAAGCACCACAGTAGAACTCAGAATAAGCTTCTAAGTTGAAGTAATAGCCAGTAAGAAGTAGTACAATTCAAGTTTTAATTATAGATTATTCACATTTTAGCCGGGTTTGGTGGCTTGGATATGACCTAGGACCTTAAGAATTTGCATGAAAGGAGGACTAGCAGCCGCGTTGCACGGCAGAATGTGAAAAGTGTTCATATGTAGTAAAAACCTGAGAAATGCGTCCGTTTTCGTCATTTGTTATCGAATCGACTTAAATTCAGATCGACACATTGGCCGCTTTTCTCTCTGAGACGGTTACATTAATCGTCTGCAAAGCTATGTCGCATGCTGCGGTATGCGGAGACACTAAAAGCACCATAGTAGAACACAGAAGAAGCTTCTAAGTTGAAGTAATAGCCAGTAAGAAGTAGTACAATTCAAGTTTTAGTTATCGATTATTCACTTTTTAGCCGGCTTTGGTGGCTTGGACATGAGGTGGATCCTTAAGATTTTGCATGAAAGGAGGACTAGCAACCGCGTTGCACGGGAGAATGTGAAAAGTGTTCATATGTAGTAAAAACCTGAGAAATCCGTGGGTTTTCGTCATTTGTTATCGTATCGACTTAAAGTCAAATCGTCACATTGGCCGCTTTTCTCTCTGAGACGGTTACATTTATCGTCTGCAAAGCTATGTCGCGTGCTGCGGTATGCGGAGACACTAAAAGCACCATATTAGAACACAGAAGGAGCTTCTAAGTTGAAGTAATAGCCAGTAAGAAGTAGTACAATTCAAGTTGTAGTTGTCGATTAATCACTTTCTAGCTGGCTTTGGTGGGTATGACATGACGTAGGACCTTAAGATTTTGCATGAAAGGAAGACTAGCAGCCGCGTTGCACGGGAGAATGTGAAAAGTGTTCATATGTAGTAACAACCTGAGAAATCCGTCCGGTTTCGACTTTGTTGTCGAATCGACTTAAAGCCAGATCGTCACATTGGCCGCTTTTCTCTCTGAGGCGGTTACATTTTTCGTCTGCAAAGCTATGTCGCGTGCTGCGGTATGCGGAAACACTAAAAGCACCATATTAGAACACAGAAGAAGCTTCTAAGTTGAAGTAATAGCCAGTAAGAAGTAGTACTATTTAAGTTTTAGTTGTCGATTAATCACTTTTTAACCGGCTTTGGTGGCTTGGACATGACCTAGGACATTAAGATTTTGCATGAAATTAAGACTAGCATCCGCGTTGCACGGGAGAATATGAAAAGTGTTCATATGTAGTAAAAACCTGAGAAATCCGTCCGTTTTCGTCATTTGTTATCGAATCGATTTAAAGCCAGATCGTCACATTGGCCGCTCTTCTCTCCGTAACGGTTACATTTATCGTCTGCAAAGCTATGTCGCGTGCTGCGGTTTGCGGAGACAATAAAAGCACCATAGTGGAACACAGAAGAAGCTTCTAAGTTGAAGTAATAGCCAGTAAGAAGTAGTACAATTCAAGTTTTAGTTGTCGATTATTCACTTTTTAGCCGGCTTTGGTGGCTTTGACATGACCTAGGACCTTAAGATTTTGCATGAAAGGAGGACTAGCAGCCGCGTTGCACGGGAGAATGTGAAAAGTGTTCATATGTAGTAAAAACCTGAGAAATAGGTGGGTTTTCGTCATTTGTTATCGTATCGACTTAAAGCCAGATCGTTACATTGGCCGCTTTTCTCTCTGAGGCGGTTACATTTATCGTCTGCAAAGCTATGTCGCGTGCTGCGGTATGCGGAAACACTAAAAGCACCATATTAGAACACAGAAGAAGCTTCTAAGTTGAAGTAATAGCCAGTAAGAAGTAGTACTATTTAAGTTTTAGTTGTCGATTAATCACTTTTTAACCGGCTTTGGTGGCTTGGACATGACCTAGGACATTAAGATTTTGCATGAAATGAAGACTAGCATCCGCGTTGCACGGGAGAATATGAAAAGTGTTCATATGTAGTAAAAACCTGAGAAATCCGTCCGTTTTCGTCATTTGTTATCGAATCGATTTAAAGCCAGATCGTCACATTGGCCGCTCTTCTCTCCGTAACGGTTACATTTATCGTCTGCAAAGCTATGTCGCGTGCTGCGGTTTGCGGAGACAATAAAAGCACCATAGTGGAACACAGAAGAAGCTTCTAAGTTGAAGTAATAGCCAGTAAGAAGTAGTACAATTCAAGTTTTAGTTGTCGATTATTCACTTTTTAGCCGGCTTTGGTGGCTTTGACATGACCTAGCACCTTAAGATTTTGCATGAAAGGAGGTCTAGCAGCCGCGTTGCACGGGAGAATGTGAAAAGTGTTCATATGTAGTAAAAACCTGAGAAATCCGTCCGTTTTCGGCATTTGTTATCGTATCGACTTAAAGCCAGATCGTCACATTGGCCGCTTTTCTCTCTGAGGCGGTTACATTTATCGTCTGCAAAGCTATGTCGCGTGCTGCGGTATGCGGAGACACTAAAAGCACCATAGTAGAACACAGAAGAAGCTTCTAAGTTGAAGTAATAGCCAGTAAGAAGTAGTACAATTCAAGTTTTAGTTATCGATTATTCACTTTTTAGCCGGCTTTGGTGGCTTGGACATGAGGTGGAACCTTAAGATTTTGCATGAAAGGAGGACTAGCAACCGCGTTGCACGGGAGAATGTGAAAAGTGTTAATATGTAGTAACAACTTGAGAAATCCGTCCGTTTTCGCCATTTGTTATCGAATCGACTTAAAGCCAGATCTTCACATTGGACGATTTTCTCTCTGAGACGGTTACATTTATCGTCTGCAAAGCTATGTCGCGTGCTGCGGTAAGCAGAGACACTAAAGGCACCATATTAGAACACAGAAGAAGCTTCTAAGTTGAAGTAATAGCCAGTAAGAAGTAGTACAATTCAAGTTGTAGTTGTCGATTAATCACTTTTTAGCTGGCTTTGGTGGGTTGGACATGACGTAGGACCTTAAGATTTTGCATGAAAGGAAGACTAGCAGCCGCGTTGCACGGGAGAATGTGAAAAGTGTTAATATGTAGTAACAACTTGAGAAATCCGTCCGTTTTCGCCATTTGTTATCGAATCGACTTAAAGCCAGATCTTCACATTGGACGATTTTCTCTCTGAGACGGTTACATTTATCGTCTGCAAAGCTATGTCGTGTGCTGCGGTATGCGGAGACACTTAAAGCACCATAGTAGAACACAGAAGGAGCTTTTAAGTTGAAGTAATAGCCAGTAAGAACTAGTACAATTCAAGTTTTAGTTGTCGATTATTCACTTTTTAGCCGTCTTTAGTGGCTTGGACATGACCTAGGACCTTAAGATTTTGCATGAAAGGAGGACTAGCAGCCGCGTTGCACGGGAGAATGTGAAAAGTGTTCATATGTAGTAAGAACCTGAGAAATCCGTCCGTTTTCGGCATTTGTTATCGAATCGACTTAAAGCCAGATCGTCATATTGGCCGCTTTTCTCTCTGAGACGGTTACATTAATCGTCTGCAAAGCTATGTCGCGTGCTGCGGTATGCGGAGACACTAAAAGCAACATAGTTGAACACAGAAGAAGCTTCTAAGTTGAAGTAATAGCCAGTAAGAAGTAGTACAATTCAAGTTTTAGTTATCGATTATTCACTTTTTAGCCGGCTTTGGTGGCTTGGACATGAGGTGGAACCTTAAGATTTTGCATGAAAGGAGGACTAGCAGTAGCGTTGCACGGGAGAATGTGAAAAGTATTCATATGTTGTAAAAACCTGAGAAATCCGTGGGTTTTCGTCATTTGTTATCGTATCGACTTAAAGCCAGATCGTCACATTGGCCACTTTTCTCTCTGAGTCGGTTACATTTATCGTCTGCAAAGCTATGTCGCGTGCTGCGGTATGCGGAAACATTAAAAGCACCATATTAGAACACAGAAGAAGCTTCTAAGTTGAAGTAATAGCCAGTAAGAAGTAGTACTATTTAAATTTTAGTTGTCGATTAATCACTTTTTAACCGACTTTGGTGGCTTGGACATGTCCTAGGACATTAAGATTTTGCATGAAATGAAGACTAGCATCCGCGTTGCACGGGAGAATATGAAAAGTGTTCATATGTAGTAAAAACCTGAGAAATCCGTCCGTTTTCGTCATTTGTTATCGAATTGATTTAAAGCCAGATCGTCACATTGGCCGCTCTTCTCTCCGTAACGGTTACATTTATCGTCTGCAAAGCTATGTAGCGAGCTGCGGTATGCGGAGACACTAAAAGCACCATAGTACAACACAGAAGAAGCTTCTAAGTTGAAGTAATAGCCAGTAAGAAGTAGTACTATTTAAGTTTTAGTTGTCGTTTAATCACTTTTTAACCGGCTTTGGTGGCTTGGACATGTCGTAGGACCTTAAGATTTTGCATGAAAGGATGACTAGCAGCCGCGTTGCACGGGAGAATGTGAAAAGTGTTCATATGTAGTAAAAACCTGAGAAATCCGTCCGTTTTCGTCATTTGTTATCGAATCGATTTAAAGCCAGATAGTCACAATGGCCGCTCTTCTCTCTGAAACGGTTACATTTATCGTCTGCAAAGCTATGTCGCGTTCTGCGGTATACGGAAACACTAAAAGCGCCATTGTAGAACTCAGAATAAGCTTCTAAGTTGAAGTAATAGCCAGTAAGAAGTAGTACAATTCAAGTTTTAATTATAGATTATTCACATTTTAGCCGGCTTTTGTGGCTTGGATATGACCTAGGACCTTAAGAATTTGCATGAAAGGAGGACTAGCAGCCGCGTTGCACGGGAGAATGTGAAAAGTGTTCATATGTAGTAAAAACCTGAGAAATCCGTCCGTTTTCTGCATTTGTTATCGAATCGACTTAAAGCCAGATCGTCATATTGGCCGCTTTTCTCTCTGAGACGGTTACATTAATCGTCTGCAAAGCTATGTCGCGTGCTGCGGTATGCGGAGACACTAAAAGCAACATAGTTGAACACAGAAGAAGCTTCTAAGTTAAAGTAATAGCCAGTAAGAAGTAGTACAATTCAAGTTTTAGTTATCGATTATTCACTTTTTAGCCGGCTTTGGTGGCTTGGACATGAGGTGGAACCTTAAGATTTTGCATGAAAGGAGGACTAGCAGTAGCGTTGCACGGGAGAATGTGAAAAGTATTCATATGTTGTAAAAACCTGAGAAATCCGTGGGTTTTCGTCATTTGTTATCGTATCGACTTAAAGCCAGATCGTCACATTGGCCACTTTTCTCTCTGAGGCGGTTACATTTATCGTCTGCAAAGCTATGTCGCGTGCTGCGGTATGCGGAAACACTAAAAGCACCATATTAGAACACAGAAGAAGCTTCTAAGCTGAAGTAATAGCCAGTAAGAAGTAGTACTATTTAAATTTTAGTTGTCGATTAATCACTTTTTAACCGACTTTGGTGGCTTGGACATGTCCTAGGACATTAAGATTTTGCATGAAATGAAGACTAGCATCCGCGTTGCACGGGAGAATATGAAAAGTGTTCATATGTAGTAAAAACCTGAGAAATCCGTCCGTTTTCGTCATTTGTTATCGAATTGATTTAAAGCCAGATCGTCACATTGGCCGCTCTTCTCTCCGTAACGGTTACATTTATCGTCTGCAAAGCTATGTAGCGAGCTGCGGTATGCGGAGACACTAAAAGCACCATAGTAGAACAGAGAAGAAGCTTCTAAGTTGAAGTAATAGCCAGTAAGAAGTAGTACTATTTAAGTTTTAGTTGTCGTTTAATCATTTTTTAACCGGCTTTGGTGGCTTGGACATGTCGTAGGACCTTAAGATTTTGCATGAAAGGAAGACTAGCAGCCGCGTTGCACGGGAGAATGTGAAAAGTGTTCATATGTAGTAAAAACCTGAGAAATCCGTCCGTTTTCGTCATTTGTTATCGAATCGATTTAAAGCCAGATAGTCACAATGGCCGCTCTTCTCTCTGAAACGGTTACATTTATCGTCTGCAAAGCTATGTCGCGTTCTGCGGTATACGGAAACACTAAAAGCACCATTGTAGAACTCAGAATAAGCTTCTAAGTTGAAGTAATAGCCAGTAAGAAGTAGTACAATTCAAGTTTTAATTATAGATTATTCACATTTTAGCCGGCTTTTGTGGCTTGGATATGACCTAGGACCTTAAGAATTTGCATGAAAGGCGGACTAGCAGCCGCGTTGCACGGGAGAATGTGAAAAGTGTTCATATGTATTAAAAACCTGAGAAATCCGTCCGTTTTCGTCATTTGTTATCGAATCGACTTAAAGCCAGATCGTCACATTGGCCATTTTTCTCTCTGAGACGGTTACATTTATCGTCTGCAAAGCTATGTCGAGCGCTGCGGTATGCGGAGACACTAAGAGCACCATAGTAGAACACAGAAGAAGCTCCTAAGTTGAAGTAATAGCCAGTAAGAAGTAGTACAATTCAAGTTTTAGTTGTCGATTATTCACTTTTTAGCCGGCTTTGGTGGCTATGACATGACCTAGGACCTTATGATTTTGCATGAAAGGAGGACTATCAGCCGCGTTGCACGGGAGGATGTGAAAAGTGTTAATATGTAGTAAAAACCCGAGAAATCCGTCCATTTTGGTCATTTGTTATCGAATCGACTTAAATTCAGATCGTCACAGTGGCCGCTCTTCTCTCCGAAACGGTTACATTTATCGTCTGAAAAGCTATGTCGCGTGCTGCGGTATGCGGAAACACTAAAAGCACCATAGTAGAACGAAGAAAAAGCTTCTAAGTTGAAGTAATAGCCAGTAAGAAGTAGTACAATTCAAGTTTTAGTTGTCGATTATCACTTTTTAGCCGGTTTTGGTGGCTTGGACATGACTTAGGACCTTAAGATTTTGCATGAAAGGAGGAGTAGCAGCCGCGTTGCACGGGAGAATGTGAAAAGTGTTCATATGTAGTAACAACCTGAGAAATCCGTCCGGTTTCGTCTTTGTTATGGAATCGACTTAAAGCCAGATCGTCACTTTGGCCGCCTTTCTCTCTGAGACGGTTACATTTATCGTCTGGAAAGCTATGTCGCGCGCTGCGGTATGCGGAGACACTAAAAGCACCATAGTAGAACACAGAAGAAGCTTCTAAGTTGAAGTAATAGCCAGTAAGAAGTAGTACAATTCAAGTTTTAGTTGTCGATTATTCACTTTTTAGCCGGCTTTGGTGGCTATGACATGACCTAGGACACTAAGATTTTGCATGAAAGGAGGACTAGCAGCCGCGTTGCACGGGAGAATGTGAAAAGTGTTCATATGTAGTAAAAACGTGAGAAATCCGTCCGTTTTCGGCATTTGTTATCGAATCGACTTAAAGCCAGATCGTCATATTGGCCGCATTCTCTCTGAGACGGTTACATTAATCGTGTGCAAAGCTATGTCGCGTGCTGCGGTATGCGGAGACACTAAAAGCACCATATTAGAACACAGAAGAAGCTTATATGTTGAAGTAATAGCCAGTAAGAAGTAGTACAATTCAAGTTTTAATTATAGATTATTCACTTTTTAGCCGGCTTTGGTGGCTTGGACATGAGGTGGACCTTAAGATTTTACATGAAAGGAGGACTAGCAGCCGCGTTGCACGGGAGAATGTGAAAGGTGTTCATATCTAGTAAAAACCTGAGAAATCCGTGGGTTTACGTCATTTGTTATCGTATCGACTTAAAGCCAGATCGTCACATTGGCCGCTTTTCTCTCTGAGACGATTTATCGTCTGCAAAGCTATGTCGCGTGCTGCGGTATGCGGAGACACTAAAAGCACCATTTAAGAACACAGAAGAAGCTTCTAATTTGAAGTAATAGCCAGTAAGAAGTAGTACTATTTAAGTTTTAGTTGTCGATTAATCACATTTTAACCGGCTTTGGTGGCTTGGACATGACCTAGGACCTTAAGATTTTGCATGAAAAGAGGACTAGCAGCCGCGTTGCACGGGAGAATGTGAAAAGTGTTCATATGTAGTACAATCCTGAGAAATCCGTCCGTTTTCGTCATTTGTTATCGAATCGGTTTAAAGCCAGATCGTCACATTGGCCGCTCTTCCTTCTGAAACGGTTACATTTATCGTCTGCAAAGCTATGTCGCGTGCTGCGGTATGCGGAGACACTAAAAGCACCATATTAGAACACAGAAGAAGCTTATATGTTGAAGTAATAGCCAGTAAGAAGTAGTACAATACAAGTTGTAGTTGTCGATTAATCACTTTTTAGCTGGCTTTGGTGGGTTGGACATGACCTAGGACCTTAAGATTTTGCATGAAAGGAAGACTAGCGCCGCGTTGCACGGGAGAATGTGAAAAGTGTTCATATGTAGTAAAAACCTGAGAAATCCGTCCGTTTTCGTCATTTGTTATCGAATCGATTTAAAGCCAGATCGACACATTTCCGCTCTTCTCTCTGAAACGGTTACATTAATCGTCTGCAAAGCTATGTCGCGTGCTGCGGTATGCGGAGACACTAAAAGCACCATAGTAGAACGGAGAAGAAGCTTCTAAGTTGAAGTAATAGCTTGTAAGAAGTAGTAATATTTAAGTTTTAGTTGTCGTTTAATCACTTTTTAACCGGCTTTGGTGGCTTGGACATGTCCTAGGACCTTAAGATTTTGCATGAAAGGAGGACTAGCAGCCGCTTTGCACGGGAGAATGTGAAAAGTGTTCATATGTAGTAAAAACCTGAGAAATCCGTCCGTTTTCGTCATTTGTTATCGAATCGATTTAAAGCCAGATCGTCACAATGGCCGCTCTTCTCTCTGAAACGGTTACATTTATCGTCTGCAAAGCTATGTCGCGTGCTGCGGTATACGGAAACACTAAAAGCACCACAGTAGAACTCAGAATAAGCTTCTAAGTTGAAGTAATAGCCAGTAAGAAGTAGTACAATTCAAGTTTTAATTTTAGATTATTCACATTTTAGCCGGGTTTGGTGGCTTGGATATGACCTAGGACCTTAAGAATTTGCATGAAAGGAGGACTAGCAGCCGCGTTGCACGGCAGAATGTGAAAAGTGTTCATATGTAGTAAAAACCTGAGAAATGCGTCCGTTTTCGTCATTTGTTATCGAATCGACTTAAATTCAGATCGACACATTGGCCGCTTTTCTCTCTGAGACGGTTACATTAATCGTCTGCAAAGCTATGTCGCATGCTGCGGTATGCGGAGACACTAAAAGCACCATAGTAGAACACAGAAGAAGCTTCTAAGTTGAAGTAATAGCCAGTAAGAAGTAGTACAATTCAAGTTTTAGTTATCGATTATTAACTTTTTAGCCGGCTTTGGTGGCTTTGACATGAGGTGGATCCTTAAGATTTTGCATGAAAGGAGGACTAGCAGCCGCGTTGCACGGGAGAATGTGAAAAGTGTTCATATGTAGTAAAAACCTGAGAAATAGGTGGGTTTTCGTCATTTGTTATCGTATCGACTTAAAGCCAGATCGTTACATTGGCCGCTTTTCTCTCTGAGGCGGTTACATTTATCGTCTGCAAAGCTATGTCGCGTGCTGCGGTATGCGGAAACACTAAAAGCACCATATTAGAACACAGAAGAAGCTTCTAAGTTGAAGTAATAGCCAGTAAGAAGTAGTACTATTTAAGTTTTAGTTGTCGATTAATCACTTTTTAACCGGCTTTGGTGGCTTGGACATGACCTAGGACATTAAGATTTTGCATGAAATGAAGACTAGCATCCGCGTTGCACGGGAGAATATGAAAAGTGTTCATATGTAGTAAAAACCTGAGAAATCCGTCCGTTTTCGTCATTTGTTATCGAATCGATTTAAAGCCAGATCGTCACATTGGCTGCTCTTCTCTCCGTAACGGTTACATTTATCGTCTGCAAAGCTATGTCGCGTGCTGCGGTTTGCGGAGACAATAAAAGCACCATAGTGGAACACAGAAGAAGCTTCTAAGTTGAAGTAATAGCCAGTAAGAAGTAGTACAATTCAAGTTTTAGTTGTCGATTATTCACTTTTTAGCCGGCTTTGGTGGCTTTGACATGACCTAGCACCTTAAGATTTTGCATGAAAGGAGGTCTAGCAGCCGCGATGCACGGGAGAATGTGAAAAGTGTTCATATGTAGTAAAAACCTGAGAAATCCGTGGGTTTTCGTCATTTGTTATCGTATCGACTTAAAGCCAGATCGTCACATTGGCCGCTTTTCTCTCTGAGGCGGTTACATTTATCGTCTGCAAAGCTATGTCGCGTGCTGCGGTATGCGGAGACACTAAAAGCACCATAGTAGAACACAGAAGAAGCTTCTAAGTTGAAGTAATAGCCAGTAAGAAGTAGTACAATTCAAGTTTTAGTTATAGATTATTCACTTTTTAGCCGGCTTTGGTGGCTTGGACATGAGGTGGAACCTTAAGATTTTGCATGAAAGGAGGACTAGCAACCGCGTTGCACGGGAGAATGTGAAAAGTGTTCATATGTAGTAAAAACCTGAGAAATCCGTGGGTTTTCGTCATTTGTTATCGTATCGACTTAAAGCCAGATCGTAACATTGGCCGCTTTTCTCTCTGAGACGGTTACATTTATCGTCTGCAAAGCTATGTCGCGTGCTGCGGTAAGCAGAGACACTAAAGGCACCATATTAGAACACAGAAGAAGCTTCTAAGTTGAAGTAATAGCCAGTAAGAAGTAGAACAATTCAAGTTGTAGTTGTCGATTAATCACTTTTTAGCTGGCTTTGGTGGGTTGGACATGACGTAGGACCTTAAGATTTTGCATGAAAGGAAGACTAGCAGCCGCGTTGCACGGGAGAATGTGAAAAGTGTTCATATGTAGTAACAACCTGAGAAATCCGTCCGTTTTCGCCATTTGTTATCGAATCGACTTAAAGCCAGATCTTCACTTTGGACGATTTTCTCTCTGAGACGGTTACATTTATCGTCTGCAAAGCTATGTCGTGTGCTGCGGTATGCGGAGACACTTAAAGCACCATAGTAGAACACAGAAGGAGCTTTTAAGTTGAAGTAATAGCCAGTAAGAACTAGTACAATTCAAGTTTTAGTTGTCGATTATTCACTTTTTAGCCGTCTTTAGTGGCTTGGACATGACCTAGGACCTTAAGATTTTGCATGAAAGGAGGACTAGCAGCCGCGTTGCACGGGAGAATGTGAAAAGTGTTCATATGTAGTAAAAACCTGAGAAATCCGTCCGTTTTCGGCATTTGTTATCGAATCGACTTAAAGCCAGATCGTCATATTGGCCGCTTTTCTCTCTGAGACGGTTACATTAATCGTCTGCAAAGCTATGTCGCGTGCTGCGGTATGCGGAGACACTAAAAGCAACATAGTTGAACACAGAAGAAGCTTCTAAGTTGAAGTAATAGCCAGTAAGAAGTAGTACAATTCAAGTTTTAGTTATCGATTATTCACTTTTTAGCCGGCTTTGGTGGCTTGGACATGAGGTGGAACCTTAAGATTTTGCATGAAAGGAGGACTAGCAGTAGCGTTGCACGGGAGAATGTGAAAAGTATTCATATGTTGTAAAAACCTGAGAAATCCGTGGGTTTTCGTCATTTGTTATCGTATCGACTTAAAGCCAGATCGTCACATTGGCCACTTTTCTCTCTGAGGCGGTTACATTTATCGTCTGCAAAGCTATGTCGCGTGCTGCGGTATGCGGAAACATTAAAAGCACCATATTAGAACACAGAAGAAGCTTCTAAGTTGAAGTAATAGCCAGTAAGAAGTAGTACTATTTAAATTTTAGTTGTCGATTAATCACTTTTTAACCGACTTTGGTGGCTTGGACATGTCCTAGGACATTAAGATTTTGCATGAAATGAAGACTAGCATCCGCGTTGCACGGGAGAATATGAAAAGTGTTCATATGTAGTAAAAACCTGAGAAATCCGTCCGTTTTCGTCATTTGTTATCGAATTGATTTAAAGCCAGATCGTCACATTGGCCGCTCTTCTCTCCGTAACGGTTACATTTATCGTCTGCAAAGCTATGTAGCGAGCTGCGGTATGCGGAGACACTAAAAGCACCATAGTACAACACAGAAGAAGCTTCTAAGTTGAAGTAATAGCCAGTAAGAAGTAGTACTATTTAAGTTTTAGTTGTCGTTTAATCACTTTTTAACCGGCTTTGGTGGCTTGGACATGTCGTAGGACCTTAAGATTTTGCATGAAAGGAAGACTAGCAGCCGCGTTGCACGGGAGAATGTGAAAAGTGTTCATATGTAGTAAAAACCTGAGAAATCCGTCCGTTTTCGTCATTTGTTATCGAATCGATTTAAAGCCAGATAGTCACAATGGCCGCTCTTCTCTCTGAAACGGTTACATTTATCGTCTGCAAAGCTATGTCGCGTTCTGCGGTATACGGAAACACTAAAAGCACCATTGTAGAACTCAGAATAAGCTTCTAAGTTGAAGTAATAGCCAGTAAGAAGTAGTACAATTCAAGTTTTAATTATAGATTATTCACATTTTAGCCGGCTTTTGTGGCTTGGATATGACCTAGGACCTTAAGAATTTGCATGAAAGGAGGACTAGCAGCCGCGTTGCACGGGAGAATGTGAAAAGTGTTCATATGTAGTAAAAACCTGAGAAATCCGTCCGTTTTCGGCATTTGTTATCGAATCGACTTAAAGCCAGATCGTCATATTGGCCGCTTTTCTCTCTGAGACGGTTACATTAATCGTCTGCAAAGCTACGTCGCGTGCTGCGGTATGCGGAGACACTAAAAGCAACATAGTTGAACACAGAAGAAGCTTCTAAGTTGAAGTAATAGCCAGTAAGAAGTAGTACAATTCAAGTTTTAGTTATCGATTATTCACTTTTTAGCCGGCTTTGGTGGCTTGGACATGAGGTGGAACCTTAAGATTTTGCATGAAAGGAGGACTAGCAGTAGCGTTGCACGGGAGAATGTGAAAAGTATTCATATGTTGTAAAAACCTGAGAAATCCGTGGGTTTTCGTCATTTGTTATCGTATCGACTTAAAGCCAGATCGTCACATTGGCCACTTTTCTCTCTGAGGCGGTTACATTTATCGTCTGCAAAGCTATGTCGCGTGCTGCGGTATGCGGAAACATTAAAAGCACCATATTAGAACACAGAAGAAGCTTCTAAGTTGAAGTAATAGCCAGTAAGAAGTAGTACTATTTAAATTTTAGTTGTCGATTAATCACTTTTTAACCGACTTTGGTGGCTTGGACATGTCCTAGGACATTAAGATTTTGCATGAAATGAAGACTAGTATCCGCGTTGCACGGGAGAATATGAAAAGTGTTCATATGTAGTAAAAACCTGAGAAATCCGTCCGTTTTCGTCATTTGTTATCGAATTGATTTAAAGCCAGATCGTCACATTGGCCGCTCTTCTCTCCGTAACGGTTACATTTATCGTCTGCAAAGCTATGTAGCGAGCTGCGGTATGCGGAGACACTAAAAGCACCATAGTACAACACAGAAGAAGCTTCTAAGTTGAAGTCATAGCCAGTAAGAAGTAGTACTATTTAAGTTTTAGTTGTCGTTTAATCACTTTTTAACCGGCTTTGGTGGCTTGGACATGTCGTAGGACCTTAAGATATTGCATGAAAGGAAGACTAGCAGCCGCGTTGCACGGGAGAATGTGAAAAGTGTTCATATGTAGTAAAAACCTGAGAACTCTGTCCATTTTCGCCATTTGTTATCGAATCGATTTAAAGCCAGATCGACACATTGGCCGCTTTTCTCTCTGAGACGGTTAAATTTTTCGTCTGCAAAGCTATGTCGCGTGCTGCGGTATGCGGAAACACTAAAAGCATCACATTAGAACACAGAAGAAGCTTCTAAGTTGAAGTAATAGCCAGTAAGAAGTAGTACTATTTAAGTTTTAGTTGTCGATTAATCACTTTTTAACCGGCTTTGGTGGCTTGGACATGTCCTAGGACATTAAGATTTTGAATGAAATTAAGACAAGCAGCCGCGTTGCACGGGAGAATATGAAAAGTGTTCATATGTAGTAAAAACCTGAGAATTCCGTCCGTTTTCGTCATTTGTTATCGAATCGATTTAAAACCAGATCGTCACATTGGCCGCTTTTCTCTCTGAAACGGTTACATTTATCGTCTGCAAAGCTATGTCGCGTGCTGCGTTATGCGGAAACACTAAAAGCACCATAGTAGAACACAGAAGAAGCTTCTAAGTTGAAGTAATAGCCAGCAAGAAGTAGTACAGCTCAAGTTTTAGTTGTCGATTATTCACTTTTTAGTCGGCTTTGGTGGCTTCGACATGACCTAGGACCTTAAGATTTTGCATGAAAGGAGGACTAGCAGCCGCGTTGCACGGGAGAATGTGAAAACTGTTCATATGTAGTAAAAACCTGAGAAATCCATCCGTTTTCGTCATTTGTTATCGAATCGACTTAAAGCCAGATCGTCATATTGGCCGCATTCTCTCTGAGACGGTTACATTAATCGTCTGCAAAGCTATGTCGCGTGCTGCGGTATGCGGAGGCACTAAAAGCACCATAGTAGAACACAGAAGAAGCTTCTAAGTTGAAGTAATAGCCAGTAAGAAGTAGTACAATTCAAGTTTTAGTTTTCGATTATTCACTTTTTAGCCGGCTTTGGTGGCGTGGACATGAGGTGGAACCTTATGATTTTGCATGAAAGGAGGACTATCAGCCGCGTTGCACGGGAGGATGTGAAAAGTGTTAATATGTAGTAAAAACCCGAGAAATCCGTCCATTTTGGTCATTTGTTATCGAATCGATTTAAATTCAGATCGACACATTGGCCGCTTTTCTCTCTGAGACGGTTACATTTATCGTCTGCAAAGCTATGTCGTGTGCTGCGGTATGCGGAGACACTTAAAGCACCATAGTAGAACACAGAAGGAGCTTTTAAGTTGAAGTAATAGCCAGTAAGAACTAGTACAATTCAAGTTTTAGTTGTCGATTATTCACTTTTTAGCCGTCTTTAGTGGCTTGGACATGACCTAGGACCTTAAGATTTTGCATGAAAGGCGGACTAGCAGCCGCGTTGCACGGGAGAATGTGAAAAGTGTTCATATGTAGTAAAAACCTGAGAAATCCGTCCGTTTTCGGCATTTGTTATCGAATCGATTTAAAGCCAGATCGTCACATTGGCCGCTCTTCTCTCCGTAACGGTTACATTTATCGTCTGCAAAGCTATGTAGCGAGCTGCGGTATGCGGAGACACTAAAAGCACCATAGTAGAACAGAGAAGAAGCTTCTAAGTTGAAGTAATAGCCAGTAAGAAGTAGTACTATTTAAGTTTTAGTTGTCGATTATTCACTTTTTAGCCGGCTTTGGTGGCTATGACATGACCTAGGACCTTAAGATTTTGCATGAAAGGAGGACTAGCAGCCGCGTTGCACGGGAGAATGTGAAAAGTGTTCATATGTAGTAAAAACCTGAGAACTCTGTCCATTTTCGCCATTTGTTATCGAATCGATTTAAAGCCAGATCGGCACATTGGCCGCTTTTCTCTCTGAGACGGTTACATTTATCGTCTGCAAAGCTATGTCGAGCGCTGCGGTATGCGGAGACACTAAAAGCACCATAGTAGAACACAGAAGAAGCTCCTAAGTTGAAGTAATAGCCAGTAAGAAGTAGTACAATTCAAGTTTTAGTTGTCGATTATTCACTTTTTAGCCGGCTTTGGTGGCTATGACATGACCTAGGACCTTAAGATTTTGCATGAAAGGAGGACTAGCAGCCGCGTTGCACGGGAGAATGTGAAAAGTGTTCATATGTAGTAAAAACCTGAGAACTCTGTCCATTTTCGCCATTTGTTATCGAATCGATTTAAAGCCAGATCGGCACATTGGCCGCTTTTCTCTCTGAGACGGTTAAATTTTTCGTCTGCAAAGCTATGTCGCGTGCTGCGGTATGCGGAAACACTAAAAGCATCACATTAGAACACAGAAGAAGCTTCTAAGTTGAAGTAATAGCCAGTAAGAAGTAGTACTATTTAAGTTTTAGTTGTCGATTAATCACTTTTTAACCGGCTTTGGTGGCTTTGACATGTCCTAGGACATTAAGATTTTGAATGAAATTAAGACAAGCAGCCGCGTTGCACGGGAGAATATGAAAAGTGTTCATATGTAGTAAAAACCTGAGAATTCCGTCCGTTTTCGTCATTTGTTATCGAATCGATTTAAAACCAGATCGCCACATTGGCCGCTCTTCTCCCTGAAACGGTTACATTTATCGTCTGCAAAGCTATGTCGCGTGCTGCGTTATGCGGAAACACTAAAAGCACCATAGTAGAACACAGAAGAAGCTTCTAAGTTGAAGTAATAGCCAGTAAGATGTAGTACAATTCAAGTTGTAGTTGTCGATTAATCACTTTTTAACCGGCTTTTGTGGCTTGAACATGTCCTAGGACCTTAAGATTTTGCATGAAAGGAGGACTAGCAGCCGCGTTGCACGGGAGAATGTGAAAACTGTTCATATGTAGTAAAAACCTGAGAAATCCATCCGTTTTCGTCATTTGTTATCGAATCGACTTAAAGCCAGATCGTCATATTGGCCGCATTCTCTCTGAGACGGTTACATTAATCGTCTGCAAAGCTATGTCGCGTGCTGCGGTATGCGGAGGCACTAAAAGCACCATAGTAGAACACAGAAGAAGCTTCTAAGTTGAAGTAATAGCCAGTAAGAAGTAGTACAATTCAAGTTTTAGTTTTCGATTATTCACTTTTTAGCCGGCTTTGGTGGCGTGGACATGAGGTGGAACCTTATGATTTTGCATGAAAGGAGGACTATCAGCCGCGTTGCACGGGAGGATGTGAAAAGTGTTAATATGTAGTAAAAACCTGAGAAATCCGTGGGTTTTCGTCATTTGTTATCGTATCGACTTAAAGCCAGATCGACACATTGGCCGCTTTTCTCTCTGAGACGATTACATTTATCGTCTGCAAAGCTATGTCGCGTGCTGCGGTATGCGGAGACACTAAAGGCACCATATTAGAACACAGAAGAAGCTTCTAAGTTGAAGTAATAGCCAGTAAGAAGTAGAACAATTCAAGTTGTAGTTGTCGATTAATCACTTTTTAGCTGGCTTTGGTGGGTTGGACATGACGTAGGACCTTAAGATTTTGCATGAAAGGAAGACTAGCAGCCGCGTTGCACGGGAGAATGTGAAAAGTGTTCATATGTAGTAACAACCTGAGAAATCCGTCCGTTTTCGTCATTTGTTATCGAATCGACTTAAAGCCAGATCTTCACTTTGGACGATTTTCTCTCTGAGACGGTTACATTTATCGTCTGCAAAGCTATGTCGTGTGCTGCGGTATGCGGAGACACTTAAAGCACCATAGTAGAACACAGAAGGAGCTTTTAAGTTGAAGTAATAGCCAGTAAGAACTAGTACAATTCAAGTTTTAGTTGTCGATTATTCACTTTTTAGCCGTCTTTAGTGGCTTGGACATGACCTAGGACCTTAAGATTTTGCATGAAAGGAGGACTAGCAGCCGCGTTGCACGGGAGAATGTGAAAAGTGTTCATATGTAGTAAAAACCTGAGAAATCCGTCCGTTTTCGGCATTTGTTATCGAATCGACTTAAAGCCAGATCGTCATATTGGCCGCTTTTCTCTCTGAGACGGTTACATTAATCGTCTGCAAAGCTATGTCGCGTGCTGCGGTATGCGGAGACACTAAAAGCAACATAGTTGAACACAGAAGAAGCTTCTAAGTTGAAGTAATAGCCAGTAAGAAGTAGTACAATTCAAGTTTTAGTTATCGATTATTCACTTTTTAGCCGGCTTTGGTGGCTTGGACATGAGGTGGAACCTTAAGATTTTGCATGAAAGGAGGACTAGCAGTAGCGTTGCACGGGAGAATGTGAAAAGTATTCATATGTTGTAAAAACCTGAGAACTCTGTCCATTTTCGCCATTTGTTATCGAATCGATTTAAAGCCAGATCGGCACATTGGCCGCTTTTCTCTCTGAGACGGTTAAATTTTTCGTCTGCAAAGCTATGTCGCGTGCTGCGGTATGCGGAAACACTAAAAGCATCACATTAGAACACAGAAGAAGCTTCTAAGTTGAAGTAATAGCCAGTAAGAAGTAGTACTATTTAAGTTTTAGTTGTCGATTAATCACTTTTTAACCGGCTTTGGTGGCTTTGACATGTCCTAGGACATTAAGATTTTGAATGAAATTAAGACAAGCAGCCGCGTTGCACGGGAGAATATGAAAAGTGTTCATATGTAGTAAAAACCTGAGAATTCCGTCCGTTTTCGTCATTTGTTATCGAATCGATTTAAAACCAGATCGCCACATTGGCCGCTCTTCTCCCTGAAACGGTTACATTTATCGTCTGCAAAGCTATGTCGCGTGCTGCGTTATGCGGAAACACTAAAAGCACCATAGTAGAACACAGAAGAAGCTTCTAAGTTGAAGTAATAGCCAGTAAGATGTAGTACAATTCAAGTTGTAGTTGTCGATTAATCACTTTTTAACCGGCTTTTGTGGCTTGAACATGTCCTAGGACCTTAAGATTTTGCATGAAAGGAGGACTAGCAGCCGCGTTGCACGGGAGAATGTGAAAACTGTTCATATGTAGTAAAAACCTGAGAAATCCATCCGTTTTCGTCATTTGTTATCGAATCGACTTAAAGCCAGATCGTCATATTGGCCGCATTCTCTCTGAGACGGTTACATTAATCGTCTGCAAAGCTATGTCGCGTGCTGCGGTATGCGGAGGCACTAAAAGCACCATAGTAGAACACAGAAGAAGCTTCTAAGTTGAAGTAATAGCCAGTAAGAAGTAGTACAATTCAAGTTTTAGTTTTCGATTATTCACTTTTTAGCCGGCTTTGGTGGCGTGGACATGAGGTGGAACCTTATGATTTTGCATGAAAGGAGGACTATCAGCCGCGTTGCACGGGAGGATGTGAAAAGTGTTAATATGTAGTAAAAACCTGAGAAATCCGTGGGTTTTCGTCATTTGTTATCGTATCGACTTAAAGCCAGATCGACACATTGGCCGCTTTTCTCTCTGAGACGATTACATTTATCGTCTGCAAAGCTATGTCGCGTGCTGCGGTATGCGGAGACACTAAAGGCACCATATTAGAACACAGAAGAAGCTTCTAAGTTGAAGTAATAGCCAGTAAGAAGTAGAACAATTCAAGTTGTAGTTGTCGATTAATCACTTTTTAGCTGGCTTTGGTGGGTTGGACATGACGTAGGACCTTAAGATTTTGCATGAAAGGAAGACTAGCAGCCGCGTTGCACGGGAGAATGTGAAAAGTGTTCATATGTAGTAACAACCTGAGAAATCCGTCCGTTTTCGCCATTTGTTATCGAATCGACTTAAAGCCAGATCTTCACTTTGGACGATTTTCTCTCTGAGACGGTTACATTTATCGTCTGCAAAGCTATGTCGTGTGCTGCGGTATGCGGAGACACTTAAAGCACCATAGTAGAACACAGAAGGAGCTTTTAAGTTGAAGTAATAGCCAGTAAGAACTAGTACAATTCAAGTTTTAGTTGTCGATTATTCACTTTTTAGCCGTCTTTAGTGGCTTGGACATGACCTAGGACCTTAAGATTTTGCATGAAAGGAGGACTAGCAGCCGCGTTGCACGGGAGAATGTGAAAAGTGTTCATATGTAGTAAAAACCTGAGAAATCCGTCCGTTTTCGGCATTTGTTATCGAATCGACTTAAAGCCAGATCGTCATATTGGCCGCTTTTCTCTCTGAGACGGTTACATTAATCGTCTGCAAAGCTATGTCGCGTGCTGCGGTATGCGGAGACACTAAAAGCAACATAGTTGAACACAGAAGAAGCTTCTAAGTTGAAGTAATAGCCAGTAAGAAGTAGTACAATTCAAGTTTTAGTTATCGATTATTCACTTTTTAGCCGGCTTTGGTGGCTTGGACATGAGGTGGAACCTTAAGATTTTGCATGAAAGGAGGACTAGCAGTAGCGTTGCACGGGAGAATGTGAAAAGTATTCATATGTTGTAAAAACCTGAGAAATCCGTGGGTTTTCGTCATTTGTTATCGTATCGACTTAAAGCCAGATCGTCACATTGGCCACTTTTCTCTCTGAGGCGGTTACATTTATCGTCTGCAAAGCTATGTCGCGTGCTGCGGTATGCGGAAACATTAAAAGCACCATATTAGAACACAGAAGAAGCTTCTAAGTTGAAGTAATAGCCAGTAAGAAGTAGTACTATTTAAATTTTAGTTGTCGATTAATCACTTTTTAACCGACTTTGGTGGCTTGGACATGTCCTAGGACATTAAGATTTTGCATGAAATGAAGACTAGCATCCGCGTTGCACGGGAGAATATGAAAAGTGTTCATATGTAGTAAAAACCTGAGAAATCCGTCCGTTTTCGTCATTTGTTATCGAATTGATTTAAAGCCAGATCGTCACATTGGCCGCTCTTCTCTCCGTAACGGTTACATTTATCGTCTGCAAAGCTATGTAGCGAGCTGCGGTATGCGGAGACACTAAAAGCACCATAGTACAACACAGAAGAAGCTTCTAAGTTGAAGTAATAGCCAGTAAGAAGTAGTACTATTTAAGTTTTAGTTGTCGTTTAATCACTTTTTAACCGGCTTTGGTGGCTTGGACATGTCGTAGGACCTTAAGATTTTGCATGAAAGGAAGACTAGCAGCCGCGTTGCACGGGAGAATGTGAAAAGTGTTCATATGTAGTAAAAACCTGAGAAATCCGTCCGTTTTCGTCATTTGTTATCGAATCGATTTAAAGCCAGATAGTCACAATGGCCGCTCTTCTCTCTGAAACGGTTACATTTATCGTCTGCAAAGCTATGTCGCGTTCTGCGGTATACGGAAACACTAAAAGCACCATTGTAGAACTCAGAATAAGCTTCTAAGTTGAAGTAATAGCCAGTAAGAAGTAGTACAATTCAAGTTTTAATTATAGATTATTCACATTTTAGCCGGCTTTTGTGGCTTGGATATGACCTAGGACCTTAAGAATTTGCATGAAAGGAGGACTAGCAGCCGCGTTGCACGGGAGAATGTGAAAAGTGTTCATATGTAGTAAAAACCTGAGAAATCCGTCCGTTTTCGGCATTTGTTATCGAATCGACTTAAAGCCAGATCGTCATATTGGCCGCTTTTCTCTCTGAGACGGTTACATTAATCGTCTGCAAAGCTACGTCGCGTGCTGCGGTATGCGGAGACACTAAAAGCAACATAGTTGAACACAGAAGAAGCTTCTAAGTTGAAGTAATAGCCAGTAAGAAGTAGTACAATTCAAGTTTTAGTTATCGATTATTCACTTTTTAGCCGGCTTTGGTGGCTTGGACATGAGGTGGAACCTTAAGATTTTGCATGAAAGGAGGACTAGCAGTAGCGTTGCACGGGAGAATGTGAAAAGTATTCATATGTTGTAAAAACCTGAGAAATCCGTGGGTTTTCGTCATTTGTTATCGTATCGACTTAAAGCCAGATCGTCACATTGGCCACTTTTCTCTCTGAGGCGGTTACATTTATCGTCTGCAAAGCTATGTCGCGTGCTGCGGTATGCGGAAACATTAAAAGCACCATATTAGAACACAGAAGAAGCTTCTAAGTTGAAGTAATAGCCAGTAAGAAGTAGTACTATTTAAATTTTAGTTGTCGATTAATCACTTTTTAACCGACTTTGGTGGCTTGGACATGTCCTAGGACATTAAGATTTTGCATGAAATGAAGACTAGTATCCGCGTTGCACGGGAGAATATGAAAAGTGTTCATATGTAGTAAAAACCTGAGAAATCCGTCCGTTTTCGTCATTTGTTATCGAATTGATTTAAAGCCAGATCGTCACATTGGCCGCTCTTCTCTCCGTAACGGTTACATTTATCGTCTGCAAAGCTATGTAGCGAGCTGCGGTATGCGGAGACACTAAAAGCACCATAGTACAACACAGAAGAAGATTCTAAGTTGAAGTCATAGCCAGTAAGAAGTAGTACTATTTAAGTTTTAGTTGTCGTTTAATCAATTTTTAACCGGCTTTGGTGGCTTGGACATGTCGTAGGACCTTAAGATATTGCATGAAAGGAAGACTAGCAGCCGCGTTGCACGGGAGAATGTGAAAAGTGTTCATATGTAGTAAAAACCTGAGAACTCTGTCCATTTTCGCCATTTGTTATCGAATCGATTTAAAGCCAGATCGACACATTGGCCGCTTTTCTCTCTGAGACGGTTAAATTTTTCGTCTGCAAAGCTATGTCGCGTGCTGCGGTATGCGGAAACACTAAAAGCATCACATTAGAACACAGAAGAAGCTTCTAAGTTGAAGTAATAGCCAGTAAGAAGTAGTACTATTTAAGTTTTAGTTGTCGATTAATCACTTTTTAACCGGCTTTGGTGGCTTGGACATGTCCTAGGACATTAAGATTTTGAATGAAATTAAGACAAGCAGCCGCGTTGCACGGGAGAATATGAAAAGTGTTCATATGTAGTAAAAACCTGAGAATTCCGTCCGTTTTCGTCATTTGTTATCGAATCGATTTAAAACCAGATCGTCACATTGGCCGCTTTTCTCTCTGAAACGGTTACATTTATCGTCTGCAAAGCTATGTCGCGTGCTGCGTTATGCGGAAACACTAAAAGCACCATAGTAGAACACAGAAGAAGCTTCTAAGTTGAAGTAATAGCCAGCAAGAAGTAGTACAGCTCAAGTTTTAGTTGTCGATTATTCACTTTTTAGTCGGCTTTGGTGGCTTCGACATGACCTAGGACCTTAAGATTTTGCATGAAAGGAGGACTAGCAGCCGCGTTGCACGGGAGAATGTGAAAACTGTTCATATGTAGTAAAAACCTGAGAAATCCATCCGTTTTCGTCATTTGTTATCGAATCGACTTAAAGCCAGATCGTCATATTGGCCGCATTCTCTCTGAGACGGTTACATTAATCGTCTGCAAAGCTATGTCGCGTGCTGCGGTATGCGGAGGCACTAAAAGCACCATAGTAGAACACAGAAGAAGCTTCTAAGTTGAAGTAATAGCCAGTAAGAAGTAGTACAATTCAAGTTTTAGTTTTCGATTATTCACTTTTTAGCCGGCTTTGGTGGCGTGGACATGAGGTGGAACCTTATGATTTTGCATGAAAGGAGGACTATCAGCCGCGTTGCACGGGAGGATGTGAAAAGTGTTAATATGTAGTAAAAACCCGAGAAATCCGTCCATTTTGGTCATTTGTTATCGAATCGATTTAAATTCAGATCGACACATTGGCCGCTTTTCTCTCTGAGACGGTTACATTTATCGTCTGCAAAGCTATGTCGTGTGCTGCGGTATGCGGAGACACTTAAAGCACCATAGTAGAACACAGAAGGAGCTTTTAAGTTGAAGTAATAGCCAGTAAGAACTAGTACAATTCAAGTTTTAGTTGTCGATTATTCACTTTTTAGCCGTCTTTAGTGGCTTGGACATGACCTAGGACCTTAAGATTTTGCATGAAAGGCGGACTAGCAGCCGCGTTGCACGGGAGAATGTGAAAAGTGTTCATATGTAGTAAAAACCTGAGAAATCCGTCCGTTTTCGGCATTTGTTATCGAATCGATTTAAAGCCAGATCGTCACATTGGCCGCTCTTCTCTCCGTAACGGTTACATTTATCGTCTGCAAAGCTATGTAGCGAGCTGCGGTATGCGGAGACACTAAAAGCACCATAGTAGAACAGAGAAGAAGCTTCTAAGTTGAAGTAATAGCCAGTAAGAAGTAGTACTATTTAAGTTTTAGTTGTCGATTATTCACTTTTTAGCCGGCTTTGGTGGCTATGACATGACCTAGGACCTTAAGATTTTGCATGAAAGGAGGACTAGCAGCCGCGTTGCACGGGAGAATGTGAAAAGTGTTCATATGTAGTAAAAACCTGAGAACTCTGTCCATTTTCGCCATTTGTTATCGAATCGATTTAAAGCCAGATCGGCACATTGGCCGCTTTTCTCTCTGAGACGGTTACATTTATCGTCTGCAAAGCTATGTCGAGCGCTGCGGTATGCGGAGACACTAAAAGCACCATAGTAGAACACAGAAGAAGCTCCTAAGTTGAAGTAATAGCCAGTAAGAAGTAGTACAATTCAAGTTTTAGTTGTCGATTATTCACTTTTTAGCCGGCTTTGGTGGCTATGACATGACCTAGGACCTTAAGATTTTGCATGAAAGGAGGACTAGCAGCCGCGTTGCACGGGAGAATGTGAAAAGTGTTCATATGTAGTAAAAACCTGAGAACTCTGTCCATTTTCGCCATTTGTTATCGAATCGATTTAAAGCCAGATCGGCACATTGGCCGCTTTTCTCTCTGAGACGGTTAAATTTTTCGTCTGCAAAGCTATGTCGCGTGCTGCGGTATGCGGAAACACTAAAAGCATCACATTAGAACACAGAAGAAGCTTCTAAGTTGAAGTAATAGCCAGTAAGAAGTAGTACTATTTAAGTTTTAGTTGTCGATTAATCACTTTTTAACCGGCTTTGGTGGCTTTGACATGTCCTAGGACATTAAGATTTTGAATGAAATTAAGACAAGCAGCCGCGTTGCACGGGAGAATATGAAAAGTGTTCATATGTAGTAAAAACCTGAGAATTCCGTCCGTTTTCGTCATTTGTTATCGAATCGATTTAAAACCAGATCGCCACATTGGCCGCTCTTCTCCCTGAAACGGTTACATTTATCGTCTGCAAAGCTATGTCGCGTGCTGCGTTATGCGGAAACACTAAAAGCACCATAGTAGAACACAGAAGAAGCTTCTAAGTTGAAGTAATAGCCAGTAAGATGTAGTACAATTCAAGTTGTAGTTGTCGATTAATCACTTTTTAACCGGCTTTTGTGGCTTGAACATGTCCTAGGACCTTAAGATTTTGCATGAAAGGAGGACTAGCAGCCGCGTTGCACGGGAGAATGTGAAAACTGTTCATATGTAGTAAAAACCTGAGAAATCCATCCGTTTTCGTCATTTGTTATCGAATCGACTTAAAGCCAGATCGTCATATTGGCCGCATTCTCTCTGAGACGGTTACATTAATCGTCTGCAAAGCTATGTCGCGTGCTGCGGTATGCGGAGGCACTAAAAGCACCATAGTAGAACACAGAAGAAGCTTCTAAGTTGAAGTAATAGCCAGTAAGAAGTAGTACAATTCAAGTTTTAGTTTTCGATTATTCACTTTTTAGCCGGCTTTGGTGGCGTGGACATGAGGTGGAACCTTATGATTTTGCATGAAAGGAGGACTATCAGCCGCGTTGCACGGGAGGATGTGAAAAGTGTTAATATGTAGTAAAAACCCGAGAAATCCGTCCATTTTGGTCATTTGTTATCGAATCGACTTAAATTCAGATCGACACATTGGCCGCTTTTCTCTCTGAGACGATTACATTTATCGTCTGCAAAGCTATGTCGCGTGCTGCGGTATGCGGAGACACTAAAAGCACCATATTAGAACGCAGAAGAAGCTTCTAAGTTGAAGTAATAGCCAGTATGAAGTAGTACTATTTAAGTTTTAGTTGTCGATTAATCACTTTTTAACCGGCTTTTGTGGCTTGAACATGTCCTAGGACATTACGATTTTGCATGAAAGGAAGACTAGCAGCCGCGTTGCACGGGAGAATGTGAAAAGTGTTCATATGTACTAAAAACCTGAGAAATCCGTCCATTTTCGTCATTTGTTATCGAATCGATTTAAAGCCAGATCGTCACAATGGCCGCTCTTCTCTCTGAAACGGTTACATTTATCGTCTGCAAAGCTATGTCGCGTGTTGCGGTATACGGAAACACTACAAGCACCACAGTAGAACTCAGAATAAGCTTCTAAGTTGAAGTAATAGCCAGTTAGAAGTAGTACAATTCAAGTTTTAATTATATATTATTCACATTTTAGCCGGCTTTGGTGGCTTGGACATGACCTAGGACCTTAATATTTTGCATGAAAGGAAGACTAGCAGCCGCGTTGCACGGGAGAATGTGAAAAGTGTTCATATGTAGTAAAAACCTGAGAAATCCGTCCGTTTCCGTCATTTGTTATCGAATCGATTTAAAGCCAGATCGTCACATTGGCCGCTCTTCTCTCTGAAACGGTTACATTTATCGTCTGCAAAGCTATGTCGCGTGCTGCGGTATGCGGAGACACTAAAAGCACCATATTAGAACACAGAAGAAGCTAATAAGTTGAAGTAATAGCCAGTAAGAAGTAGTACAATTCAAGTTGTAGTTGTCGATTAATCACTTTTTAGCTGGCTTTGGTGGGTTGGACATGACCTAGGACCTTAAGATTTTGCATGAAAGGAAGACTAGCGCCGCGTTGCACGGGAGCATGTGAAAAGTGTTCATATGTAGTAAAAACCTGAGAAATCCGTCCGTTTTCGTCATTTGCTATCGAATCGATTTAAAGCCAGATCGTCACATTGGCCGCTATTCTCTCTGAAACGGTTACATTTATCGTCTGCAAAGCTATGTCGCGTGCTGCGGTATGCGGAAACACTAAAAGCACCATAGTAGAACACAGAAGAAGCTTCTAAGTTGAAGTAATAGCCAGTAAGAAGTAGTACAATTCACGTTTTAGTTGTCGATTATTCACTTTTTAGCCGGCTTTGGTGGCTCGGACATGACCTAGGACCTTACGATTTTGCATGAAAGGAGGACTAGTAGCCGCGTTGCACGGGAGAATGTGAAAAGTGTTCATATGTAGTAAAAACCTGAGAAATCCTTCCGTTTTCGTCATTTGTTATCGAATCGCCTTAAAGCCAGATCGTCATATTGGCCGACTTTTTTCTCTCTGAGACGGTTACATTAATCGTCTGCAAAGCTATGTCGCGTGCTGCGGTATACGGAAACACTAAAAGCACCATTGTAGAACTCAGAATAAGCTTCTAAGTTGAAGTAATAGCCAGTAAGAAGTAGTACAATTCAAGTTTTAATTATAGATTATTCACATTTTAGCCGGCTTTGGTGGCTTGGATATGACCTAGGACCTTAAGAATTTGCATGAAAGGCGGACTAGCAGCCGCGTTGCAAGGGAGAATGTGAAAAGTGTTCATATGTATTAAAAACCTGAGAAATCCGTCATATTGGCCGCATTCTCTCTGAGACGGTTACATTAATCGTCTGCAAAGCTATGTCGCGTGCTGCGGTATGCGGAGGCACTAAAAGCACTATAGTAGAACACAGAAGAAGCTTCTAAGTTGAAGTAATAGCCAGTAAGAAGTAGTACAATTCAAGTTTTAATTATAGATTATTCACATTTTAGCCGGCTTTTGTGGCTTGGATATGACCTAGGACCTTAAGAATTTGCATGAAAGGAGGACTAGCAGCCGCGTTGCACGGGAGAATGTGAAAAGTGTTCATATGTAGTAAAAACCTGAGAAATCCGTCCGTTTTCGGCATTTGTTATCGAATCGACTTAAAGCCAGATCGTCATATTGGCCGCTTTTCTCTCTGAGACGGTTACATTAATCGTCTGCAAAGCTATGTCGCGTGCTGCGGTATGCGGAGACACTAAAAGCAACATAGTTGAACACAGAAGAAGCTTCTAAGTTGAAGTAATAGCCAGTAAGAAGTAGTACAATTCAAGTTTTAGTTATCGATTATTCACTTTTTAGCCGGCTTTGGTGGCTTGGACATGAGGTGGAACCTTAAGATTTTGCATGAAAGGAGGACTAGCAGTAGCGTTGCACGGGAGAATGTGAAAAGTATTCATATGTTGTAAAAACCTGAGAAATCCGTGGGTTTTCGTCATTTGTTATCGTATCGACTTAAAGCCAGATCGTCACATTGGCCACTTTTCTCTCTGAGGCGGTTACATTTATCGTCTGCAAAGCTATGTCGCGTGCTGCGGTATGCGGAAACATTAAAAGCACCATATTAGAACACAGAAGAAGCTTCTAAGTTGAAGTAATAGCCAGTAAGAAGTAGTACTATTTAAATTTTAGTTGTCGATTAATCACTTTTTAACCGACTTTGGTGGCTTGGACATGTCCTAGGACATTAAGATTTTGCATGAAATGAAGACTAGTATCCGCGTTGCACGGGAGAATATGAAAAGTGTTCATATGTAGTAAAAACCTGAGAAATCCGTCCGTTTTCGTCATTTGTTATCGAATTGATTTAAAGCCAGATCGTCACATTGGCCGCTCTTCTCTCCGTAACGGTTACATTTATCGTCTGCAAAGCTATGTAGCGAGCTGCGGTATGCGGAGACACTAAAAGCACCATAGTACAACACAGAAGAAGCTTCTAAGTTGAAGTCATAGCCAGTAAGAAGTAGTACTATTTAAGTTTTAGTTGTCGTTTAATCACTTTTTAACCGGCTTTGGTGGCTTGGACATGTCGTAGGACCTTAAGATATTGCATGAAAGGAAGACTAGCAGCCGCGTTGCACGGGAGAATGTGAAAAGTGTTCATATGTAGTAAAAACCTGAGAAATCCGTCCGTTTTCGTCATTTGTTATCGAATCGATTTAAAGCCAGATAGTCACAATGGCCGCTCTTCTCTCTGAAACGGTTACATTTATCGTCTGCAAAGCTATGTCGCGTTCTGCGGTATACGGAAACACTAAAAGCACCATTGTAGAACTCAGAATAAGCTTCTAAGTTGAAGTAATAGCCAGTAAGAAGTAGTACAATTCAAGTTTTAATTATAGATTATTCACATTTTAGCCGGCTTTTGTGGCTTGGATATGACCTAGGACCTTAAGAATTTGCATGAAAGGCGGACTAGCAGCCGCGTTGCACGGGAGAATGTGAAAAGTGTTCATATGTATTAAAAACCTGAGAAATCCGTCCGTTTTCGTCATTTGTTATCGAATCGACTTAAAGCCAGATCGTCACATTGGCCATTTTTCTCTCTGAGACGGTTACATTTATCGTCTGCAAAGCTATGTCGAGCGCTGCGGTATGCGGAGACACTAAGAGCACCATAGTAGAACACAGAAGAAGCTCCTAAGTTGAAGTAATAGCCAGTAAGAATTAGTACAATTCAAGTTTTAGTTGTCGATTATTCACTTTTTAGCCGGCTTTGGTGGCTATGACATGACCTAGGACCTTAAGATTTTGCATGAAAGGAGGACTAGCAGCCGCGTTGCACGGGAGAATGTGAAAAGTGTTCATATGTAGTAAAAACCTGAGAACTCTGTCCATTTTCGCCATTTGTTATCGAATCGATTTAAAGCCAGATCGACACATTGGCCGCTTTTCTCTCTGAGACGGTTAAATTTTTCGTCTGCAAAGCTATGTCGCGTGCTGCGGTATGCGGAAACACTAAAAGCATCACATTAGAACACAGAAGAAGCTTCTAAGTTGAAGTAATAGCCAGTAAGAAGTAGTACTATTTTAGTTTTAGTTGTCGATTAATCACTTTTTAACCGGCTTTGGTGGCTTGGACATGTCCTAGGACATTAAGATTTTGAATGAAATTAAGACAAGCAGCCGCGTTGCACGGTAGAATATGAAAAGTGTTCATATGTAGTAAAAACCTGAGAATTCCGTCCGTTTTCGTCATTTGTTATCGAATCGATTTAAAACCAGATCGTCACATTGGCCGCTCTTCTCTCTGAAACGGTTACATTTATCGTCTGCAAAGCTATGTCGCGTGCTGCGTTATGCGGAAACACTAAAAGCACCATAGTAGAACACAGAAGAAGCTTCTAAGTTGAAGTAATAGCCAGCAAGAAGTAGTACAGCTCAAGTTTTAGTTGTCGATTATTCACTTTTTAGTCGGCTTTGGTGGCTTCGACATGACCTAGGACCTTAAGATTTTGCATGAAAGGAGGACTAGCAGCCGCGTTGCACGGGAGAATGTGAAAACTGTTCATATGTAGTAAAAACCTGAGAAATCCATCCGTTTTCGTCATTTGTTATCGAATCGACTTAAAGCCAGATCGTCATATTGGCCGCATTCTCTCTGAGACGGTTACATTAATCGTCTGCAAAGCTATGTCGCGTGCTGCGGTATGCGGAGGCACTAAAAGCACCATAGTAGAACACAGAAGAAGCTTCTAAGTTGAAGTAATAGCCACTAAGAAGTAGTACAATTCAAGTTTTAGTTTTCGATTATTCACTTTTTAGCCGGCTTTGGTGGCGTGGACATGAGGTGGAACCTTATGATTTTGCATGAAAGGAGGACTATCAGCCGCGTTGCACGGGAGGATGTGAAAAGTGTTAATATGTAGTAAAAACCCGAGAAATCCGTCCATTTTGGTCATTTGTTATCGAATCGATTTAAATTCAGATCGACACATTGGCCGCTTTTCTCTCTGAGACGGTTACATTTATCGTCTGCAAAGCTATGTCGTGTGCTGCGGTATGCGGAGACACTTAAAGCACCATAGTAGAACACAGAAGGAGCTTTTAAGTTGAAGTAATAGCCAGTAAGAACTAGTACAATTCAAGTTTTAGTTGTCGATTATTCACTTTTTAGCCGTCTTTAGTGGCTTGGACATGACCTAGGACCTTAAGATTTTGCATGAAAGGCGGACTAGCAGCCGCGTTGCACGGGAGAATGTGAAAAGTGTTCATATGTAGTAAAAACCTGAGAAATCCGTCCGTTTTCGGCATTTGTTATCGAATCGATTTAAAGCCAGATCGTCACATTGGCCGCTCTTCTCTCCGTAACGGTTACATTTATCGTCTGCAAAGCTATGTAGCGAGCTGCGGTATGCGGAGACACTAAAAGCACCATAGTAGAACAGAGAAGAAGCTTCTAAGTTGAAGTAATAGCCAGTAAGAAGTAGTACTATTTAAGTTTTAGTTGTCGATTATTCACTTTTTAGCCGGCTTTGGTGGCTATGACATGACCTAGGACCTTAAGATTTTGCATGAAACGAGGACTAGCAGCCGCGTTGCACGGGAGAATGTGAAAAGTGTTCATATGTAGTAAAAACCTGAGAACTCTGTCCATTTTCGCCATTTGTTATCGAATCGATTTAAAGCCAGATCGGCACATTGGCCGCTTTTCTCTCTGAGACGGTTACATTTATCGTCTGCAAAGCTATGTCGAGCGCTGCGGTATGCGGAGACACTAAAAGCACCATAGTAGAACACAGAAGAAGCTCCTAAGTTGAAGTAATAGCCAGTAAGAAGTAGTACAATTCAAGTTTTAGTTGTCGATTATTCACTTTTTAGCCGGCTTTGGTGGCTATGACATGACCTAGGACCTTAAGATTTTGCATGAAAGGAGGACTAGCAGCCGCGTTGCACGGGAGAATGTGAAAAGTGTTCATATGTAGTAAAAACCTGAGAACTCTGTCCATTTTCGCCATTTGTTATCGAATCGATTTAAAGCCAGATCGGCACATTGGCCGCTTTTCTCTCTGAGACGGTTAAATTTTTCGTCTGCAAAGCTATGTCGCGTGCTGCGGTATGCGGAAACACTAAAAGCATCACATTAGAACACAGAAGAAGCTTCTAAGTTGAAGTAATAGCCAGTAAGAAGTAGTACTATTTAAGTTTTAGTTGTCGATTAATCACTTTTTAACCGGCTTTGGTGGCTTGGACATGTCCTAGGACATTAAGATTTTGAATGAAATTAAGACAAGCAGCCGCGTTGCACGGGAGAATATGAAAAGTGTTCATATGTAGTAAAAACCTGAGAATTCCGTCCGTTTTCGTCATTTGTTATCGAATCGATTTAAAACCAGATCGTCACATTGGCCGCTCTTCTCCCTGAAACGGTTACATTTATCGTCTGCAAAGCTATGTCGCGTGCTGCGTTATGCGGAAACACTAAAAGCACCATAGTAGAACACAGAAGAAGCTTCTAAGTTGAAGTAATAGCCAGTAAGATGTAGTACAATTCAAGTTGTAGTTGTCGATTAATCACTTTTTAACCGGCTTTTGTGGCTTGAACATGTCCTAGGACCTTAAGATTTTGCATGAAAGGAGGACTAGCAGCCGCGTTGCACGGGAGAATGTGAAAACTGTTCATATGTAGTAAAAACCTGAGAAATCCATCCGTTTTCGTCATTTGTTATCGAATCGACTTAAAGCCAGATCGTCATATTGGCCGCATTCTCTCTGAGACGGTTACATTAATCGTCTGCAAAGCTATGTCGCGTGCTGCGGTATGCGGAGGCACTAAAAGCACCATAGTAGAACACAGAAGAAGCTTCTAAGTTGAAGTAATAGCCAGTAAGAAGTAGTACAATTCAAGTTTTAGTTTTCGATTATTCACTTTTTAGCCGGCTTTGGTGGCGTGGACATGAGGTGGAACCTTATGATTTTGCATGAAAGGAGGACTATCAGCCGCGTTGCACGGGAGGATGTGAAAAGTGTTAATATGTAGTAAAAACCCGAGAAATCCGTCCATTTTGGTCATTTGTTATCGAATCGACTTAAATTCAGATCGACACATTGGCCGCTTTTCTCTCTGAGACGATTACATTTATCGTCTGCAAAGCTATGTCGCGTGCTGCGGTATGCGGAGACACTAAAAGCACCATATTAGAACGCAGAAGAAGCTTCTAAGTTGAAGTAATAGCCAGTATGAAGTAGTACTATTTAAGTTTTAGTTGTCGATTAATCACTTTTTAACCGGCTTTTGTGGCTTGAACATGTCCTAGGACATTACGATTTTGCATGAAAGGAAGACTAGCAGCCGCGTTGCACGGGAGAATGTGAAAAGTGTTCATATGTATTAAAAACCTGAGAAATCCGTCCATTTTCGTCATTTGTTATCGAATCGATTTAAAGCCAGATCGTCACAATGGCCGCTCTTCTCTCTGAAACGGTTACATTTATCGTCTGCAAAGCTATGTCGCGTGTTGCGGTATACGGAAACTCTACAAGCACCACAGTAGAACTCAGAATAAGCTTCTAAGTTGAAGTAATAGCCAGTTAGAAGTAGTACAATTCAAGTTTTAATTATATATTATTCACATTTTAGCCGGCTTTGGTGGCTTGGACATGACCTAGGACCTTAATATTTTGCATGAAAGGAAGACTAGCAGCCGCGTTGCACGGGAGAATGTGAAAAGTGTTCATATGTAGTAAAAACCTGAGAAATCCGTCCGTTTCCGTCATTTGTTATCGAATCGATTTAAAGCCAGATCGTCACATTGGCCGCTCTTCTCTCTGAAACGGTTACATTTATCGTCTGCAAAGCTATGTCGCGTGCTGCGGTATGCGGAGACACTAAAAGCACCATATTAGAACACAGAAGAAGCTAATAAGTTGAAGTAATAGCCAGTAAGAAGTAGTACAATTCAAGTTGTAGTTGTCGATTAATCACTTTTTAGCTGGCTTTGGTGGGTTGGACATGACCTAGGACCTTAAGATTTTGCATGAAAGGAAGACTAGCGCCGCGTTGCACGGGAGCATGTGAAAAGTGTTCATATGTAGTAAAAACCTGAGAAATCCGTCCGTTTTCGTCATTTGCTATCGAATCGATTTGAAGCCAGATCGTCACATTGGCCGCTATTCTCTCTGAAACGGTTACATTTATCGTCTGCAAAGCTATGTCGC
This sequence comes from Schistocerca gregaria, assembly GCF_023897955.1. NCBI lineage: Eukaryota > Metazoa > Arthropoda > Insecta > Orthoptera > Acrididae > Schistocerca > Schistocerca gregaria. Next base: position 3,159,120 of record NW_026061808.1, on the reverse strand, counting down.
GTGCTGCGGTATGCGGAAACACTAAAAGCACCATAGTAGAACACAGAAGAAGCTTCTAAGTTGAAGTAATAGCCAGTAAGAAGTAGTACAATTCACGTTTTAGTTGTCGATTATTCACTTTTTAGCCGACTTTCGTGGCTCGGACATGACCTAGGACCTTACGATTTTGCATGAAAGGAGGACTAGTAGCCGCGTTGCACGGGAGAATGTGAAAAGTGTTCATATGTAGTAAAAACCTGAGAAATCCTTCCGTTTTCGTCATTTGTTATCGAATCGCCTTAAAGCCAGATCGTCATATTGGCCGACTTTTTTCTCTCTGAGACGGTTACATTAATCGTCTGCAAAGCTATGTCGCGTGCTGCGGTATACGGAAACACTAAAAGCACCATTGTAGAACTCAGAATAAGCTTCTAAGTTGAAGTAATAGCCAGTAAGAAGTAGTACAATTCAAGTTTTAATTATAGATTATTCACATTTTAGCCGGCTTTGGTGGCTTGGATATGACCTAGGACCTTAAGAATTTGCATGAAAGGCGGACTAGCAGCCGCGTTGCAAGGGAGAATGTGAAAAGTGTTCATATGTATTAAAAACCTGAGAAATCCGTCATATTGGCCGCATTCTCTCTGAGACGGTTACATTAATCGTCTGCAAAGCTATGTCGCGTGCTGCGGTATGCGGAGGCACTAAAAGCACTATAGTAGAACACAGAAGAAGCTTCTAAGTTGAAGTAATAGCCAGTAAGAAGTAGTACAATTCAAGATTTAGTTTTCGATTATTCACTTTTTTGCCGGCTTTGGTGGCGTGGACATGAGGTGGAACCTTATGATTTTGCATGAAAGGAGGACTATCAGCCGCGTTGCACGGGAGGATGTGAAAAGTGTTAATATGTAGTAAAAACCCGAGAAATCCGTCCATTTTGGTCATTTGTTATCGAATCGACTTAAATTCAGGTCGACACATTGGCCGCTTTTCTCTCTGAGACGATTACATTTATCGTCTGCAAAGCTATGTCGCGTGCTGCGGTATGCGGAGACACTAAAAGCACCATATTAGAACGCAGAAGAAGCTTCTAAGTTGAAGTAATAGCCAGTATGAAGTAGTACTATTTAAGTTTTAGTTGTCGATTAATCACTTTTTAACCGGCTTTTGTGGCTTGAACATGTCCTAGGACATTACGATTTTGCATGAAAGGAAGACTAGCAGCCGCGTTGCACGGGAGAATGTGAAAAGTGTTCATATGTATTAAAAACCTGAGAAATCCGTCCGTTTTCGTCATTTGTTATCGAATCGACTTAAAGCCAGATCGTCACATTGGCCATTTTTCTCTCTGAGACGGTTACATTTATCGTCTGCAAAGCTATGTCGAGCGCTGCGGTATGCGGAGACACTAAAAGCACCATAGTAGAACAATGAAGAAGCTCCTAAGTTGAAGTAATAGCCAGTAAGAAGTAGTACAATTCAAATTTTAGTTGTCGATTATTCACTTTTTAGCCGGCTTTGGTGGCTATGACATGACCTAGGACCTTAAGATTTTGCATGAAAGGAGGACTAGCAGCCGCGTTGCACGGGAGAATGTGAAAAGTGTTCATATGTAGTAAAAACCTGAGAACTCTGTCCATTTTCGCCATTTGTTATCGAATCGATTTAATGCCAGATCGGCACATTGGCCGCTTTTCTCTCTGAGACGGTTAAATTTTTCGTCTGCAAAGCTATGTCGCGTGCTGCGGTATGCGGAAACACTAAAAGCATCACATTAGAACACAGAAGAAGCTTCTAAGTTGAAGTAATAGCCAGTAAGAAGTAGTACTATTTAAGTTTTAGTTGTCGATTAATCACTTTTTAACCGGCTTTGGTGGCTTGGACATGTCCTAGGACATTAAGATTTTGAATGAAATTAAGACAAGCAACCGCGTTGCACGGGAGAATATGAAAAGTGTTCATATGTAGTAAAAACCTGAGAATTCCGTCCGTTTTCGTCATTTGTTATCGAATCGATTTAAAACCAGATCGTCACATTGGCCGCTCTTCTCTCTGAAACGGTTACATTTATCGTCTGCAAAGCTATGTCGCGTGCTGCGTTATGCGGAAACACTAAAAGCACCATAGTAGAACACAGAAGAAGCTTCTAAGTTGAAGTAATAGCCAGTAAGAAGTAGTACAATTCAAGTTGTAGTTGTCGATTAATCACTTTTTAACCGGCTTTTGTGGCTTGAACATGTCCTAGGACCTTAAGATTTTGCATGAAAGGAGGACTAGCAGCCGCGTTGCACGGGAGAATGTGAAAACTGTTCATATGTAGTAAAAACCTGAGAAATCCATCCGTTTTCGTCATTTGTTATCGAATCGACTTAAAGCCAGATCGTCATATTGGCCGCATTCTCTCTGAGACGGTTACATTAATCGTCTGCAAAGCTATGTCGCGTGCTGCGGTATGCGGAGGCACTAAAAGCACCATAGTAGAACACAGAAGAAGCTTCTAAGTTGAAGTAATAGCCAGTAAGAAGTAGTACAATTCAAGTTTTAGTTTTCGATTATTCACTTTTTAGCCGGCTTTGGTGGCGTGGACATGAGGTGGAACCTTATGATTTTGCATGAAAGGAGGACTATCAGCCGCGTTGCACGGGAGGATGTGAAAAGTGTTAATATGTAGTAAAAACCCGAGAAATCCGTCCATTTTGGTCATTTGTTATCGAATCGACTTAAATTCAGATCGACACATTGGCCGCTTTTCTCTCTGAGACGATTACATTTATCGTCTGCAAAGCTATGTCGCGTGCTGCGGTATGCGGAGACACTAAAAGCACCATATTAGAACGCAGAAGAAGCTTCTAAGTTGAAGTAATAGCCAGTATGAAGTAGTACTATTTAAGTTTTAGTTGTCGATTAATCACTTTTTAACCGGCTTTTGTGGCTTGAACATGTCCTAGGACATTACGATTTTGCATGTAAGGAAGACTAGCAGCCGCGTTGCACGGGAGAATGTGAAAAGTGTTCATATGTAGTAAAAACCTGAGAAATCCGTCCGTTTTCGCCATTTGTTATCGAATCGACTTAAAGCCAGATCTTCACATTGGACGATTTTCTCTCTGAGACGGTTACATTTATCGTCTGCAAAGCTATGTCGTGTGCTGCGGTATGCGGAGACACTTAAAACACCATAGTAGAACACAGAAGGAGCTTTTAAGTTGAAGTAATAGCCAGTTAGAAGTAGTACAATTCAAGTTTTAATTATATATTATTCACATTTTAGCCGGCTTTGGTGGCTTGGACATGACCTAGGACCTTAATATTTTGCATGAAAGGAAGACTAGCAGCCGCGTTGCACGGGAGAATGTGAAAAGTGTTCATATGTAGTAAAAACCTGAGAAATCCGTCCGTTTCCGTCATTTGTTATCGAATCGATTTAAAGCCAGATCGTCACATTGGCCGCTCTTCTCTCTGAAACGGTTACATTTATCGTCTGCAAAGCTATGTCGCGTGCTGCGGTATGCGGAGACACTAAAAGCACCATATTAGAACACAGAAGAAGCTAATAAGTTGAAGTAATAGCCAGTAAGAAGTAGTACAATTCAAGTTGTAGTTGTCGATTAATCACTTTTTAGCTGGCTTTGGTGGGTTGGACATGACCTAGGACCTTAAGATTTTGCATGAAAGGAAGACTAGTAGCCGCGTTGCACGGGAGAATGTGAAAAGTGTTCATATGTAGTAAAAACCTGAGAAATCCTTCCGTTTTCGTCATTTGTTATCGAATCGCCTTAAAGCCAGATCGTCATATTGGCCGACTTTTTTCTCTCTGAGACGGTTACATTAATCGTCTGCAAAGCTATGTCGCGTGCTGCGGTATACGGAAACACTAAAAGCACCATTGTAGAACTCAGAATAAGCTTCTAAGTTGAAGTAATAGCCAGTAAGAAGTAGTACAATTCAAGTTTTAATTATAGATTATTCACATTTTAGCCGGCTTTGGTGGCTTGGATATGACCTAGGACCTTAAGAATTTGCATGAAAGGCGGACTAGCAGCCGCGTTGCAAGGGAGAATGTGAAAAGTGTTCATATGTATTAAAAACCTGAGAAATCCGTCATATTGGCCGCATTCTCTCTGAGACGGTTACATTAATCGTCTGCAAAGCTATGTCGCGTGCTGCGGTATGCGGAGGCACTAAAAGCACTATAGTAGAACACAGAAGAAGCTTCTAAGTTGAAGTAATAGCCAGTAAGAAGTAGTACAATTCAAGTTTTAGTTTTCGATTATTCACTTTTTAGCCGGCTTTGGTGGCGTGGACATGAGGTGGAACCTTATGATTTTGCATGAAAGGAGGACTATCAGCCGCGTTGCACGGGAGGATGTGAAAAGTGTTCATATGTAGTAAAAACCCGAGAAATCCGTCCATTTTGGTCATTTGTTATCGAATCGACTTAAATTCAGATCGACACATTGGCCGCTTTTCTCTCTGAGACGATTACATTTATCGTCTGCAAAGCTATGTCGCGTGCTGCGGTATGCGGAGACACTAAAAGCACCATATTAGAACGCAGAAGAAGCTTCTAAGTTGAAGTAATAGCCAGTATGAAGTAGTACTATTTAAGTTTTAGTTGTCGATTAATCACTTTTTAACCGGCTTTTGTGGCTTGAACATGTCCTAGGACATTACGATTTTGCATGAAAGGAAGACTAGCAGCCGCGTTGCACGGGAGAATGTGAAAAGTGTTCATATGTAGTAAAAACCTGAGAAATCCGTCCGTTTCCGTCATTTGTTATCGAATCGATTTAAAGCCAGATCGTCACATTGGCCGCTCTTCTCTCTGAAACGGTTACATTTATCGTCTGCAAAGCTATGTCGCGTGCTGCGGTATGCGGAGACACTAAAAGCACCATATTAGAACACAGAAGAAGCTTCTAAGTTGAAGTAATAGCCAGTAAGAAGTAGTACAATTCAAGTTGTAGTTGTCGATTAATCACTTTTTAGCTGGCTTTGGTGGGTTGGACATGACCTAGGACCTTAAGATTTTGCATGAAAGGAAGACTAGCGCCGCGTTGCACGGGAGCATGTGAAAAGTGTTCATATGTAGTAAAACCCTGAGAAATCCGTCCGTTTTCGTCATTTGCTATGGAATCGATTTAAAGCCAGATCGTCACATTGGCCGCTATTCTCTCTGAAACGGTTACATTTATCGTCTGCAAAGCTATGTCGCGTGCTGCGGTATGCGGAAACACTAAACGCACCATAGTAGAACACAGAAGAAGCTTCTAAGTTGAAGTAATAGCCAGTAAGAAGTAGTACAATTCAAGTTTTAGTTGTCGATTATTCACTTTTTAGCCGGCTTTGGTGTCTCGGACATGACCTAGGACCTTACGATTTTGCATGAAAGGAGGACTAGTAGCCGCGTTGCACGGGAGAATGTGAAAAGTGTTCATATGTAGTAAAAACCTGAGAAATCCGTCCGTTTTCGTCATTTGTTATCGAATCGCCTTAAAGCCAGATCGTCATATTGGCCGACTTTTTTCTCTCTGAGACGGTTACATTAATCGTCTGCAAAGCTATGTCGCGTGCTGCGGTATACGGAAACACTAAAAGCACCACAGTAGAACTCAGAATAAGCTTCTAAGTTGAAGTAATAGCCAGTAAGAAGTAGTACAATTCAAGTTTTAATTATAGATTATTCACATTTTAGCCGGGTTTGGTGGCTTGGATATGACCTAGGACCTTAAGAATTTGCATGAAAGGCGGACTAGCAGCCGCGTTGCAAGGGAGAATGTGAAAAGTGTTCATATGTATTAAAAACCTGAGAAATCCGTCATATTGGCCGCATTCTCTCTGAGACGGTTACATTAATCGTCTGCAAAGCTATGTCGCGTGCTGCGGTATGCGCAGGCACTAAAAGCACTATAGTAGAACACAGAAGAAGCTTCTAAGTTGAAGTAATAGCCAGTAAGAAGTAGTACAATTCAAGTTTTAGTTTTCGATTATTCACTTTTTAGCCGGCTTTGGTGGCGTGGACATGAGGTGGAACCTTATGATTTTGCATGAAAGGAGGACTATCAGCCGCGTTGCACGGGAGGATGTGAAAAGTGTTAATATGTAGTAAAAACCCGAGAAATCCGTCCATTTTGGTCATTTGTTATCGAATCGACTTAAATGCAGATCGACACATTGGCCGCTTTTCTCTCTGAGACGATTACATTTATCGTCTGCAAAGCTATGTCGCGTGCTGCGGTATGCGGAGACACTAAAAGCACCATATTAGAACGCAGAAGAAGCTTCTAAGTTGAAGTAATAGCCAGTATGAAGTAGTACTATTTAAGTTTTAGTTGTCGATTAATCACTTTTTAACCGGCTTTTGTGGCTTGAACATGTCCTAGGACATTACGATTTTGCATGAAAGGAAGACTAGCAGCCGCGTTGCACGGGAGAATGTGAAAAGTGTTCATATGTAGTAAAAACCTGAGAAATCCGTCCGTTTCCGTCATTTGTTATCGAATCGATTTAAAGCCAGATCGTCACATTGGCCGCTCTTCTCTCTGAAACGGTTACATTTATCGTCTGCAAAGCTATGTCGCGTGCTGCGGTATGCGGAGACACTAAAAGCACCATATTAGAACACAGAAGAAGCTTCTAAGTTGAAGTAATAGCCAGTAAGAAGTAGTACAATTCAAGTTGTAGTTGTCGATTAATCACTTTTTAGCTGGCTTTGGTGGGTTGGACATGACCTAGGACCTTAAGATTTTGCATGAAAGGAAGACTAGCGCCGCGTTGCACGGGAGCATGTGAAAAGTGTTCATATGTAGTAAAACCCTGAGAAATCCGTCCGTTTTCGTCATTTGCTATGGAATCGATTTAAAGCCAGATCGTCACATTGGCCGCTATTCTCTCTGAAACGGTTACATTTATCGTCTGCAAAGCTATGTCGCGTGCTGCGGTATGCGGAAACACTAAAAGCACCATAGTAGAACACAGAAGAAGCTTCTAAGTTGAAGTAATAGCCAGTAAGAAGTAGTACAATTCAAGTTTTAGTTGTCGATTATTCACTTTTTAGCCGGCTTTGGTGTCTCGGACATGACCTAGGACCTTACGATTTTGCATGAAAGGAGGACTAGTAGCCGCGTTGCACGGGAGAATGTGAAAAGTGTTCATATGTAGTAAAAACCTGAGAAATCCGTCCGCTTTCGTCATTTGTTATCGAATCGCCTTAAAGCCAGATCGTCATATTGGCCGACTTTTTTCTCTCTGAGACGGTTACATTAATCGTCTGCAAAGCTATGTCGCGTGCTGCGGTATACGGAAACACTAAAAGCACCACAGTAGAACTCAGAATAAGCTTCTAAGTTGAAGTAATAGCCAGTAAGAAGTAGTACAATTCAAGTTTTAATTATAGATTATTCACATTATAGCCGGGTTTGGTGGCTTGGATATGACCTAGGACCTTAAGAATTTGCATGAAAGGAGGACTAGCAGCCGCGTTGCACGGCAGAATGTGAAAAGTGTTCATATGTAGTAAAAACCTGAGAAATGCGTCCGTTTTCGTCATTTGTTATCGAATCGACTTAAATTCAGTTCGACACATTGGCCGCTTTTCTCTCTGAGACGGTTACACTAATCGTCTGCAAAGCTATGTCGCATGCTGCGGTATGCGGAGACACTAAAAGCACCATAGTAGAACACAGAAGAAGCTTCTAAGTTGAAGTAATAGCCAGTAAGAAGTAGTACAATTCAAGTTTTAGTTATCGGTTATTCACTTTTTAGCCGGCTTTGGTGTCTTGGACATGAGGTGGATCCTTAAGATTTTGCATGAAGAAGGACTAGCAACCGCGTTGCACGGGAGAATGTGAAAAGTGTTCATATGTAGTAAAAACCTGAGAAATCCGTCCGGTTTCGACTTTGTTATCGAATCGACTTAAAGCCAGATCGTCACATTGGCCGCTTTTCTCTCTGAGACGGTTACATTTATCGTCTGCAAAGCTATGTCGCGCGCTGCGGTATGCGGAGACAGTAAAAGCACCATAGTAGAACAGAGAAGAAGCTTCTAAGTTGAAGTAATAGCCAGTAAGAAGTAGTACAATTCAAGTTTTAGTTGTCGATTATTCATTTTTTAGCCGGCTTTGGTGGCTATGACATGACCTAGGACCTTAAGATTTTGCATGAAACGAGGACTAGCAGCCGCGTTGCACGGGAGAATGTGAAAAGTGTTCATATGTAGTAAAAACCTGAGAAATCTGTCCATTTTCGCCATTTGTTATCGAATCGACTTAGAGCCAGATCGTCACATTGGCCGCTTTTCTCTCTGAGACGGTTACATTTTTCGTCTGCAAAGCTATGTCGCGTGCTGCGGTATGCGGAGACACTTAAAGCACCATAGTAGAACACAGAAGGAGCTTTTAAGTTGAAGTAATAGCCAGTAAGAAGTAGTACAATTCAAGTTTTAGTTGTCGATTATTCACTTTTTAGCTGTCTTTGGTGGCTTGGACATGACCTAGGACCTTAAGATTTTGCATGAGAGGAGGACTAGCAGCCGCGTTGCACGGGAGAATGTGAAAAGTGTTCATATGTAGTAAAAACCTGAGAAATCCGTGGGTTTTCGTCATTTGTTATCGTATCGACTTAAAGCCAGATCGTCACATTGGCCGCTTTTCTCTCTGAGGCGGTTACATTTATCGTCTGCAAAGCTATGTCGCGTGCTGCGGTATGCGGAAACACTAAAAACACCATATTAGAACACAGAAGAAGCTTCTAAGTTGAAGTAATAGCCAGTAAGAAGTAGTACTATTTAAGTTTTAGTTGTCGATTAATCACTTTTTAACCGGCTTTGGTGGCTTGGACATGACCTAGGACATTAAGATTTTGCATGAAATGAAGAGTAGCATCCGCGTTGCACAGGAGAATATGAAAAGTGTTCATATGTAGTAAAAACCTGTGAAATCCGTCTGTTTTCGTCATTTGTTATCGAATCGATTTAAAGCCAGATCGTCACATTGGCCGCTCTTCTCTCCGTAACGGTTACATTTATCGTCTGCAAAGCTATGTCGCGTGCTGCGGTTTGCGGAGACAATAAAAGCACCATAGTGGAACACAGAAGAAGCTTCTAAGTTGAAGTAATAGCCAGTAAGAAGTAGTACAATTCAAGTTTTAGTTGTCGATTATTCACTTTTTAGCCGGCTTTGGTGGCTTTGACATGACCTAGGACCTTAAGATTTTGCATGAAAGGAGGACTAGCAGCGGCGTTGCACGGGAGAATGTGAAAAGTGTTCATATGTAGTAAAAACCTGAGAAATCCGTGGGTTTTCGTCATTTGTTATCGTATCGACTTAAAGCCAGATCGTCACATTGGCCGCTTTTCTCTCTGAGGCGGTTACATTTATCGTCTGCAAAGCTATGTCGCGTGCTGCGGTATGCGGAGACACTAAAAGCACCATAGTAGAACACAGAAGAAGCTTCTAAGTTGAAGTAATAGCCAGTAAGAAGTAGTACAATTCAAGTTTTAGTTATCGATTATTCACTTTTTAGCCGGCTTTGGTGGCTTGGACATGAGGTGGAACCTTAAGATTTTGCATGAAAGGAGGACTAGCAACCGCGTTGCACGGGAGAATGTGAAAAGTGTTCATATGTAGTAAAAACCTGAGAAATCCGTGGGTTTTCGTCATTTGTTATCGTATCGACTTAAAGCCAGATCGTAACATTGGCCGCTTTTCTCTCTGAGACGGTTACATTTATCGTCTGCAAAGCTATGTCGCGTGCTGCGGTAAGCAGAGACACTAAAGGCACCATATTAGAACACAGAAGAAGCTTCTAAGTTGAAGTAATAGCCAGTAAGAAGTAGTACAATTCAAGTTGTAGTTGTCGATTAATCACTTTTTAGCTGGCTTTGGTGGGTTGGACATGACGTAGGACCTTAAGATTTTGCATGAAAGGAAGACTAGCAGCCGCGTTGCACGGGAGAATGTGAAAAGTGTTCATATGTAGTAACAACCTGAGAAATCCGTCCGTTTTCGCCATTTGTTATCGAATCGACTTAAAGCCAGATCTTCACATTGGACGATTTTCTCTCTGAGACGGTTACATTTATCGTCTGCAAAGCTATGTCGTGTGCTGCGGTATGCGGAGACACTTAAAACACCATAGTAGAACACAGAAGGAGCTTTTAAGTTGAAGTAATAGCCAGTAAGAAGTAGTACAATTCAAGTTTTAGTTGTCGATTATTCACTTTTTAGCCGTCTTTAGTGGCTTGGACATGACCTAGGACCTTAAGATTTTGCATGAAAGGAGGACTAGCAGCCGCGTTGCACGGGAGAATGTGAAAAGTGTTCATATGTAGTAAAAACCTGAGAAATCCGTCCGTTTTCGGCATTTGTTATCGAATCGACTTAAAGCCAGATTGTCATATTGGCCGCTTTTCTCTCTGAGACGGTTACATTAATCGTCTGCAAAGCTATGTCGCGTGCTGCGGTATGCGGAGACACTAAAAGCAACATAGTTGAACACAGAAGAAGCTTCTAAGTTGAAGTAATAGCCAGTAAGAAGTAGTACAATTCAAGTTTTAGTTATCGATTATTCACTTTTTAGCCGGCTTTGGTGGCTTTGACATGACCTAGGACCTTAAGATTTTGCATGAAAGGAGGACTAGCAGCCGCGTTGCACGGGAGAATGTGAAAAGTGTTCATATGTAGTAAAAACCTGAGAAATCCGTCCGTTTTCGTCATTTGTTATCGAATCGCCTTAAAGCCAGATCGTCATATTGGCCGACTTTTTTCTCTCTGAGACGGTTACATTAATCGTCTGCAAAGCTATGTCGCGTGCTGCGGTATACGGAAACACTAAAAGCACCACAGTAGAACTCAGAATAAGCTTCTAAGTTGAAGTAATAGCCAGTAAGAAGTAGTACAATTCAAGTTTTAATTATAGATTATTCACATTTTAGCCGGGTTTGGTGGCTTGGATATGACCTAGGACCTTAAGAATTTGCATGAAAGGCGGACTAGCAGCCGCGTTGCAAGGGAGAATGTGAAAAGTGTTCATATGTATTAAAAACCTGAGAAATCCGTCATATTGGCCGCATTCTCTCTGAGACGGTTACATTAATCGTCTGCAAAGCTATGTCGCGTGCTGCGGTATGCGGAGGCACTAAAAGCACTATAGTAGAACACAGAAGAAGCTTCTAAGTTGAAGTAATAGCCAGTAAGAAGTAGTACAATTCAAGTTTTAGTTTTCGATTATTCACTTTTTAGCCGGCTTTGGTGGCGTGGACATGAGGTGGAACCTTATGATTTTGCATGAAAGGAGGACTATCAGCCGCGTTGCACGGGAGGATGTGAAAAGTGTTAATATGTAGTAAAAACCCGAGAAATCCGTCCATTTTGGTCATTTGTTATCGAATCGACTTAAATGCAGATCGACACATTGGCCGCTTTTCTCTCTGAGACGATTACATTTATCGTCTGCAAAGCTATGTCGCGTGCTGCGGTATGCGGAGACACTAAAAGCACCATATTAGAACGCAGAAGAAGCTTCTAAGTTGAAGTAATAGCCAGTATGAAGTAGTACTATTTAAGTTTTAGTTGTCGATTAATCACTTTTTAACCGGCTTTTGTGGCTTGAACATGTCCTAGGACATTACGATTTTGCATGAAAGGAAGACTAGCAGCCGCGTTGCACGGGAGAATGTGAAAAGTGTTCATATGTAGTAAAAACCTGAGAAATCCGTCCGTTTTCGGCATTTGTTATCGAATCGACTTAAAGCCAGATTGTCATATTGGCCGCTTTTCTCTCTGAGACGGTTACATTAATCGTCTGCAAAGCTATGTCGCGTGCTGCGGTATGCGGAGACACTAAAAGCAACATAGTTGAACACAGAAGAAGCTTCTAAGTTGAAGTAATAGCCAGTAAGAAGTAGTACAATTCAAGTTTTAGTTATCGATTATTCACTTTTTAGCCGGCTTTGGTGGCTTTGACATGACCTAGGACCTTAAGATTTTGCATGAAAGGAGGACTAGCAGCCGCGTTGCACGGGAGAATGTGAAAAGTGTTCATATGTAGTAAAAACCTGAGAAATCCGTCCGTTTTCGTCATTTGTTATCGAATCGCCTTAAAGCCAGATCGTCATATTGGCCGACTTTTTTCTCTCTGAGACGGTTACATTAATCGTCTGCAAAGCTATGTCGCGTGCTGCGGTATACGGAAACACTAAAAGCACCACAGTAGAACTCAGAATAAGCTTCTAAGTTGAAGTAATAGCCAGTAAGAAGTAGTACAATTCAAGTTTTAATTATAGATTATTCACATTTTAGCCGGGTTTGGTGGCTTGGATATGACCTAGGACCTTAAGAATTTGCATGAAAGGCGGACTAGCAGCCGCGTTGCAAGGGAGAATGTGAAAAGTGTTCATATGTATTAAAAACCTGAGAAATCCGTCATATTGGCCGCATTCTCTCTGAGACGGTTACATTAATCGTCTGCAAAGCTATGTCGCGTGCTGCGGTATGCGGAGGCACTAAAAGCACTATAGTAGAACACAGAAGAAGCTTCTAAGTTGAAGTAATAGCCAGTAAGAAGTAGTACAATTCAAGTTTTAGTTTTCGATTATTCACTTTTTAGCCGGCTTTGGTGGCGTGGACATGAGGTGGAACCTTATGATTTTGCATGAAAGGAGGACTATCAGCCGCGTTGCACGGGAGGATGTGAAAAGTGTTAATATGTAGTAAAAACCCGAGAAATCCGTCCATTTTGGTCATTTGTTATCGAATCGACTTAAATGCAGATCGACACATTGGCCGCTTTTCTCTCTGAGACGATTACATTTATCGTCTGCAAAGCTATGTCGCGTGCTGCGGTATGCGGAGACACTAAAAGCACCATATTAGAACGCAGAAGAAGCTTCTAAGTTGAAGTAATAGCCAGTATGAAGTAGTACTATTTAAGTTTTAGTTGTCGATTAATCACTTTTTAACCGGCTTTTGTGGCTTGAACATGTCCTAGGACATTACGATTTTGCATGAAAGGAAGACTAGCAGCCGCGTTGCACGGGAGAATGTGAAAAGTGTTCATATGTAGTAAAAACCTGAGAAATCCGTCCGTTTCCGTCATTTGTTATCGAATCGATTTAAAGCCAGATCGTCACATTGGCCGCTCTTCTCTCTGAAACGGTTACATTTATAGTCTGCAAAGCTATGTCGCGTGCTGCGGTATGCGGAGACACTAAAAGCACCATATTAGAACACAGAAGAAGCTTCTAAGTTGAAGTAATAGCCAGTAAGAAGTAGTTCAATTCAAGTTGTAGTTGTCGATTAATCACTTTTTAGCTGGCTTTGGTGGGTTGGACATGACCTAGGACCTTAAGATTTTGCATGAAAGGAAGACTAGCGCCGCGTTGCACGGGAGCATGTGAAAAGTGTTCATATGTAGTAAAACCCTGAGAAATCCGTCCGTTTTCGTCATTTGCTATGGAATCGATTTAAAGCCAGATCGTCACATTGGCCGCTATTCTCTCTGAAACGGTTACATTTATCGTCTGCAAAGCTATGTCGCGTGCTGCGGTATGCGGAAACACTAAAAGCACCATAGTAGAACACAGAAGAAGCTTCTAAGTTGAAGTAATAGCCAGTAAGAAGTAGTACAATTCAAGTTTTAGTTGTCGATTATTCACTTTTTAGCCGGCTTTGGTGTCTCGGACATGACCTAGGACCTTACGATTTTGCATGAAAGGAGGACTAGTAGCCGCGTTGCACGGGAGAATGTGAAAAGTGTTCATATGTAGTAAAAACCTGAGAAATCCGTCCGCTTTCGTCATTTGTTATCGAATCGCCTTAAAGCCAGATCGTCATATTGGCCGACTTTTTTCTCTCTGAGACGGTTACATTAATCGTCTGCAAAGCTATGTCGCGTGCTGCGGTATACGGAAACACTAAAAGCACCACAGTAGAACTCAGAATAAGCTTCTAAGTTGAAGTAATAGCCAGTAAGAAGTAGTACAATTCAAGTTTTAATTATAGATTATTCACATTATAGCCGGGTTTGGTGGCTTGGATATGACCTAGGACCTTAAGAATTTGCATGAAAGGAGGACTAGCAGCCGCGTTGCACGGCAGAATGTGAAAAGTGTTCATATGTAGTAAAAACCTGAGAAATGCGTCCGTTTTCGTCATTTGTTATCGAATCGACTTAAATTCAGTTCGACACATTGGCCGCTTTTCTCTCTGAGACGGTTACACTAATCGTCTGCAAAGCTATGTCGCATGCTGCGGTATGCGGAGACACTAAAAGCACCATAGTAGAACACAGAAGAAGCTTCTAAGTTGAAGTAATAGCCAGTAAGAAGTAGTACAATTCAAGTTTTAGTTATCGGTTATTCACTTTTTAGCCGGCTTTGGTGTCTTGGACATGAGGTGGATCCTTAAGATTTTGCATGAAGAAGGACTAGCAACCGCGTTGCACGGGAGAATGTGAAAAGTGTTCATATGTAGTAACAACCTGAGAAATCCGTCCGTTTTCGCCATTTGTTATCGAATCGACTTAAAGCCAGATCTTCACATTGGACGATTTTCTCTCTGAGACGGTTACATTTATCGTCTGCAAAGCTATGTCGTGTGCTGCGGTATGCGGAGACACTTAAAACACCATAGTAGAACACAGAAGGAGCTTTTAAGTTGAAGTAATAGCCAGTAAGAAGTAGTACAATTCAAGTTTTAGTTGTCGATTATTCACTTTTTAGCCGTCTTTAGTGGCTTGGACATGACCTAGGACCTTAAGATTTTGCATGAAAGGAGGACTAGCAGCCGCGTTGCACGGGAGAATGTGAAAAGTGTTCATATGTAGTAAAAACCTGAGAAATCCGTCCGTTTTCGGCATTTGTTATCGAATCGACTTAAAGCCAGATTGTCATATTGGCCGCTTTTCTCTCTGAGACGGTTACATTAATCGTCTGCAAAGCTATGTCGCGTGCTGCGGTATGCGGAGACACTAAAAGCAACATAGTTGAACACAGAAGAAGCTTCTAAGTTGAAGTAATAGCCAGTAAGAAGTAGTACAATTCAAGTTTTAGTTATCGATTATTCACTTTTTAGCCGGCTTTGGTGGCTTTGACATGACCTAGGACCTTAAGATTTTGCATGAAAGGAGGACTAGCAGCCGCGTTGCACGGGAGAATGTGAAAAGTGTTCATATGTAGTAAAAACCTGAGAAATCCGTCCGTTTTCGTCATTTGTTATCGAATCGCCTTAAAGCCAGATCGTCATATTGGCCGACTTTTTTCTCTCTGAGACGGTTACATTAATCGTCTGCAAAGCTATGTCGCGTGCTGCGGTATACGGAAACACTAAAAGCACCACAGTAGAACTCAGAATAAGCTTCTAAGTTGAAGTAATAGCCAGTAAGAAGTAGTACAATTCAAGTTTTAATTATAGATTATTCACATTTTAGCCGGGTTTGGTGGCTTGGATATGACCTAGGACCTTAAGAATTTGCATGAAAGGCGGACTAGCAGCCGCGTTGCAAGGGAGAATGTGAAAAGTGTTCATATGTATTAAAAACCTGAGAAATCCGTCATATTGGCCGCATTCTCTCTGAGACGGTTACATTAATCGTCTGCAAAGCTATGTCGCGTGCTGCGGTATGCGGAGGCACTAAAAGCACTATAGTAGAACACAGAAGAAGCTTCTAAGTTGAAGTAATAGCCAGTAAGAAGTAGTACAATTCAAGTTTTAGTTTTCGATTATTCACTTTTTAGCCGGCTTTGGTGGCGTGGACATGAGGTGGAACCTTATGATTTTGCATGAAAGGAGGACTATCAGCCGCGTTGCACGGGAGGATGTGAAAAGTGTTAATATGTAGTAAAAACCCGAGAAATCCGTCCATTTTGGTCATTTGTTATCGAATCGACTTAAATGCAGATCGACACATTGGCCGCTTTTCTCTCTGAGACGATTACATTTATCGTCTGCAAAGCTATGTCGCGTGCTGCGGTATGCGGAGACACTAAAAGCACCATATTAGAACGCAGAAGAAGCTTCTAAGTTGAAGTAATAGCCAGTATGAAGTAGTACTATTTAAGTTTTAGTTGTCGATTAATCACTTTTTAACCGGCTTTTGTGGCTTGAACATGTCCTAGGACATTACGATTTTGCATGAAAGGAAGACTAGCAGCCGCGTTGCACGGGAGAATGTGAAAAGTGTTCATATGTAGTAAAAACCTGAGAAATCCGTCCGTTTCCGTCATTTGTTATCGAATCGATTTAAAGCCAGATCGTCACATTGGCCGCTCTTCTCTCTGAAACGGTTACATTTATAGTCTGCAAAGCTATGTCGCGTGCTGCGGTATGCGGAGACACTAAAAGCACCATATTAGAACACAGAAGAAGCTTCTAAGTTGAAGTAATAGCCAGTAAGAAGTAGTACAATTCAAGTTGTAGTTGTCGATTAATCACTTTTTAGCTGGCTTTGGTGGGTTGGACATGACCTAGGACCTTAAGATTTTGCATGAAAGGAAGACTAGCGCCGCGTTGCACGGGAGCATGTGAAAAGTGTTCATATGTAGTAAAACCCTGAGAAATCCGTCCGTTTTCGTCATTTGCTATGGAATCGATTTAAAGCCAGATCGTCACATTGGCCGCTATTCTCTCTGAAACGGTTACATTTATCGTCTGCAAAGCTATGTCGCGTGCTGCGGTATGCGGAAACACTAAAAGCACCATAGTAGAACACAGAAGAAGCTTCTAAGTTGAAGTAATAGCCAGTAAGAAGTAGTACAATTCAAGTTTTAGTTGTCGATTATTCACTTTTTAGCCGGCTTTGGTGTCTCGGACATGACCTAGGACCTTACGATTTTGCATGAAAGGAGGACTAGTAGCCGCGTTGCACGGGAGAATGTGAAAAGTGTTCATATGTAGTAAAAACCTGAGAAATCCGTCCGCTTTCGTCATTTGTTATCGAATCGCCTTAAAGCCAGATCGTCATATTGGCCGACTTTTTTCTCTCTGAGACGGTTACATTAATCGTCTGCAAAGCTATGTCGCGTGCTGCGGTATACGGAAACACTAAAAGCACCACAGTAGAACTCAGAATAAGCTTCTAAGTTGAAGTAATAGCCAGTAAGAAGTAGTACAATTCAAGTTTTAATTATAGATTATTCACATTATAGCCGGGTTTGGTGGCTTGGATATGACCTAGGACCTTAAGAATTTGCATGAAAGGAGGACTAGCAGCCGCGTTGCACGGCAGAATGTGAAAAGTGTTCATATGTAGTAAAAACCTGAGAAATGCGTCCGTTTTCGTCATTTGTTATCGAATCGACTTAAATTCAGTTCGACACATTGGCCGCTTTTCTCTCTGAGACGGTTACACTAATCGTCTGCAAAGCTATGTCGCATGCTGCGGTATGCGGAGACACTAAAAGCACCATAGTAGAACACAGAAGAAGCTTCTAAGTTGAAGTAATAGCCAGTAAGAAGTAGTACAATTCAAGTTTTAGTTATCGGTTATTCACTTTTTAGCCGGCTTTGGTGTCTTGGACATGAGGTGGATCCTTAAGATTTTGCATGAAGAAGGACTAGCAACCGCGTTGCACGGGAGAATGTGAAAAGTGTTCATATGTAGTAAAAACCTGAGAAATCCGTGGGTTTTCGTCATTTGTTATCGTATCGACTTAAAGCCAGATCGTCACATTGGCCGCTTTTCTCTCTGAGACGGTTACATTTATCGTCTGCAAAGCTATGTCGCGTGCTGCGGTATGCGGAGACACTAAAAGCACCATATTAGAACACAGAAGGAGCTTCTAAGTTGAAGTAATAGCCAGTAAGAAGTAGTACAATTCAAGTTGTAGTTGTCGATTAATCACTTTCTAGCTGGCTTTGATGGGTATGACATGACGTAGGACCTTAAGATTTTGCATGAAAGGAAGACTAGCAGCCGCGTTGCACGGGAGAATGTGAAAAGTGTTCATATGTAGTAACAACCTGAGAAATCCGTCCGGTTTCGACTTTGTTATCGAATCGACTTAAAGCCAGATCGTCACATTGGCCGCTTTTCTCTCTGAGACGGTTACATTTATCGTCTGCAAAGCTATGTCGCGCGCTGCGGTATGCGGAGACAGTAAAAGCACCATAGTAGAACAGAGAAGAAGCTTCTAAGTTGAAGTAATAGCCAGTAAGAAGTAGTACAATTCAAGTTTTAGTTGTAGATTATTCATTTTTTAGCCGGCTTTGGTGGCTATGACATGACCTAGGACCTTAAGATTTTGCATGAAACGAGGACTAGCAGCCGCGTTGCACGGGAGAATGTGAAAAGTGTTCATATGTAGTAAAAACCTGAGAAATCTGTCCATTTTCGCCATTTGTTATCGAATCGACTTAGAGCCAGATCGTCACATTGGCCGCTTTTCTCTCTGAGACGGTTACATTTTTCGTCTGCAAAGCTATGTCGCGTGCTGCGGTATGCTGAGACACTTAAAGCACCATAGTAGAACACAGAAGGAGCTTTTAAGTTGAAGTAATAGCCAGTAAGAAGTAGTACAATTCAAGTTTTAGTTGTCGATTATTCACTTTTTAGCTGTCTTTGGTGGCTTGGACATGACCTAGGACCTTAAGATTTTGCATGAGAGGAGGACTAGCAGCCGCGTTGCACGGGAGAATGTGAAAAGTGTTCATATGTAGTAAAAACCTGAGAAATCCGTGGGTTTTCGTCATTTGTTATCGTATCGACTTAAAGCCAGATCGTCACATTGGCCGCTTTTCTCTCTGAGGCGGTTACATTTATCGTCTGCAAAGCTATGTCGCGTGCTGCGGTATGCGGAAACACTAAAAACACCATATTAGAACACAGAAGAAGCTTCTAAGTTGAAGTAATAGCCAGTAAGAAGTAGTACTATTTAAGTTTTAGTTGTCGATTAATCACTTTTTAACCGGCTTTGGTGGCTTGGACATGACCTAGGACATTAAGATTTTGCATGAAATGAAGAGTAGCATCCGCGTTGCACAGGAGAATATGAAAAGTGTTCATATGTAGTAAAAACCTGTGAAATCCGTCTGTTTTCGTCATTTGTTATCGAATCGATTTAAAGCCAGATCGTCACATTGGCCGCTCTTCTCTCCGTAACGGTTACATTTATCGTCTGCAAAGCTATGTCGCGTGCTGCGGTTTGCGGAGACAATAAAAGCACCATAGTGGAACACAGAAGAAGCTTCTAAGTTGAAGTAATAGCCAGTAAGAAGTAGTACAATTCAAGTTTTAGTTGTCGATTATTCACTTTTTAGCCGGCTTTGGTGGCTTTGACATGACCTAGGACCTTAAGATTTTGCATGAAAGGAGGACTAGCAGCGGCGTTGCACGGGAGAATGTGAAAAGTGTTCATATGTAGTAAAAACCTGAGAAATCCGTGGGTTTTCGTCATTTGTTATCGTATCGACTTAAAGCCAGATCGTCACATTGGCCGCTTTTCTCTCTGAGGCGGTTACATTTATCGTCTGCAAAGCTATGTCGCGTGCTGCGGTATGCGGAGACACTAAAAGCACCATAGTAGAACACAGAAGAAGCTTCTAAGTTGAAGTAATAGCCAGTAAGAAGTAGTACAATTCAAGTTTTAGTTATCGATTATTCACTTTTTAGCCGGCTTTGGTGGCTTGGACATGAGGTGGAACCTTAAGATTTTGCATGAAAGGAGGACTAGCAACCGCGTTGCACGGGAGAATGTGAAAAGTGTTCATATGTAGTAAAAACCTGAGAAATCCGTGGGTTTTCGTCATTTGTTATCGTATCGACTTAAAGCCAGATCGTAACATTGGCCGCTTTTCTCTCTGAGACGGTTACATTTATCGTCTGCAAAGCTATGTCGCGTGCTGCGGTAAGCAGAGACACTAAAGGCACCATATTAGAACACAGAAGAAGCTTCTAAGTTGAAGTAATAGCCAGTAAGAAGTAGTACAATTCAAGTTGTAGTTGTCGATTAATCACTTTTTAGCTGGCTTTGGTGGGTTGGACATGACGTAGGACCTTAAGATTTTGCATGAAAGGAAGACTAGCAGCCGCGTTGCACGGGAGAATGTGAAAAGTGTTCATATGTAGTAACAACCTGAGAAATCCGTCCGTTTTCGCCATTTGTTATCGAATCGACTTAAAGCCAGATCTTCACATTGGACGATTTTCTCTCTGAGACGGTTACATTTATCGTCTGCAAAGCTATGTCGTGTGCTGCGGTATGCGGAGACACTTAAAACACCATAGTAGAACACAGAAGGAGCTTTTAAGTTGAAGTAATAGCCAGTAAGAAGTAGTACAATTCAAGTATTAGTTGTCGATTATTCACTTTTTAGCCGTCTTTAGTGGCTTGGACATGACCTAGGACCTTAAGATTTTGCATGAAAGGAGGACTAGCAGCCGCGTTGCACGGGAGAATGTGAAAAGTGTTCATATGTAGTAAAAACCTGAGAAATCCGTCCGTTTTCGGCATTTGTTATCGAATCGACTTAAAGCCAGATTGTCATATTGGTCGCTTTTCTCTCTGAGACGGTTACATTAATCGTCTGCAAAGCTATGTCGCGTGCTGCGGTATGCGGAGACACTAAAAGCAACATAGTTGAACACAGAAGAAGCTTCTAAGTTGAAGTAATAGCCAGTAAGAAGTAGTACAATTCAAGTTTTAGTTATCGATTATTCACTTTTTAGCCGGCTTTGGTGGCTTTGACATGACCTAGGACCTTAAGATTTTGCATGAAAGGAGGACTAGCAGCCGCGTTGCACGGGAGAATGTGAAAAGTGTTCATATGTAGTAAAAACCTGAGAAATCCGTCCGTTTTCGTCATTTGTTATCGAATCGATTTAAAGCCAGATAGTCACAATGGCCGCTCTTCTCTCTGAAACGGTTACATTTATCGTCTGCAAAGCTATGTCGCGTGCTGCGGTATACGGAAACACTAAAAGCACCATTGTAGAACTCAGAATAAGCTTCTAAGTTGAAGTAATAGCCAGTAAGAAGTAGTACAATTCAAGTTTTAATTATAGATTATTCACATTTTAGCCGGCTTTGGTGGCTTGGATATGACCTAGGACCTTAAGAATTTGCATGAAAGGCGGACTAGCAGCCGCGTCGCACGGGAGAATGTGAAAAGTGTTCATATGTATTAAAAACCTGAGAAATCCGTCCGTTTTCGTCATTTGTTATCGAATCGACTTAATGCCAGATCGTCACATTGGCCATTTTTCTCTCTGAGACGGTTACATTTATCGTCTGCAAAGCTATGTCGAGCGCTGCGGTATGCGGAGACACTAAAAGCACCATAGTAGAACACAGAAGAAGCTCCTAAGTTGAAGTAATAGCCAGTAAGAAGTAGTACAATTCAAGTTTTAGTTGTCGATTATTCACTTTTTAGCCGGCTTTGGTGGCTATGACATGACCTAGGACCTTAAGATTTTGCATGAAAGGAGGACTAGCAGCCGCGTTGCACGGGAGAATGTGAAAAGTGTTCATATGTAGTAAAAACCTGAGAACTCTGTCCATTTTCGCCATTTGTTATCGAATCGATTTAAAGCCAGATCGACACATTGGCCGCTTTTCTCTCTGAGACGGTTAAATTTTTCGTCTGCAAAGCTATGTCGCGTGCTGCGGTATGCGGAAACACTAAAAGCATCACATTAGAACGCAGAAGAAGCTTCTAAGTTGAAGTAATAGCCAGTAAGAAGTAGTACTATTTAAGTTTTAGTTGTCGATTAATCACTTTTTAACTGGCTTTGGTGGCTTGGACATGTCCTAGGACATTAAGATTTTGCATGAAAGGAAGACTAGCAGCCGCGTTGCACGGGAGAATATGAAAAGTGTTCATATGTAGTAAAAACCTGAGAATTCCGTCCGTTTTCGTCGTTTGTTATCGAATCGATTTAAAACCAGATCGTCACATTGGCCGCTCTTCTCTCTGAAACGGTTACATTTATCGACTGCAAAGCTATGTCGCGTGCTGCGTTATGCGGAAACACTAAAAGCACCATAGTAGAACACAGAAGAAGCTTCTAAGTTGAAGTAATAGCCAGCAAGAAGTAGTACAGCTCAAGTTTTAGTTGTCGATTATTCACTTTTTAGTCGGCTTTGGTGGCTTGGACATGACCTAGGACCTTAAGATTTTGCATGAAAGGAGGACTAGCAGCCGCGTTGCACGGGAGAATGTGAAAAGTGTTCATATGTAGTAAAAACCTGAGAAATCCATCCGTTTTCGTCATTTGTTATCGAATCGACTTAAAGCCAGATCGTCATATTGGCCGCATTCTCTCTGAGACGGTTACATTAATCGTCTGCAAAGCTATGTCGCGTGCTGCGGTATGCGGAGGCACTAAAAGCACCATAGTAGAACACAGAAGAAGCTTCTAAGTTGAAGTAATAGCCAGTAAGAAGTAGTACAATTCAAGTTTTAGTTTTCGATTATTCACTTTTTAGCCGGCTTTGGTGGCTTGGACATGACCTAGGACCTTAAGATTTTGCATGAGAGGAAGACTAGCAGCCGCCTTGCACTGGAGAATGTGAAAAGTGTTCATATGTAGTGAAAACCTGAGAAATCTGTCCGTTTTCGTCATTTGTTATCGAATCGATTTAAAGCCAGATCGCCACATTGGCCGCTCTTCTCTCTGAAACGGTTACATTTATCGTCTGCAAAGCTATTTCGCGTGCTGCGTTATGCGGAGACACTAAAACCACCATATTAGAACACAGAAGAAGCTTATAAGTTGAAGTAATAGCAAGTAAGAAGTAGTACAATTCAAGTTATAGTTGTCGATTAATCACTTTTTAGCTGGCTTTGGTGGGTTGGACATGACCTAGGACTTTAAGATTTTGCATGAAAGGAAGACTAGCGCCGCGTTGCACGGGAGAATGTGAAAAGTGTTCATATGTAGTAAAAACCTGAGAAATCCGTCCGTTTTCGTCATTTGTTCTCGAATCGACTTAAAGCCCGATCGTCATATTGGCCGCTTTTCTCTCTGAGACGGTTACATTAATCGTGTGCAAAGCTATGTCGCGTGCTGCCGTATGCGGAGACACTAAAAGCACCATAGTAGAACAGAGAAGAGGCACTAAGTTGAAGTAATAGCCAGTAAGAAGTAGTACAATTCAAGTTTTAGTTATCGATTATTCACTTTTTAGCCGGCTTTGGTGGCTTGGACATGAGGTGGAACCTTAAGATTTTGCATGAAAGGAAGACTAGCAGCCGCGTTGCACGGGAGAATGTGAAAAGTATTCATATGTAGTAAAAACCTGAGAAATCCGTCCGTTTTCGTCATTTGTTATCGAATCGATTTAAAGCCAGATCGTCACTTTGGCCGCTCTTCTCTATGAAACGGTTACATTTATCGTCTGCAAAGCTATGTCGCGTGCTGCGGTATGCGGAAACACTAAAAGCACCATAGTAGAACACAGAAGAAGCTTATAAGTTGAAGTATGAGCCAGTAAGAAGTAGTACAATTCAAGTTTTAGTTGTCGATTATTCACTTTTTAGCCGGCTTTGGTGGCTTGGACATGACCCAGGACCTTAAGATTTTGCATGAAAGGAGGA